>NW_006921685.1:8655349-8684537 GCF_000298275.1 Orycteropus afer afer | reverse complement strand
GCCTCCAATGGGGCATCTGTTTGTTGAAATATCTCAATCGGTGAATCTCTTGTAGACAGCATATTGTTGGGTTATGTTTTCTTATCCAGTCTGCAATTCTCTGTCTCTTGTGTGGTGCATTTAATCCATTTTCATTAAGTGTAATTATAGACAGGGATGAATTTATCTACTTATGAATTTATGACAAGTATTTATTTTGTCATATGTTTTCTGTGGTGTTGCTACTTTTTTTGTTCTGTAAAATTTTCTGTGCTGAGGTCATTTTTATTTTTGAGTCATGTTATCATGTCCTTCATTACTCCTTCATTACCATTATGTTAAGAAAAATACCAAACCAAACCAAACTCAAGTCTATCAAGTCGATTTGACTCATAGTGACCCCTCCTTGGATTTCCAAGGCAGTATCTCTACAGAAGTAGATTGCCCAATCTTACTTCTGAGGAGTGGCTGGTGGGGTTGCTGCCAGCCTTCTGGTTAGCAGTCAAATGCCTTAGGTTCTATGCCACCAGTGCTCCCACTATTGTCTTAGTATTTGGTAAATATTTGTTCATGTCTTCTTTATTACTTTGATGTGAAGGTTTATTATTTTTCTCTGAGGTTACCTTGTAATTTATAATTGTTTTCTAAAGTTTAAAACAGTCTCTTCTTTCTGACACTTGTCTTGACTTCCTTACCATTTGAAAGTTCTGTAACTATACTATGTATTCCCTCTTTTATTTTGTAGTTCTCCTCATTTACCAATTGATTCCCTGGTTACAATCTTGTAAGCTTATTTTACTTTGGATACTTCTATAACTGGGTTCATTTCTGGGTTATGTCATCATGTGTGTTAATGGTCGGTATTTTTTGCTGTTGTTAGTTCTCTCTGTGAAGGACTCCTTTTAGAATTTTTTTGTAAGATCAGTCTGGTTTGAAGAAACTCCCTTAATTTCTGCTTATCTAGAAATCTCCTAATTTTACCCTCATATTTGATAGACAGTTTTTCTGGTTATATAATTCTTAGTTGGATATTACTTTCTTTCAGGGTTTTATATATATCATATCATTGCATTTTCGTCTGCATGGTTTCTGCCAAGAAATCAGAGCTTAGCCTTATTGGTTGCCCTTTGTAGACAACTGTCCATTTTTCCCATGCTGCTTTCAGGATCCTTTCTTTGTCTTTGATTTTGGTGAGTTTGATTATAGTATGTCTTAGTGATTTTCTTTTGGGGTCTTTACTATTTGGGATTTGTTGAACTTCTTGAATGTATAGATTCTCATTTTTCATTATGTTGGGGAAATTCTCTTCCAACAAATCTTCACTGTTATTTCCGTGGTTTTGTCTGTCTCTTCTTGTTCTGGAATTCTGATTACATGTAGGTTATTCTTCTTGATTGTGTCTCCCATGAATCTTAGACTTTCTCATTATGTTTTGATATTTTCTCTAAATGATCCCTTAGCAATGTAGTATTGAAGTATTTGTCTTCAGTCCCATTAATTCTGTCTTCCATTGATTCAGTTCTACTCCTTTGCTCATTCAATGTGTTATCTATTTTTTGAAATCTAAGTATTAATCTTCTTGATTTCTGTTTGTTGTTTTTGTATCGTTTCAGTTTGTTGTTGTTGTTGTTAATTTGTTCTTGAATTGTTTCCCTAAATTGTTATAGCATTTTGTCTGTGTTTTCCTTGATCTGTCTCTCAATCCATTGAAGGTACCCAAATATAATTCTTTTGAATTCCTTATCAGGGATTTCCAGTGCTGCTGCTTCCTCAAGGATATTTTCTGGGTTTGTAACCTGGTCCCTTGTTTCTACCACTTTGTCTTGCTTTTTTTGTGTGGACTATGATGGTCTGTTGTTTCCAACACATTGTGGTGGTATTGTATTTATGTTTAATTTGTGGTTGTATGTTGGTGGGATTCATGCAAGTTTTTTTTTTTTCCTTTATTTTTATTTATTTATTTGATGTATATGTGTGAACAGGATACTGTGCTCCTCTATTCACTCATTGTTAGCATTTAGGCACTCACCATCTATCTCCTGGTGGGTATGATAGAGAATGAAAGTGTGTGCACAGATCTCTCTTAGCTGTTTGTAAAGATCAATTGAAGGTGAGTTGAGCTGGTATTGCCTTCTTGGTCAGTTGGTGCAAAACCAAGTGGTGACCCTCACTCAATGGGTGCAGCTTCAGGAGGTGCAAGTATGATGGGGTTGTATGGGAATGCTTGTTATCTCCCACTTAGTTTAGAAAAAAAAATTAAAAATACCATAGAAAAGACAAGAGAACAAAAACTCAAACTGCATAAACAAACAGGAACAATCACAAAAAAAGAGAAATGCAATAAATAAGAAAATTTTCAAAATACATTATAAAAGGACAAAAGAATGATAATGAGAAAATGAGAAAGGAAAAAAAAAAAAAAAAAGCCACAATATCTTGGAGGTAGGAGTGAGAGAAAAGACCAAGAGTGAAAGAATAGGTTAAACTGCAAAAGGAAATAAAAGGGATGGGAAAAACTCTAGGAAAGAAAACATGTGAGAAATAAGAAAAGGGAAGAGAAAAAAAGAACAACAAAAAATAGCAAGAACCAGGGACAGGAAAGAGAAACAAAAATTAAAAAAAAAAAAAAAAAAGGAAGAAAGGAGGAAGATAAAAAACAATAATATAAAAACAAACAAACAAAAACAAAAAGCTGTGGGATGTGAAGCTCTGCACCCAGGCTCTGCCAGGGCATAGACTGGGATGAAACCCCTGAAGGCTAAGAAGATGGGTGGAGCTGAAGGGTGACCACACCTCTGCTCACCAAGAGGGTGCAGGGTGCAAGAGTAACAAGAGGAATATCATACCTCTCCACTCTTCAGCCTCCAATGCAATTGCCTATGCTGTTCTTGGTGAGCAACCCACTTCTAGTTCACAGTCCAGGCAAGACCACCACCTGCACTCACTCAAAACGGCTGTACTGACCAGCATTTTGTACAGCTGGCTCTGCCCTCAGGACAGCTGCAAGCACAAGTCCACCTGTCCCCTTCCTCACTGTTCTCCCTTCCGGGCATCAGACACCAATGCAGTCCCTGCCTGTGCAGTTCTTGATGATCAGAGCCAATTCTCAGGTTGCTACCGGGAATCATTCAAAATGGCTGTGCTTTCAGGACATCTGTCAGTCCACAGCTCCGTTTGTCTCTCTGCTCACTGTTTCATTCAGTTTCTTCTACTAGTTGGCATTTAATACACTTATTTATCCTTTCCTTCAAAGTTTAGGGTTCAGGGTCATCTGCTGTATCAGTTTCAATTGGTTTCTCATTGCTTCATTGCAGAGGATCTGTGTAGCTTGTTTCTGCTATTATTATTCCTGTATGTGATATCCTTGAGACCTGCTTACTATAATTTTTTTTTTGGGGGGGGGGCAATCTCTTTTTTTGCCTTCTTTTTTTCACTACAAAATATGGAAATTTTGGTACTAGGTTATGGAAGATATTTGAACTCCCTGAATTGAGAATATATGGCCAAGTTACAATTCAGATCCCTCCCTGTGTGACTTTTAATAACAATTCTTTTTAGAAGACAAAGATGAGCTCCATACATTGTTTTGCTTTCTCAGGCAGTGATTATGGTTATGATTTTCTTATGTATCTTCCTATATTGCCTTACTAATCAGAAATTCATCACTAAAAGTTTAAGGGATTAAAGTATAAAAATAAAAATATAAAAATAAATCTGAACCACAAAGTAACTCAAGATGTATACATATTATATTCCTACAAAGAAAATCTTTAGTAATAGTTATTTTGAAATTATATTTAATTATGTTGTTGTTGTTGTTGTTAGGTGCCGTCGAGTCGGCCCCGACTCATAGCGACCCCTCCTTGGGTTTCCGAGGCAGTATCACTATGGAAGTAGGATTGCCCAACCTTCCTTCCAAGGAGTGGCTGGTGGGTTTGAACCGCCAGCCTTCTGGTTAGCAGTCAAGTGCTTTAGCCACTATGCTACCAGAGCTCCTAGTATATTTAATTATGTATTTTATATTTATATAATTCATACCTATATATGAATTATTTTTTAAAATAGGATAATGGAACTTTTTCTAGTTTTAATAAGGACCAATTTGGAAACTTATTATATGTTAATATCCAAATGAAGAGTTAAAATTTTCCAAAATGTCATGCTATAAAACAGTATATGATTTTTGTACAGAGGAAATAAATATTAGCTCCCCAAAAGGGCCTTTTGGAAGACTGTTTGAACAAGTTTAGAATTCCCTGATTTTAAGTTTATTGTTTGTTGTTAGGTGTCATAAGTCGGTTCTGACACATAGTGACCCATTTATAATAAAATGAGATGTTGCCCAGACCTATGCCATTCTCAAAATAGTAGGTATGTTTGAGTCTATAATTGCAGCCACTGTGTATCTCATTAAGTCTTCCCCTTTTTTTGTTGACTCCACTTTATCAAACATGATGTCCTTCTGCCTGCATCAGTCCTTCCTGATAACTAACTATATTAGAGCTTAAATTCTAAAGCATTTGGTTTGTGGAATGCTGCCATCTATAGTGGGAGCCCTAACTGCATTTTGAGTTTTGACATAAGTTCAGATGCTATTTGAGTTCTTTCTCATCTTTAAACCATCAATGTGGGGGCTATGCTTAGAAAGTTCTGGGACAAACCTAGGGAGGGGCAGTTTGCCCTCAAGAAGAGTGTAGTTGTAAGTAGATTATGCTCCCACAAAGAACTAGGGAACTTGCTTGGATGTGTCCTTAATAATTTATTAAAAATAGCCACATGTTATCTAATTCAAATTTAAGTTTGGGGTCCTGGTATTATCTTGGAGCTTGTGGCTATGACTCAGGACCACGCAGTCATGACTTTATGTAGTCATGTAGCTAGGTTGTCAAGCCTCAGGACCAATCCTGTAAACCCTTTTTAATCTTTAATTATGTATGTATCCCAATCATCCTTTCTTCACTTCTATAACTTCTCCTAGGACAGTGATGAATTGATCTGGCACAATGATGATTTTGTAATGATTTCCTTTACTTTCTATAATATATAATTTTCCCATGGCCGTGACTCAGCAGACTCCATTTGGCTTTCTATATTGTGAACATGATGATCTTTTCCTTCATCCTGGATGATTGTCTTTATCCTAGCTAAGGCTTAATAAAAGTGTCTCTATAGAACAAATTTGAATGTGGGGTCATTTTTCTAAAGTGAGCTAGGTGAAGTCTTACCATCCATGCTTCTCAGTACTTCTGGTTGTACTTCTTCCAGTACAGAGATACTTATTCATCTGGAAGTTCATGATATCGTCAATATTCTTTGCCAACATCATAATTCAAATGTGTCAGTTTTTCTTCAGTCTTCCTTATTCATTGTTTAGTTTTTGCAAATATAAGTTTGTTGTTTTGTTATGTGCCATCGAGTTGGACTCAACTCATAGCGATCCCTCCTTGGGTTTCTAAGGCAGCATCACTATGGAAGTAGATTGCCCCATCTTCCTTCCGAGGAGTGGCTGGTGGGTTTGAACCGCCAGCCTTCTGGTTAGCAGTCAAATGTCTTAGGCAAGACAACAGCTTGCGTCAGGAACACCTTAGTCCTCAAAGTGACATCTGAATAGGAAAGAAGGATACAGAGAAAAGGTTACCACAAGGAGGAAATAGGAAGAGAGCTGTAACATTGTGGGGATTGCAATCAATGTCACAAAATAAACTGTGTATGAACTATTGAATGGAAAACAAATTTGTAAGCTTGAACCCAAATAGCAATAAAAATAAATAGGTAAGATATAATAAAATAAACTTATTTAATTCACATGACCCTGAATTTATATTTATAGACTCAGTTGACTCTTATCTAAGTCTGAGGTACCTGCCTTAAGTTAATTAAGTTTTTCTTGTGAGGAATTGTTTTATGCATGTAATAATTCTTAATTAATATGAAAATTCATCACTTTAGTTACTTTCTCTCTTAGATTATTTAGTAGGTTAATGTTAATACTCTGATGTGAAAGATAAAATTTAAATAACAAATACAAGATTTCTAATAGTTTTGAACTCATTGTTTATGGTATGAGGTTCTGTCATACAAGCTAGTGAAGATCACATAGAGAATAACCATCACATTTTAAAATAAGCAGATCAACTGAAAATGAAGAGTTTGTACTATAGTTTTAGCAGTGCATTGTAAGTGTGGAGCGCAAATCACCTGATTCAGAATCTCCTAGGGGTGCTTCTTAAAATGCAGATTCCAGTACCCATTCCAAACTTAGTGCAGTAAAATGTCTGGATGCAGACCATAAAAATCAGGTGAGTCTTATTCAGATAAGTGTGTTATAGAGAAACTGCTTCTTTTTCCTTAAGGCCAACTAGAATGACAGCTGGTTTTATTTAAAGATGATAAAGTATACTAAAGGATTGTCTAGCATACATAAATACTAAAGTAGTTTATATCATGTTAGGAACATAAAGGGGAGGCCTTTTGAAGAATGATCTCACAGTCATTCTTTGGCAAAAATCTGTCTCATTCCCTGTGTACTCTAGATGGGCTTACATTAAACAGACATTCTACCCCTTAGGAACTACATTTTATGGACTGATTTACAATGTTTTTCTTATCAAATCATTTTTGGGAGAAGGAGAGATGGTAATATTTGTGTGAGTCCTTTTACCACTTTTGCATAAATTGTTTTTTATGTAATCAATTTAGGTAGCTAGATTACTTCTCTCAGGGATTTTATGATGTTCTACAAAATTTTGTATCTCTATGTTCATGTGTCAAACAAGGTCATTGGTATATAATAGAGTAGATTTATATTTAAATCTTTCATGTTCTTACATTTATTTTCTTGATCCACAGTATACATAAAGTTCACAGTAAAGTTCATGGCAAGCATAGTAACGAAGTTGAGTTTTAAGTTTTCAGCTCAATGAATTTTTATAAAAGTAACTATCATGAAGATCAAGTTATAGAACATTGACAGCATCCCAGATTACTTTGTACTATCTCCTAGTTAGTACTCCACCAAAAGTAATCACTATTCTGCATGCTATCAACAAACATAGAGAACTTCAGCCTTTTTTTGATTGTGTTGTTAGGTGTCCTCCAAACAGTTACAACTCAGAGCAACCGTGTGTAAAAGTGAATGAAACACTGTGAATTCCTGCACTATCCTCACAACCATTGGTTGTGTTGAGCCCATTGTTATAGCCATTGAATCAATATATCTCTTGACCTTCTACTTAACCAAGCATGATGTCTGTGGTGGTTATGTTTGTGTGTCAACTTGGCTGGGCCTTGCTGAGTGGCTGGGCAGCTGGTCGTAGTTATTCCCCATGATGAGACTGGCAGTCAACTTCATGGTGAGATCTACCACAAGCAGCTGAGTAGCTGCTTTGGGTATGTGGTCTGCTTCCTGTATATAAGAAGCAGCTTTGGGAATGGTCTCTAGCTAATGGCACCTTGCACCCTGCATGTAGCCATGTTGTTGTTCAGCAGCCTGCCATGCTCTGCTGAGCTTGGGACTTTTGATGGATTTAAATTAATGGCCTGCTGTATGGTTTGGTAACATTGGAACTGTGTCTTTTTACTTGTCAGCCTTGGGTTTGTCAGCCTCAGCAGCCAGCAGCTGAGTGAAAAAAAAAAAAAAAGCCTCTAGCTTCAGTGGGCTGGGAGCAGGAGGCAGAGCTGCAATCCAGGGTTGAGGGGCTTTCACTCAGCCCCTAGAGCCTGGCACTTTGAACTTGGACTTAAAGCCTCCAGATTGTAAGAATAAACTCCTGTTTGTTAAAGCCATCCCATTCGTGGTATATTCCTGGCAGAGTGGTACTAGGTAACCAGAACAGTGTCCTTCTCCAGGGACTGCACCCTCTTGATAACATGTCCAAATTACTTGAGGTAAAGTCACGCCATCATTGCTTCTAAAAAGCATTCTGGCTGTGCTTCTTCCAAGGTAGATGTCATAGACTAGGTTCTCTAGATTAGCAAACAGTGAATCTTACATATATAGAGAGAAATTTATACCAAGGAAGTGGCTCACGCAGTTGTAGGCTAGGAAGTCCTAAGTTCATGGGTCAAACATCAAGGAGGAGGCTTCTCCTGACTCACATAGCTGCAGGGGCTGATGAACCCAAGATCAACATGGAATAAAGCAGGATGCTGGATTCAGAAGCTAACAAATCCAAGGCTGACAGATAAAGTAGCAGATTGTTGGCTCATAGGTTGTGAAGGCAACAGTCCCAACATCAGCAGGCAATATGGCAGGCTGCTGCTTCAAGTCTAGGAACCAGAGATGATGGATGATGGGCTAGATGCAGGATCAAGATCTAGCAGAAAGCCAGAGAATTTTCCCAGGATGTCCATATACATATGTTGGGAGCAGGCCACACCCCCATGGAAACTCCCTTTCATTAGGGAGTTTCTCATACCACATCTTGTTATGAAGATGTTACATTATAGCACATATCATTAAGGGGGTTGGCTACAGCATAACTGCTCAACCACTTAGAAGCATGGCACAGTCAAACTGACCGACAACCTTAACTACAACAAAGATTTGTTCATTCTTCTGGCAGTCCATGACTGAAGAAACATATTAATTTAGGGAAATATTTTTCACAAGGTAAACTTATTCAGTATTCTTCACCAACACCTTAATTCAATTCTTCTTTGATCTTCCTTTACATTATTCAGTTTTCACACGCACATCAGGCAGTCTCTGGTACTTGCACCTTCATCCTCAAAGTGGTATCTCTGCTTTTTAATATTTTAAAGAGTTTTTTTTTTCTTCAGATTTATGCAAAGCAGTGTGTCTTGATTTCTTGACTGGTGTTTCCATGGGCATTGATTGTGGATACAAGTAAAATGAAATCCTTGACAACTTTAATCTTTTCTCCATTTATCATTGTGTTTCTCATCGAATTAGTTCTGAGGATTTTTGTTTTATGTTGAGGTGTAATCCATACTGAAGGCTGTAGTCTTTCCTCTTCACCAATAAGTGCTTCAAGTTTTCTTTACTGCCAGCAAGAATGTTTTGTCATCTGCATATCACAGATTTGTCATAAGTGTTCCTCCAATTCTGAGACTGCGTTCTTCTTCACATAGTCGAGCTTCATGGATTGGTTGCTCAGCATACAGATTGAATTAGTATGATGAAAGAATACAAACCTGCCACACACCTCTCTTGAGTTTAAACCATGAAATATCCCTTTATTCTGTTTGAACAACTGCCTCTTTGACTATGTACAGGTTCTGCATGAACACAATTAAGTGTTCTGGAATTACCATTCTTCATAATGTTATTCATAATTTGTTGAATCCAGTCAAAGGTCTTTGCATAGTCAATAAAAATTAAGTAAACATCTTTCTGATATTCTCTGCTCTCAGCCAAGATCCATCTCACATCAGGAATGATATCCCTCATTCCACATTTACATTTGAATTTATGGTGGTTCCCTCCAAATGTACTGCTACAACTGTTTTTGAATTATATTTTGCAAAACGTTGTTGTTGTTATTATGTGCCGTCAAGTCACCTCCAACTCATAGTGACCTTATGCACAGCAGAACAAAACACTGGTCCTGTGCCAGCTCCATTATCCCCACTATACTTGACCCCATAGCTGCAGCCACTGTGTCAATCCATCTCACTGAGGGCCTTCCCATCTTTCATTGACCTTCCATCTTACCAGCATGACATCCTTCTCCAGAGAATGGTCCCTTCTGACAACATTGCCAAAGTGTGTGAGATGAAGTCTGGCCATTCTCGCTTCCAAGGAGCATTCTGGCTGCACATCCTCCAGGACCAGATTTGTTAGTTCTTTTAGCAGTCCATGGTATGTTCAGCATTCTTCACAAGCACCACATCTCAAAAGCATCAATTCTTCTTTGTCCTTCTTTATTCACTGCCCAGCTCTCACATGCATATGAGGTGATTGAAAATACCATGGCTTGCGTCAGGTGCATCTTAATCTTCAAGGAAACATCTCTGCTTCTTAGCACTTGAAAGAGGTCCCTTGCAGCCAACTTGCCCAGTGCTGTATGTCGTCTGATGTCCTGACTGCTGTTTCCATTGGCATTGATTGTAGAACCAAGCAATGTGAACTCAGAAACAAAACATTACTTACATCTAATATTAATGATATTGCACCATAATTTCTGCACTATGTTGGATTACCATTCTTTAGGATGGTCACGAATGTGGATTTCTTCCAGTCAGTTGGCCAGGTAGATGTATTTCAAATTTCTTAGCATAGAAATCCAGCATTGCATCTGTTTGATGAAACATCACAATTGGTATTCGATCAATTTCTGGAGCCTCCTGTTTCGCCAGTGCCTTCAGTACAGCTTGAACTTCTTCCTTCGATACCATAGATTCTTGACTATAAAATGACTCTGACTCTGAAATGGTTGAGCATTGACCATTCTCCTTGGTACAATGACTCTGTGTATTCCTTCTACCTTCTTTTACTGCTTCCTGTGTCATTTAATATTTTGTCTTAGGTGCCTTGAGTTGGCTCTGACTCATCGCGACCTTATGTACAACAGAATGAAATACTGCCCAGTCCTGCACCATCCTCACAATCCTTAGTATACCTGAACCTATCATTGAAGCCACTGTGTCAGTCCATCTTGTTGAGGGTCTTCCCCTTTTTCCATGACCCTCCACTTTACCAAGCATAATATCTTCCAGGGAATGGTCCCTTCTGACAACATCTGACAACATGACCAAAGCAGGTAAGACAAAGTCTGGCCATGCTCACTTCGAAGGAACTTTCCAGCAGTACTTCTTCCAGGACAGGTTTGTTGGTTCTTCTGGTAGTCCATGGCACTTTCAGCATTCTTTGCCAATACCACAACTCAAAAACAACTCTTCTTTGGTCTTCCTTATTCATTATCCAGCTCTCACATGCATATGAGACAATTGAAAATACCATGGCTTAGGTTAGGCACACCATAGTCTTCAAAGAGACATCATTGCTCTTCAGTACTTGAAAGAGGTCTTTTGCAACAGATTCGCCCAGTGCACTACATTGCACTTGACTGCTGATTCCATGGGTTTTGATTGTGGAATCAAGTAATATGAAATCTTTAACAACTTCAATCTTTTCTCCATTTACAGTGATGCTGCTTATTGGTCCAGTTGTCAGGATTTTTGTTTCTTTATGTTGAGGTGCAATCCATACTGCAGATTGTGGTCTTTAATCTTCATCAGTAAGATCATCAAGTCATCTTCACTTTCAGCAAGCAAAGCAATGTTGTTCATCTGCATATCACAGGTTGTTAGTGAGTCTTCCTGTAATCCCAATGCCATGTTCTTCTTCATAAAACCCAGCTTCTCAGATTATTTGCTCAGCATATAGATTGAATAAATATGGTGAAAGGATACAACCCTGACACACTCCCTTCCTGATTTTAAACCATGCAGTAATCCCTGGTTCTGTTGGAACAACAGCCTCCTGGTCTCTGTACAGGTTCCACATGAGTGCAAATACATGTTCTGAAATTCCCATTCTTCCCAATGTTATCCATACTTTGTTATGCAGTCAAATACTTTTGCATAGTCAATAAAACACAAGTAAATATCTTTCTGGTATTCTTTGCTTTCAGTTAAGATCCATCTGATGACATCAGCAATGATACCCCTTGTTCTACATCCTCTTCTGAATCCAGCTTGCATTTCTGGAAGCTCTCTGTCAATATACTGCTGCAACCAATTTTGGATTATCTTCAGCAAGATTTTATTTGCATATGATATTAATAATAGTGTTCAATAATTCCACATTCTGTGGGAACACACACATATTGCTTGGAATGAGTGCACATTCTTTGGAATGGGTACAAATATGGATCTCTTCCAGTCAGTTAGCCAGGTAACTGTCTTCCAAATTTCTTGGCATGAACCCATAAGTGCCTCCAGTGGCATCCATTTGTTAAAACATCACAGTGAGTATTCCATCAATTCCCAGAGCCTTGTATTTTTAACAAATTCCTTCTTCCTGAAATAGATGAACGTCAACCAATTACTTTTGATACAATGACTCTGTATTCCTTCTATCTTCTTTTCATTCTTCCTGCATCATTCTATAGTTTGTCTATAAAATCTTTCAGTATTGCAACCCAAGGCTTGAATTTTCTCTTCAGTTCCTTCGGTTTGAGACATGCCAAGCTTGTTCTTCCTTTTGGTTTTGTAAGTGCAGGTATTTATGCATTTCATTATAATAATTGGCTGTCTTCTCAAGCTCCTTTTTGAAATCTTCTATTCAGCTCTTTTATCTTGTCATTTCTCCCATTTGCTTTATCTACTCTCCATTCAAGAGCAAGTTTAAGAGTCCCTTCTGACATCCATTTTGGTCTTTTCTTCCTTTCTTGTCTTTTTATGACCTTTTGCTTTCTTTATGGATGATGTTCTTGATGTCATCTCACAACTCATCTGGTTTTCATTAATTGATGATCAGTGCATCAAATCTATTCTTCAGATGGTCTCTAAATTCAGGTGGGATATAATCAAGGTCATATTTTGGATCTCATGGACTTGATTTAATTTTCTTCAGCTTCCACTTGAATTTGCAAATGAGTAATCAATCGATGGTCTGTTTCACAGTCAGCTCCTGGCCTGTTTTTTGCTGAAGATATTGAGCTTCTCCATTACCTCCTTCCACAGATGTGTTGTTGTTGTTGTTATGTGCCATCAAGTTGGATCCAACTCGTAGTGACCCCTCCTTGGGTTTCTGAGGCAGTATCACTACGGAAGTAGATTGCCCTGTCTTGCTTCTGAGGAGTGACTGGGGGTTTTGAACCGCCAGCCTTCTGATTAGCAGTCAAGTGCCTTAGGCACTACGCTACCAGAGCTCTGATTCCTGTGTATTTCATCTGGTGAGACCCACATGTATTACCAACATTTATGTTATTGAAAAAAAAGATATTTGCAATGAATAAGTCATTTGTCTTGCATAATTCTAGCATGAAATCTCCAACATAATTTCTACCACCTAGGCCATATTTTTCAACTACCAATTTTTCTTTGTTTCCAACTTTTGCATTCCAATCACTAGGAATTATCAGTACATCTTGATTGCATGTTTAGCCAATTTCAGATTGTAGAAGTTTGTAACAAATCTTCAGTTTCTTTTTTTTGGCTTTAGTGCTTTGTGTGTAAATTTGAATAATAGTAAGATTAGCTGGTCTTCCTTATAGGCATATGGATGTTATCCTGTCACTGACAGTATTGTGCTTCAGGATAGATTTTGAAACATTTTTTGATGATGAATGCCACCCATTCCTCTTCAATTCATCGTTCCCATCATAGTAGATCATATAATTGTCTGATTCAAAATTGCCAAAATCTGTCAGTGCATTTCAACTCACTAATGCCTAAGAAATCAATCTTTATTCATTGCATTTCATTTTTGATGACTTTCAACTTTCCTACATTCCTACTTCATAATTTCCACATTCCAATTACTAATGGATATTTCCAGCTGTTTCTTCCCATTTTGAGCCATGTGACATGTGCAAATGGAGGTCCCAAAAGCTTTACTCCATCCACATCATTAATGTTGACTCTACTTTGAGGAGACAGCTCTTCTCCAGTTGTATTGTGAGTATCTTCCAACCTGTGGAACTCATCTTCTGGTGCTATAGGAGACAGTTTCAGGGCTATTCACAAAGTTTTCCAGTGATATATCAGAGAGTGTTTCACTGCTGTTCATAAGGCTTTCACTGGCCAATTCTTTAAGAAATGGATGGCCCCTTCCATTTGGAAGAAGGAGTTTTGTCCATAGAATCCTTCAATATTGCAACTCAAGGCTTGAATCTTTTTGTCTCTTCATTCAGCTTGAGAAATGTTTAACAAGTTCTTCCTTTTTTTGTTTTCTAACTCTAGGTCTTTGAAAATTTCATTATAATACTTTGTTTTGTCTTTTCAACCAGCTCTTTGAAATCTATGTTCAAGTATTTCAACTTCATCCTTTCTTCCATTCATTTACCTACTCTACTGTCCAGAGCAACTTTCTGTGTCTCTTCTGACATCCATTTTGGTCTTTTCTTCATTTCTTATCTTTGTTAATGACCTTTTGGACTAGATTTGCAATATATTTTCCCCTAGTTGTGCCTTATTGTCTTTAAGTAATATTTGTATTTTCTAATGTACATGGGAGCCCTGGTAGCATAGCGCCGAAGGCACTTGACTGCTAACCAGAAAGCTGGTGGTTCAAACCCACCAGCCACTCCTCGGAAGGAAGTTTGGGCAATCTACTTCTGTAGTGATACTGCCTCGGAAACCCAAGGAGGCATCGCTATGATTCAGGTCCAACTCAATGGTACATGACAACAACAACAGTGTACATACTTAAGGAGCTCTGGTGGTTTTGTGGTCAAGGCATTTGGCTGCTATCCAAAAGTTTGGTGGTTTGAACCCACCAGCTGCTCCACGGAAGAAAGAGGAGGCAGTCTGCTTCCATAAAGATTTACAGCCTTAGAAACCCAAAGGGAGTTGGTAGGAGTTGGAATCAACTTGATGGCAATGAGGTTTTTTTTTTTTTTTTTTTTGGTTGGAGTGTATATACTTAGCATATCTTTGTTAGCTTTTTTCCTGATAATTTTTTAAAATAATATCTCAAATGATACTGTTTTTATCATTGTTTGTTGCACAATTATATTTCTCATTATTTGCTAAAATAATACCAGTGACTTTATGTATTGATTTTTTTTATTCAATGATTTGCTTAATTCAATATTTAATTCATTAGATACTTTAATTTTAGGTACTTTTGATTTATCTATATAAATACTGGGTCACCTGAGGATGTTGTTTTTGGTGTTGGTGTTCGGGGCCTTCAAGTCGGTTCCGACTTATAGCGACCCCATGTACAACAGAGTGACACAATATCCCATCCTGTAGGCGCTCTGGTAGCATAGTGCCTAAGGCACTTGACTGCTAACCAGAAGGCTGGCGGTTCAAACCCACTAGCCACTCCTCGGAAGGCAGGTTGGGCAATCCTACTTCCGTAGTGATACTGCCTCAGAAAACCAAGGAGGGGTGGCTATGAGTCGGGGGCAACTCGATGGCAAATAACAACAACAACAACCATCCTCACAATCTTTGCTGTGTTAAGCCCCTCATTACAGCAACTGGTCATTCCATCTTGTTGAGGGTCTTCCCCTTTCTTGCTGACCCTCTAATTTAATAAGCATGGTAATCCTTCACTAGGGAATGATCCCTTCTGACAAATGAACAAAGTATGTGAGATGATGTCTGGCCATTCTTGCCACTAAGGAGCATTCTGATTGCACTTCTTCCAAGACAGATTTGTTCATTTTTCTAGCAGTCCATTGTATTTTCAGTGTTCTTTACCAACACCACAATTCAAATGCATCAATTCTTCTTTGGTTATCCTTATTCATTGTGCAGCTTTCACATGAATATGAAGAAACTGAAAATACCATGGCTTGGGTCAGTGGCATCTTACACTTCAAAGTGACATCTTTGTTCTTTAATACTTAAAAGAGGCCTTTTGCAGCAGATTTGCTCACTGCAACATACCTTGAATTTCTTGACTGCTGCTTTTGTGGGCATTGATTGAATTAAAATGAATTCCCTGACAACTTCAGTCTTTACTCCTGTTATCGATGTTTCTTCTTGGTCCAGTTGTGAGCATTTTTGTTTTCTTTGTGTTGGTATGTAATCCATACTGAAAGCTATAATCTTAGATCATCATCAGTAAGTGCTTCATGTCTTCTTCACTCATAGCAAGCAAGGTTGTGACATCTGCATATTGCAGGTTATTAATAGATCTACTTCCAATCTTGATGCCACATTCTTCTTCATATAGTCCAGTCTCTCAGCTTATTTGCTCAGCATACAGATGGAATAAGTATGGTGAAAGAATGCAACCCTGACTCATACCTTTCCTGATTTTATACCATGTAGTATCCCCTTCTTCTGTTCTAATGACAGCCTCCTGGGCTATGTTCCTCATGAGCACAGTTAAAGGGAGTTCCGGTGGCTTACTGCCTAAGGCATTTGACTGCTAACCAGAGGCTGGTGGTTCAAACTCACCAAACACTCCTTGGAAGGAAGATTGGACAATCTACTTCTGTAGAGACACTGCCTCAGAAACCCAAGGAGGGGTCACTATGAGCAATGAGCCATCCTGACCCACACCTTTCCTGATTTTATGCCATGAAGAATCCCTTTGTTCTGTTCTAATGATAGCCTCCTAGTCTGTGCACAGGTTCTTCATGAGCACAGTTAAGTGTTCTGGAATTCCCATTCTTCTCAATGTTACCAATAATTTGTTAAGATCCATACAGTCGAATGCCTTTACATAGTCCATGAAACACAGGTAAACATTTTTCTGGTATTCTTTGTTTTCAGCCATGATCCATCTGGTATCAGTAGTGATAGCCCTCAATCCATGCCCTCTTCTGAAGCCAACTTTAATTTCTGGCAGTTCCTTGTCAATATACTGCTGCAAACATTTTTGAATTATCTTCAGCAAAATTTTATTTGCACCTGATATTAATGATATTGTCCTGTAATTTCCACATTCTGTGTCATCACCCTTCTATGTAATGGACATTTTTATCTCCTCCAGTTTGTTGGCTAGGTAGTTGTCTTCCACATGTCTTGGCCTAAACAAGTAAGCACCTCCAGTGCTGTATCCAATTATTCAAAAATCTCAGTGGCTATTCTAGTAATTGCTGGAGCATTATTTTATGCCAGTTCCTTCAGTTCAGCTTGGACTTCTTCCTTCAATATCATTTGTTGTTCAGCATATGTCAACCAATTCTTCTTGGTACAGTGACTATGTATTTTTTCCATCTTTTGATAGTTCCCACATCATTCAATATTTTGCCCTTAGAATCTTTCAGTATTACAACTTGAGACTTGACTTTTTTCTTTTGTTCTTTACGCTTGAGAAATGCTTTGGTTTTCTAATACCTTGTCTTTGCACATTTTGTTATAATAATTTACTTTTGTCTTCTCGAGCCACTCTTTGAAATCTATTCAGCCCTTTTCTTTTATTTCATTCACTTTAAGTACTCTCTGTTCAAGAACAAGTTTCAGAGTGTCTTCTGATATGCATTTTGGTCTTTTCTTCCTATCCTGTCTTTTTAAGACCTTTTGAGTTCTTCAAGTATGATGTTCTTAATGTCATCCCACAACTCGTCTGTTTTATGGTCATTGGTGTTCAGTGTGTCAAATCTATTCTTCAAATAGTTTCTAAACTCTGGTGGGAGATACTATAGTGAAATTTTTATTTCTTTCTTATCAATCATATTTTAAATTTTATTTTCTTTCTTTATTCCACTGGCTAGGAGATGTGATAATAACAGACATTCTTGCCTATTTCTCAGTCTCAGGAGAAAATGTTCAGTATTTTATCATATATAATTTTTAAATTTTTACTTTTTTTCTTTTACATACACCCCATTCTGTTTCTACTTCACTGTGAATTTTTATCATGAATAGATGTGTGTTCTGTTAAAGTGTTTTCTGCCTCTATTGAGATGACTATAAAGTTTTTCTATTATATTCTGTTAATGTAGTGAATTACATTGATCCTTCTTTCAAATTTAAAACATCTATACATCTTTTTTTTTGTTTTTTAATGATAACTTCAGATTAATTATAAAGGATTTAGATCATGAACTGAAGACCAATTTCTTCTGGCCTGTATTTTGACGTAAAGAGTTTTTAACTAAGAATTTTATATCTATTTTATATAATGCTATATTACATCAACTAATTTAAAAAATATACATTTGCATCTTATTCATGAGAGAGAATCAGCCTATAAGCTTCAAGGTATGTCCTTGTCCTTTTAGTGTCAAAGTTATGTTTGCCTCATACAACAACTTGTAATTTTTCAAACTTGTTTACTTCTCTCAAAGAATATATGTAAGGTTGTTGTCTTTTTTCAAGGTTCAAAAGAATTCACTAGTGAAGCTATCTTTACCTATATTTTCTTTATACTCAGAACTTTAATAACAGATTCATTTTATTTAGTACAATATCTTTCATATTTTCTATTTTTTTCTGTTTTGATAAATAATGGTTTTTAGGAATTTGCTTATTTCATATGAAATTTATTGACATAAAGGTTTCATGATACTCCCTTATTCTTCTGTTCATGTCTGTAGATTATTTAGTGATCTCATGTTTCTCATCCTGGATATCAGCAGTTTGTGTTTTCTCTATCTTTTTCTTTATCAGTATTATAAGGGTTTATCATTTTTATTAATATTTCTACAAAGAACAACTTTTGGCTTTGTGGAGTTTATATTGTTTCACTCATTTTTCCTGCATCTTCATTTTTTTCTTCTTTCTACATCTTTTGTTGATAGTTTACTATTTTTTTTTTCTAATGCTTTGGGAGATAAGATTATATTAAATTTTAGCCCTTTAAAAATTTGTGCAGTTTTATATGAATGTACCTCTAACCACTGCTTTAACTGATTCCCACAAGTTTTAATATAGTGTATTTTATTATCAATCAGAGAATATTTTCTATTAGATAATATTGATGAATTTCACTATGGTTAAAAGACCTGTCCTGAATGATATCATTCCTTTTTTGATGCAACGGACTTGCTTTCTTCATGGCTTAGCATGGGGTTTATATTAGTAAAGTTTTCAAATACACTTGGCAAAAGTAAATTCTACAGTTATTTAATGTGTGTCCTATACAAGTCAAATAGTTAGATTTGAATATTTTACTGATTTTTTTTTTTTTTTTTTTTTTTTAGTTTTTCCTATCAGTAAGTAAAAATGGTGTGTAACTGTGGAGTTGTCTAATTTATAGTTAGTGTATGTGTTATGTATTTTAAAGCTTTTATTACATGCAGAGGATTCCCTGACTGGTTCAAATCATTAAACATTCAACTACTACCAAAAGGTTGGTAGTTCAGACCCACCCAGACTTTGGGAGACTAGCTATCTGCTTCTGAAACCAACCTTGAAAACCCTATGAAGCAGTTCTGCTCTGCCTATAAGAAGTCATCATGAATCAGAATCAATTCAATAGTAACTAACAGTAAGGACAAATTTAGTATTGTTAGATTTTCTTACAAGAGTGACTCTTTTTATCATTATGAAGTGTATCTCTAAATAGCTGATGGTAATATTTCTTGCCTTAAAGTAGTCAACTTAATCTGATATTAGTTTAGCTACATGTATAATTTTGGTTAAAGTGTACATAGATATATTTTTCATACTTTTTATTTTGAATCTTTCTGTTTTGAATCCTTCTTATACTTAAAATAGATCTCTTGTATTTCTTTTGTTCTTTATCCACTAGGAAATACTTTATTTTTAATTCAGTTATGTACTTCATTTATATTTAATGCCATTGCTGATATATTTGGGTTCAACTATATCATTTTATTGCTTGTTTTCTATTTGTACCACTTATGCTTCATTTTCTCTCCTTTCTTTGAATTAATAAAATATTTCTGTTATTACATTCTTCCTATTGGTTTGTTGTCTATACATTTTCTTAAAAATTTTTTGAGAATATTAAGATTATGGATTAGAGATTACAGCATGTGCCCTTGATTCATTTCCACTGACTGAATACTCCTGGGGCCTTAAAACATTTTAGCTATATTTATACCCTGCTTTCTTGTTCTGCTGTTGCCTGCATATATTTCATGTATGTGAATATGAAATATGTAATATAACATGTATACAACTATGTATATTTCATAACCTGTAATTTATTTAACTGTACTTCTGCTGTTAGATGTTGTCTTAGTTTTTTAGTACTACTATAACAGAAATGCCACAAGTGGATGGTTTAACAGACAGGAATTTATTCTTCTACAGTTTAGGAGGCTAGAAGTCCAAACTCAGAGTGCTGGCTCTAGAGGCTGATTGAAGGCCGTTCGACCTTGGGCTTCAGCTCTGCCTCTTGCTCTCAGCCCACGGGAGCTAACTCATGCAGCTGCTGACTGCTGAGGCTGACAAACCCAAGGTTAACAGGTAAAATGGCACAATCCCAAAATCAGCAGGTTATACAGCAAGCCACTGATTCAAGTCTCCAGAACTGAATATGAAAACTCAGCCAAATGCAAGATTTAAATGTCCCAAAGAGCTGGAGACCTATTTCAAAGCATTTGCATATATACTGGAAGCAGACACACTCAGAAGGCAACTTCTTAGTTGCTGACAGCAGATTGCACCATGGAGTTGATTACACGGCATCCAATCATATCGTTGGGAATACCTGCATCCATCTGCCAAGCCACTCAAAACCACAGCCCAGCCAGTCTGACACTGCCCTAACTACCACAGATGGATAAGTGGTCTTCATTTTTTCTTAGATATTATCACTTCTAATACCATTAGAAACTTTAGTCCCAATTAGCTAGTTTTGTTTTTCTTTTCCATCTTTATCATTTTGCACCTGGATATACTATAATCTATTTATATCCTCATTTTTCCTAAACCCAAGCCATTTATTCACTGTGTTGCTCAGTTTTTTTATTTGTTTATTAAACATTTATTGATCATGTATTATATTTTAGGCTTAGTGGACATTTTTTTAAACACATTTTCTCTTGAAAAGGACTCAATCATGAGTTATCAGAATTTTTTTTTTTCTGAATTGGGGTAAGTGTATATATAACAAAAAATTTGCCATTTGCCATTACAGTGTTTTCCAATGTGCTATTTAGTGGCATTAATTTTGCTCAAGATGTGCACCCATCACCGTTCTCCTTTTCCAATTTTTCGTCATGCTTAAAAGAAGCTCAGTGTCCACTAAGCAATGAGTCAGTCCCCTTTCCCCCTCCCTTCTCCTTGCTAACTACTAATAAACTTAGGTTTTTGTATAGTTGCCTGTTCTACATATTTTATATGAATAGAAGCATGTAGTATTTGTCTATTTATGACTGATTCATTTCACTTGGTATAATGTTATGAAGGTTCATCCATGTTGTAGCATGTATTTGGACTTCTTGAAGTCTTTATGGTCAAGTACTGTGTTTTTATGCAAATAACACAAGCCTGTCCTTCTATCTTTGCCATCTGCACCCTCTTCATTTTGTTTATTCATTAATTTATTGATAGACATTTAAGTATTTTCCAACTTAAGGATATTGTGAATAGTGCTGCAATGAACATTGGTATATATGTATCTTTTGTGTTCCTGTTTTCAGTACTTTTGGGTATATATCTAGAAGTGGAATTTCTAGGTTGTGAGCTCTGGTGGTGTAGTGCCTAAGGCATTTGACAGGTAACCATAAGGTTAGTGGTTCAAACCCACCAGCCACTCCTTGGAAGGAAGACTGGGCAATCTATTTCCATAGAGATACCACCTCACAAACCCAAGGAGGGGTTGCTATGAGTTGGAACTGACTGGACGGCAGTGAGTTTTTTTTTTTTTTTTTTTTCTGATAATTTTATGTGTGGCTTTTTGAAGATTTAAAAATTCCAGCAATATTTGTTGTTTTCTGCTTTTGTTTGTTTTTTAATCATAGCTATCTTAGTGAGTGAGATCGCGTTGAGGTTTTACATTGCATTTTCTTAATGGCTAATGATGTTGAACATCCTTTCATGGGCTTATTAGTCATTTGTATTTCTTCTTCAGTGGTAAAATGTCTATTCAAGTACTTTGCCAATTTTTTGACTCAGTTATTTGTATTTTTCATGTTAGGTTGTAGGATTTCTTTATATACGTTGGGTATTAAACTCTTATCAGACATACAGTTCTCAGAAATTTTCTTGCAATCTGTAGATTGTCTTTTCACTTTGTCGATAAAGTTCTTGATAGACACAAGTTTTTAATTTTCATAGGTTTCCATTTATTTTATCTTTTATTGCTTGTACTGTCAGTATCATATCTAATCATTCATTTTTGAAAACTAGAACCTGAAGCATTGCTCCTGTGTTTTCTTCTAAGAATTTTATTGTTTTAGATCTTTTATTTAGATCTTAGATCCATTTTGAGTTAGTTTTCATATATGAATTTTTTTTAATTACAAAATTACTCTGTGGTAAAGAGCACTTATTTTTGTGCATCTGTCTGTATACAGTGCAGTCAGTAAAATGAAGAGTCTCAAAATATATAGAATAAAAGTCCATTAACTTTCACATATAATAGGCCTGTTATGTGCGTACAACTGTATTGTAACACATATTATGCAGTACATACATAGTTTTCAGCCTTGTGATTATATGAAGTTATGTGTTGTGATGAGTTCTGTTACATATGATGTGCATTAAGCAAGAGGAAAAATAGAACACATGATAAATACATATTCAGTGAATTTGCCTTTCAAAGAGCTAAAAAAAAAAAAAAAAAAAACACTGCCATCAACTTGGATCCAAATCATAGCAACCCTTCCTTGGGTTTCCAAGGTAATATTTCTATGGAAGTAGATTGCCCAATTTTCCTTCCAAGGAGTGGCTACTGGGTTTGAACTTCCAGCCTTCTGGTTAGCAATCAAATGTCTTAGAAACTACGCCACCTTTAACCACTTTTATTTAAGATTTTAGCTTTATGTATTTGGTAGAAAGTCCTCTGGGATTGCTGAATATACTGATTAGAATCAATAAATATTGATATATGTTGATATCTATATTAATATAAGTATTTCCATCAAAGATAGTCCTTTGGAACAGAAAAGACTGAACGTTTCATTAAGTATGTTTGAGACATAAGGATATTTTTAGGTAGACAACATTCTAGGCTGATATAATAAGTAAAATGGCAAAATTAAGTTAGCTGTATAATGAAAAAGAATTTATTTGATTCTCCTGGAGAAAAATAAAATAAAACTAAGATACAGTAGGATATATGTAGTTTAGATAATAAAATATTTGGCCAGTGCCAAAAGGTTTAATTTTATGAAAGGAGATTTCCGTTACTAAAACTCTAATCCAAGAAGCTGGACTATATGAAGAAAAATGTGGCATCAGGATTGGAGGAAGAATCATTAATAACCTGAGATACGCTGATGATAAACTTTGCTTGTTGAAAGTGAGGATGACTTGAGGCACTTACTGATGAAGATTGAAGAACACAGTCTACAGTATGGATTACATCTCAATATAAAGAAGACAAAAATCCTCACAACTGGAGCAATAAACAGCATCATGGTAAATGGAGAAAAGATTGAGGTTGTCAAAATTCACATTGCTTGGTTCTACAGTCGAGGCCAATGGATGCAGCAGTCAGGACGTTGGACGACGTGTAGCCCTGGGCAGGTTGGCTATGAAGGAACTCTTTCAAATGCTGAGGAGCAAGGATGTCTCCTTGAGAACTAAGGTGCTCTGGCACAGGCCATGATATTTCCAATCGCCTCATATGCATGTGAGAGTTGGTCAATGAATAAGGAAGACCAAAGAAGAGTTGATGCTTTTGAGTTGTGGCGCTGGCGAAGAATGCTGAAGGTACCATGGACTGCCAAAAGAGTTAATAGATCTGTCCTGGAGGAAATGCAGCCGAGATGCTCCTTGGAAGGGAGGATGGCCAGACTTCATCTCACCTACTTTGGTCATGTTGTTAGAGGGGACCATTCCCTGGAGAAGGATGTCATGCTTGGTAAGGTGGAGGGTCGACAAAGGAGGGGAAGGTCATCGATGAGATGGATTGACACAGTGGCTGCGACAATGGGCTCAAGTATAGCAAGGATCATGGAGCTGGCATGGGATCGGGCAGTGTTTCAATCTGCTGTGCATGGGGTTGCTATGAATCAGAAGTGATTCAACAGCACCTAACCAAAAAAAAAAAAAAAACTCTAAGAAAAAATAAGAGTAGGATTGGGGTAATTTTTACAGAGGATAATTTAGGTGGTTGAACATAGGATAGATGTAGAAGACAGAGAAGACATACTAAAATCTATAGGACCTGAAATACGAATCTGACAGCAGAAATGCAGACAGGATGGCAAATCTTAGAATATTGTGTAGCAAAACTTTGGTAATGGCCTGATGAGGCCAGCAAAGAAAAACTAACTTTAAAGTTCAGATTTCTGGAAAGGAATTACAAGGAGACTTTTGAAGTATATATGAAGTTGAGTTTAGCTGACATGGTAATAAAATAAGGACACTACAGTGGGACATCAATGTTGAGAGATGATATTAGTGAAGAGAATGTATGATGATTCACTATGTTGAAGAAAGCAAAATGGGCTAGAAAAATGAGGACAATGTTCTAGAGAGAAGGAAAATGAACTCTTGATTGAACTCAGGTCAATCTCTGTAAAGAAGCAGTTATACTGATTGAAGCCTGGAATGGAGAAGGGTTGGGTGTAATATATCTATAGGCTGGGAGTGAAAGTTATTGTTAAATTGCAAACAAACCAAAGGAAAAAATGTACTTCCAAGAACGTTTTACCAAACAAATGTCTTACGCAAGGTCAAAGAGTTAGTAAGATATTATTTAATAGCATTGGCCACTCATTCATTAAATGAATATGTTAACTCTCATCCTTACCTTGCACACATCCTGCATCATTTGGTGTATGAGTACTGAAAATATATCAATAGATGATCTTATAGAAACACTTATATGGAAATGCAGGCTAGACGTGGTTCCTGAGGGATGCAGGAAGTATTAGACAAACTCCCCAAAACTGATGAATCACAGACGTGGAATTCTAGAGGTGGTAGGGATCTTGCAGGTTACTGAACAGCCCAACCCTCTTATTACATGGATATGGATTTTAGGTCCAATTTTGTTAAATGCCTTTCCATATATATGCCAGGATTCAGTTCCAGGAAATTGAAACTGCTCTAGCTATTTTAAGCATGAAAGGATTTAATATAAAGAATTAAGTACTTACTAAATTGTTGGAAGACTGGAGGACTAGCCTCTAGGCTTGGGATCCAAGAATAATTCCCAGAAAAGCACAGCAGATTGGCCCACCTGGGGGGTTGCTACTTTTGCTAAATTCAGGAAGAGGGGAAGTCAGAGGGTCCCACTGGACCTGTTGATTCTAAGAACTTGCCCCAGAAGATGTTATCCAAGGATAAAGGAACATACACTACTGCTAGTACATCTTCCTCTCAGGAACCCCTCAGCTTGGGACTAATGACCCTGCTACCCTCTCATCTCCACAGTATCTCCAAAATCACATTTGCCACTTCTGAATTACAAATCTCATGTAACTGAGAACCAAATTATCTTGCCTGAACTTGTCAGTACTTTTTAGTTCTCCAAATGTGTACATTGTTTTTAATGGTTCTTGCTATTTTTCCACTCATCTAACTTCTGGATGTTTTTGAAAATCCAGCTCAGATGTCACCTCCTTTGCTAAAACATTCTCAGATACTTCCAGGCAAAGAAAGTTGTTTTTTTCCTCAGTTACATATTTATCTTGTATGTTATGTGTTTACATACCCTCCCCATGAGGCTGTGAGCTCCTCCAAGACAGGCAATAGGCTTTTCTCTTATTTCTCTCCCTTTTATTCCTAGAAGCTAAGTCAGCCTTCATGCTGAAGGAGTTCCCAAGGAATGTTTGGAAATGAATGAATGGATGGATGGGCAGATGGAAGTATAGACTGATGGAAGAATGGATGGAAGGAAAGAAGGGGAGCAAAGTAGGGGAAGAAAGGATGGAAGGAGAGAGGAAGGAAAGAAAGGAAAAAAACAAGGGGGAGAGAATGGGTAGTTAGATTGTTATGGACACTTTCTAGTAACTCTTGACATTTCATTTGTGATGATTCTCCTTGTACTGCAAGTATTTACTATACAAATCTTTAAAACTAGTGTATGAGTTCACATGTGCTATCACATATTCACTTAGAAATAAAATTGCTAGCTGTGATCTGCGTTTCCTGTCTGATGTTGTTGTTTTTGTTAGGTGCCATTGAGTCGGCTCCAACTCATAGTGATCCTATGTACAACAGAACAAAACACTGCCCAGTCCTGTGCAAGCTCCAGAATTCTTGCTATACCTGAGCCCATCATTGTAACTTCTTTGTCAATCCATCTTGTTGCGGGCCTTCCCCTTTTGTGTGGACCCTCCACTTAACTAAGCATGATGTCCTTCTCCAAGGAATGGTCCTTTCTGACAGCATGACTAAAGTAGATCAGATGAAGTCTGGCCATTCTTGCTGCCAAGGGACATTCTGGCTACACTTCATCCAGGACAGATTTGTTAGTTTTTCTGGAAGTCCATGGAAATTTCAGTATTCTTCGCCAATACCACAACTCAAAACCATCAACTCTTCTTTGGTCTTTCTTATTCATTGCCCAGCTTTCAGGGGCATATGGGGTGACTGAAAATACTACAGCTTGGGTTAGGAACCCTTTAGTCTTCAAAGAGACATCTTTGTTCTTCAGAACTTTAAAGAGGTCTTTTGCAGCAGATTTTCCCAGTGCAATATGTCATCTGATTTCTTGCATGCTGCTCCCATTAGTGGTAGCATAGTGATACTGCCTTGGAAACCCAAGGAGGGGTCACTATGAGTCAGGTTCTATTCGACGGCAAACAACAACAACAACAGCTCCCATTAGTGTTGGAACCAAGTAATATGAATTCCTTGACAATTTCTGTCTCTTCTCCATTTATCATGATGCTGCTTATTGATCCATTTGTAAGGATTTTCTATTTCTTTTATGTTGAGATGTAATCCATACTGCAGACTGGTGTATTTAATATTCATTAATAAGTGCTTCAAGTCATCTTCACTTTCAGCCAGCAAAGTTGAATCATCTGCATATCACAGTTTGTTAATGAGAATTCCTCCAATCCTGATGCCATGCTCTTCTTCATATAGTCCAGCTTTTTGGATTGTTTGCCCAGCATACAGATTGAATAAGTATGGTAAAAAGTGACAACCTTGACACACTTCCTTCCTGATTTTAAACCAGGCAACATCACCTTGTTCCATTCAAATGACAGCCTCCTGGTCTATGTACAGGATCCCATGAGCACAATTAAATATTCTGGAATTCCCATTCTTTTCAATGTTATCCATAATTTGTTATGATCCACACAAGTGAATGCTTTTGTATAGTCAATAAAACACAAGTAAACATCTTTCTGGTATTCTTTGCTTTCAGCCAAGATCCATCGGACATCAGCAATGATATCTGTCATTCCACATCCTCTCCTGAATTCAGCTTGCAATTCTGGAAGTTCTCCATCAATATACATTTCTGAATTATCTTCAGTAAGATTTTACTTACGTGTGATATTAATGATATTGTTTGATAATTTCCACATTCTGTGGGATCACTTTTCTTTGGAGTAAGTACAAATATGGATCTCTTCCAGTTAGTTGGCCAGGTAGCTGTTTTCCAAATTTCTTGTCAAGGACAAGTGAGTGCCTCCAGTGCAGCATTGGTTTGTTGAAACATTTCAATGGGTATCCTGTCAATTCATGGAGCCTCATTCTTCACCAATTCCTTCAGCACAGTTTCAACTTCTTCCTTTGCTACCATTGGTTCTTGATCATATGCCACCTCTTGTACTGGTTGAAGATCAACTAGTTCTTTTTGGTACAGTGACTCTGTGTATTCCTTCCATCTTCTTTTGATCTTTCCTGCCTCATTCAATATATTGCCCATAGAGTCTTTCAGTATTACAATTCAAGACTTAAATTTCCTCTTCAATTCTTTCGCTTGAGAAATGCCAAATGTCTTCTTCCCTTTTGGTACTCTAACTCCAGGTCTTTGCACATTTTGTCATAATTGATTTTGTCTTCTCAAGCTGCTCTTTGAACTCTTCTGTTCAGCTCTTTTATCTTGTCATTTCTTCCATTTGCTTTAGCTACTCTCCATTCAAGGGCAAGTTTCAGAGTCTCTTCTGACATCCATTTTGATCTTTTCTTCCTTTCCTGTCTTTTTAATGACCTCTTGCTTGCTTCATGGATGATGTTTTTGATGACATCCACAATTCCTCTGGTTTTCAGTCACTGGTGTTCAATGCATCAAATCTATTCTTTAGATGGTCTCCAAATTCAGGAGAGAAATAATCAAGATCATATTTTGGCTCTCATGGACTTATTTTAATTGTCTTCAGCTTCAACTTGAATTTGAATATGAGCAGTCAATGGTTTCTTCCATAGTCAGCTCCTGGCCTTGTTTGGCTGAAGACATTGACCTTCTCCATTGCCTCTTTCCACAGATGTAGTTGATCTGATTCCTGTGTCTCCATGTGGTGAAGTCCATGTGTATAGCTGCAATTTATATTGTTGAAAGAAGGTATTTGCAATGAGTAAGTTGGTCTTGCAAAATTCTACCATGCGATCTCTGTCTATTTTAGCTCTCTAATGCCTAGAATATTGATCTTTATGTTCCATTACTTTTTTGACAACTTCCAAATATCCTAGGTTCATACTTCATACATTCCATGTTCTGATCATTAATGGATGTTTGCAGATGTTTCTTCTCATTTTGAGTCATGCCACATCAGCAAATGGAGGTCCTGAAAGCTTTACTCCACCCACATTATGAAGTTGACTCTACTCAGAGGAGGCAGCTCTTCCCTGGTTATATTTTGTGTGCCTTCCAACCTTAAAGGCTCATCTTCCAGCACTGCATTGGACAATGTTTCAGGGCTATTCATAAAGTTTTCCAGTAATATATCATACAGTATTACACTGCTATTCCTAAGGTTTTCACTGGCCAATTCTTTCAGAAGCCATTGGCCCCTTCCTTCTATTTAATCTGTCTTAGTTTGGAAGCTCTGCTGAAACTTGTCCACCATGGGTGAACCTGCTGGTATTTGAAATACCGGTGGCATAGCCTCCCGGCTTACAGCACCACACACGCCCCCATAGTATGACAAACTGACAGACAAATGAGTGGTGGTCCCTTCTGATATTTCATGTAAATATCAGTATTTATATTATTTTATAACCATCATCAGTAAAATGTTTTCACTACTTCCATAGTAACCTATCAAATATGTCATTCCTTGAATCTGAGTCATCTGTATCAAATACTCAGTTTCTTGCACTAAAAATGCAAAAACAGTATTTAAAATATAGAAACATGAATTTAGGTATAATAGATCCAAGGTATCATGAATTAGAATTGTTTGACTTTCCTTAATTTATCTCAAGATAATTCAGGGTTTTTATTTTATTTTATTTTTTTGAAGGAGCAGTCACATACTCTTTGTTGTTGCTTTTATTGTTGTTTTTGGAAATGATCCATAATGAATCCTGATTTATAGCATTTATTTCTTGTCATTGCCTCTGTAATATAAAGTCCCTGAAGTTTATACCAATGATTCAAATATGATTTTTTTTTTTTTTT
>NW_006921685.1:8647967-8650543 GCF_000298275.1 Orycteropus afer afer | reverse complement strand
TTTTTTCATGGTGTCCCTGGATTCTTTATTCCATATTATTTTCTGTGCTGAGCTCATTGTGTTTATACATCCTGTTATCATTTCATTTGTTGATGTCCTCTTTTTTATTGTAATATGAAGGTTTATCTTTTTTCTTTGAGGTTACCCTATGATTTATACTTTTCTCCCTGAATTTAGAACAGTCTATTCTGTCTTGCAACTCTCTTAACTTCCTCACCAATTAGAAGTTCTGTAACTGAACAATCTTTTCCCTCTTTTTGTTTGTATTTGTCCTGGCTTGCCAATTGATGTCTCTGGTTCTCTGTTTACAAACTTGAAATCTCATTTTATTTTGGCTGTGTCCATAGCTGTGGTTTCTGGGATATGTCATCTTGTCTGTTAATGGTCTGTTGATATTTGCTATTTTTGGTTTTCTGATCAAAGTACTCCCTTTATCGTCTTTTGTAAGGTTGGTCTGGTTTTCACAAATTCCTTTAGTTTCTGCTTATCTGGAAATCTCCTAATTTCACCGTCATATTTGAGTGACAGTTTTGCTCGGTATATAATTCTTGGTTGAAAATTTTTCTCTTTCAGGGTTTTATATATACCATCCCATTGTCTTCTCACTTGCATGGTTTCTGCTGAGAAATTAGAGCTTATTGTTACTGGCTTACTTTGTATGTAACTTTTTGTTTTTCCCATGCTGCTCTCAGGATTCTGTCTTTGTCCGTGGTGTTGGTGAGTTTGATGATGATATGTCTTGGTGATTTTCTTTTGGGGTCTTACCTCTTTGGGGTTCATTGGACTTCCTGAATGGATATGTTCTCCTCTTTCATCATATCAGGGAAGTTCTTCTCCAGCAAATCTTGAATGATTTTCTCAGTGGTTTTATTTTTCTCTTCCTTTTCTGGAATTGCAATGACACATAGATTATTTCTTTTCATTGTATCCCACATGAACCTTAGGCTTTCTTCATTTTGTTTTGATTTTTTTTCTGACTGGTCCCTTTCCAAAGAAGTATTCAGGTTTTTGTCTTCAATCTCATTAATTCTGTCTTCCATTGCATCAATTCTACCCCTTTGCCCTTCCAATATGTTATCTGTTTCTAACAATTTAGTATTAATCTTCTGTATTTCTATCTGTAGATTTAGAATCATTTCTAATTTTTCATTTATTTTTTTATTTTGTTCTTGTATTTTCTTCCAAAATTCTTCTAAGTTTTTTTCTGTGTTTTCTTTGATCTGTCTCTCAGTCCTTTGAAGATACCTAAATATAATTGTTTTTAATTCATTATTAGAGAGTTCCAATGCTGCTTCTTCCTCAGGGATGTGTTCTGGGTCTGTATCCTGTTCCCGTGTTTCTACCACTTTATCTTGCTTCATTGTGTGTATTGTGATGGTCTGTTGTGTCTGAGGCATTGTGGTATTGTATTAAGATCTCTGTTAATTGTCTGTGAAGAGCAGCCAAAGGTGATTCGGGCTCTTCTTTTTATCATTGACCCACTGGTGGAGAAGGAGGTGCTGGCTTTTGCTCAGTAAGTGATGTTGCAGAAGGTGTGAGTGTACTTGTATCTTATGGGGACTGTTGTTGTCTCCCACTCAGTTAGGCAAAAATTACAATTGAATAACCATCAAAAAAACTAGAAAGAAGCACATGGACAAAAAATACACCTTGAAATCACACAGGAACAGTAACTTAAAAAAAAAGGAAAAGTGGAGAAAAGAAAAATAAAACAGGTAAATATGCAATATCTGGGATAGGTCACTAAGAGAAAAAATGTAGAGAAGGAGAATAATGAAGAAAGACAACACACTAGCAAACAGGAAAGAGGGAAAAAAACAAGCAAAAACAAAACAAAACAAACAAACAAACAAAAAATAATGGGGTTAATCACAAGAGAAGAGAAAAAAAAAAAAAGGTGTAAACTAAGACCTTTTCAGTTGTGTAGTGCCGGTCCAAAGATTTCTTGGGGTTACTAGACAGCAGAACCTCCTCTTAAACCCTTGAAATCTGGTAGAGCATTGTCTCTTTAGGTTGTTTCTAGCTGTTGGTTATGTGTTGATTTGTTTTGTCTTGGTTTTATGATTTAATGTTTTGAAAAGGTGAAGCTGGTATGTTTTATCTTATTATTGATTCAGGTGTGTTGGGTTTTTCTTCTGTTTTCTTTGTGATGGTGGAATCACTGTGTGTAGTGTGGATATGTGTTTCTGTTTTTTGTACAGAGGGTTTAGAGTTTGAAGCCTGAGGTTTTATGGTAATTGGCTGAATATGGTTTCTTCTATTGAATGAGTGAAGTTATTGGTGGAGAACGTGGGAGCAGAAGAAGGAAAGCTTGGTGTTGCTAGGGTCAGTTTCTAGGGCTTTGAGCTGGGTATTATTGATGATGTATTTATTTGCAAGACCGTGACTCTCAACCTCAGGAAAAATTCCTCTTGTTAGAGGGTCACAAACTTCTGTCAATTTCAGGCTCACTCAAAGTCCCTGCCTCCATGCCCCCACAGTGCCAGAGCGTGGCTCCAAGGCAAAATTCTTGGGACCAGGCTCACCTGCAGTTTCTTTGTTCTCCATGCCCCGTCTGCCTGTGGTGCTGACACAAT
>NW_006921685.1:8642738-8647737 GCF_000298275.1 Orycteropus afer afer | reverse complement strand
CCCCCCCCGCCTCCATGGCCCCACAGCACCAAAGTGCAGCTCCAGGGCACAATTTGAGGGATAGTGCTTAGCTGTGGTTTTTTTGCTCTCTGTGCCCCGTCTGCCCACGTTGGTGTCACATTTCCGCCCGACCAGTAATGGTTGACTCTGGAGTTTGTCTGAGATACCACCCACCTGCAGCCCCAAAGTTGCACACAGTTTTAGCTGTGGTGGAGTCAGGGGAGTACCTGCCAGTGACCTGTGGTCCCGATAACCATGGCAAAGAAAAGCTTGGTGTCTCCCCATCTGACCCAAGCCCGCTCTGTAATCTGCTGGGAGGGGAAGGAGGTAGCCTTTCTGGTGCACCAGTGAGATCTCCACCTGAGTCTCAGCAATGGTGCCCGCGTCTGGCTGCACCCACACCACCCAAATTACTGACAAATCAGCCACTGGAGGCAGGTCTCTGCCGCTGCCGGCTGGAATATTGTATTGGTCACTGGCATGCTGCTATAAGTGATCTCGTTCTTGGCTCGGGGATCTCAGGCGGCCGCCTCTGCCCCGCAGACAGTGACTGCCCCAGAAAGGTTTCCATTGGTCTCTCTCGGGTGCCTGTTCGTCTTCCGGCAGTAGCTCTTTCCTAAAAAAATCTCCCTGTGCCTTTCCTCCAATTCTTCTCTTCTGTGTTTGGTGCACTCTGATTCAGTGAGCTGTTCAGAGTACCAAAGATCCCAATTCAAACTGTTGTATCTAGTTCTTAAAGTCCTTAGATGCCAGAGGGAAAAATAAATGTTCTGCTCACTGGCGAGACTCCATTTTGAATCCTGAAATATGATTTTTAAATATCTATTTTATAATTCTCTAAAACTCACTGTAAAACAGTTCAGTGAATATTTCAGACACTGTATTCTTTGGACTGTATGGTGATACCTATGTTTGTTAAGTTTTAATTTTTTGAACTCCCTCCATGTTTGTATATTTGTGCTAAATAACAAGTTGCTTGTTTGCTTGCTTTTCTGGCAACTCTTAGAAGACAGTTTCTTTCTTTAAACACAGTTGTAATTTACAGTGCCTTTTACCATAGCCAGCTTCTTTTAATGAACAAAGTAGTTCACATCTTTTATGAGAAAGATGAATGGTTTTTTTTTTTTGAGATTTAATAAATGCTCTTAACTTTAAATTGCTCTCCTTTCCAGATAATACTATGTGTTTCAGGGACTATAGTTAAAGATACTTTATATGACAAAAAAAAAAAAAAAAGGTTATATTTTACTAAATGGACATTGTCAGAATTTTTACACTGACCATTTCACCTACTGCCTAACTCTTATAAGTCCAAGTAAATCTATATAGAATGTCATTTAGGGAAAGCTTGGATGCTTTTTAAAATTCTAAGTCCCCTCTAGAATTCAGAGTGGCATTTCTGTAAATCCAAGTTTCTCAGCCAGCATATGATTTTAGCAACACCAACAAAGTGAACTTTTCCTTCTGGCCAAAGTGGAGTAACAGAGGATCCTTCTGCTATAAATAACCAGAAACAACCCAAATATGGAAAATAAAAGTTTGCAAGACAGTAGATATCAAGTAACAATGAACAGTGATTGCTGAGAGACAAGAAACAATAATGTGAGACTCTTAATTACTCCAGTTTACTACCTTGAGGGTTTACAGTCTGAGTGTCAGGAAACAGGAAGCCAGGCTGAACCTGAGGGACTCTCAGAATTGAGAAGCCAGAGTGGCATCTTGGGAATTAAAGGTCGCCAGTTTGCAGAACCAAGTATGAAGAAGAAAGAACTACACAGAGATAGAACTTTGAAGCTATATAGAGGTTCTGTTTAGTTTTTTGCTGAGTCCTGATCAGCACATCCAGGTTAGGAAACTATAGCTAGGAAAAGGCACCTCAAATAATTAGAAGTGGCAATGTACTTGTATGAAGCTAAAAATAATGCTTTTTACCACCAACCAGACTGGGAAAAGTCATAATTCTTATAGTATTGGAACAGTATGCAGAGGGCTCCAGCTTCAGTAAAAACCAAACTCACTGCCATCAAGTCAAACCTGACTCATAGCGACCCCTCCTTGGGTGTCTGAGATGGTATCACTATAGAAGTAGGTTGCCCAACCTTCCTTCCGAGGAGTGGCAAGTGGGTTTGAACCACCAACCTTCTGATTAACAGTCAAATGCCTTACGCACTATGCTAATTAGCTTTAGACTGAGCACTGCTCCAATCCTGCCTAATAAATCTTAAAAGCAAGACCCTAAAAGAACACAGTATTTTAAATAGCTGTATTCAAAACAAAGCTAACAAATATTTACAGGAATGCAAACATATCTAGCACCTAACAAGTTAAAATTCACAATGTCAGATATCTAATAAAAAATTACCAAGCATGCATAAATCAAAAAAAAACTAATCTCATTGCCATCAAATCATTGCTAACTCATAGCAACCCCCACTGGGTTTTTGAGCAGATAAATCTTTATGGAAGTAGATTGCCCCATCTTGCTTCCAAAGAGCAGCTGATGGGTTTGAACCACCAGCCTTCCAGTTAGCAGTCAAATGCCTTAGGTTCTATGCCACCAGAGCTCCTTACCAACCATGCATAGAATCAGGAAAATGTAACCTATAATGATATTTCAAAAGGCCTCTTTAAAGTGTTAAGGAGCAAAGATGTCACTTTGAAGACTAAGGTGCACCTAACCCAAACTACGGTATTTTCAATTGTCTCATGTGTATGTGAAAGCTGTCAGTGAATAAAGAAGACTGAAGAAGAGTTCATGCCATTGAATTACGGTGTTGGTGAAGAATATTGATAATACCATGGACTACCAGAAGAACAAACAGATCTGGAAGACGTACAGCCGGAATGCTCCTAGGAAGTGAGAATGGTTTGGTCATCTTATCAGAGGGACCAGTCCCTGGAGAAGGATATTTTTTGTTGATTATTCAAAATTGTAATTTTAGAAGGGAATATTATATTTCATCTGACAACACTATGGACACTGATATGTTTTAGTGCTTTAATAGAAATTGTAGTATGAGGCTAAGCAGGAAACAATAATGAGAGTCTACTACTCGATGGCACATAACAACAACAACTACTAGTACTACTATGGGAATGAAGGACTGTACCTTACAGAAGTCATGGAAGAAGACAAAAGAATGCTTAAAAAATCTCTAAGTAATTATAGATTCTAATACTCAAAAACTCACTGCCATGGAGTCAGATCCAACTCATAGCAATCCGTTCTTGGGTTTCTGAGGCAGTATCATTGTGAAGGTAGATTGCCCAACTTTCATTGCAAGGAGTGGCTGCTGGATTTGAACCACCAACCTTCTGGTTAGCAGTCAAATGCCTTAAGCACTACACCACCAGAGATCCCATTGATTATAATAGGAGTAATTAAACATTAATGAAAACTGAGAATAAAAGAGACTCGCATAAGCAGTTGCCATCAAATTGTTCCTGCCTCATGCTGGACTTGTGGGGCAGTAGAACTGCACTCTATAGGTGCTTCAATGGCTGATTTTTCTGAAGTACATTACTAGGCTTCTTGTTGCTGTTGTTATGTGCTGTCGAGTGGGACCCGACTCCTAACGACTCCTCCTTGGGTTTCTGAGGCAGTATCACTATGGAAGTAGGTTGCCCCATCTTACTTCTGAGGAGTGACTGGTGGGTTTGAACCGCCAGCCTTCTGGTTAACAGTCAAGTGCCTTAGGCATATACTACCAGAGCTCCTTAGGCTTACTCTGGGTATATTTGAACAAGCAACCTTTTGATTAGTAGCCATGCACTTAACCATTTGTCTATTCAGGGACCTAAAAAGACAACTGGTAGTGTAGTACCTAAGGCACTTGACTGCTAACCAGAAGGCTGGTAGTTCAAACTCACCAGCCACTCCTCAGAAGAAAGGTTGGGCAATCTACTTCCATAGTGATACCACCTCGGAAACCCAAGGAGAGGTTGCTATGAGTCAGGTCCGACTCGACAGCACGTACCAACAACAACAACATTAGAGGATGAGGGAAGAGGAGAATTCATTTCTTGTACAACATTCATTTCCTCCTTTTACTGCAAGCCTTTTGAAAATTGATTGTTAGCATTATCCATGAGCCCTTGCTTCTAAACATATGCTTCAGAGGAAGCCTAAGTCATGGGTTGATTTTCATTCATTGAAAATATGCATGGAGTTCCATTATTTCTATCAGTGAATTATTGTTAAGCATTGTCTTAGTTCTCTAGTGCTGCTGTAACAGGCATACCACAAGTGAATGGCTTTAACAAATAGGAATTTATTCTTACAGTTTATGAGGCTAGAAGTCTGAGTTCAGAGTGCCAGCTCTGCAGGCTGGGTGAGGGTCCCTTGACCTTGGGCTTCAGCTCTGCCTCTTGTTTCAGGCACACTGGAAGTGGATGTGTCTCCTAACTCAGGCAGCTGCTAGCTGCTGAGGATGATGTACCCAAAGTTGGCAGGTAAAAAGGCACATTCCTCAAATCAGCAGGCAACATGGTAGGCCACAGGTTCATGTCCAGGAACTGGAGATGAAGACTTGGCCAAACACAGGATCCAAATGGGCCTAAAAGCTAGAGACTTTCCTCAAAGCTTCTCAATATATAGTGGAAGCAGACTACTACCTAGCTGCTCACAGCAGATTCCACTAGGGAGGTGATTACAAGCCCATCATGAGTTATAACTACATCCAGCTGTCAGGCACTCAAAACCATGGCCCAGCCAAGTTGACACACAACCTTAAGTACCACAAACATGTAGTTCACTCTACCAGAGGACTTCCAAGAAAGGTTTTTGCATACTCTACAAGACAAATGCAGGAAGACAGAATTTGTTGTACTTGGCTATGATTGACTATGTCTGTGGCAAGAGGTGGTGGAAAAGCTCAATATCTTCAGCCAAAACCAGGCCAGAAGCTGATTGTGGAACAGACCATCAACTGCTCATATGCAAATTCAACTTGAAGTTAAAGAAAATTAAAACAAGTCCAAGAGAGCCAAAGTATGATCT
>NW_006921685.1:8631600-8640973 GCF_000298275.1 Orycteropus afer afer | reverse complement strand
TGGACTGCTAAAAGAACAAACAGATCTGTCCTGGAGGAAGTGTAGCCAGAATGCTCCTTGGAAGCAAGAATGGCCAGACTTCGTCTCACCTATTTTGGTCATGTTGTAAGATGGGACCACTCCCTGGAGAAGGATGTCATGCTTGGTAGGGTGGAGGGTCAATGAAAGAGAGGGAGGCCTTCAACGAGATGGATTGGCACAGTGGCTGCGATGATGGGTGCAAGTATAGCAGGGATTGTGGGGCTGGCGTGGGATTGGGTAGTGTTTCGTTCTGCTGTGCATGGGGTCACTATGAGTTGGAAACATCTCAACAGCACTTAACAACAACAACATGATGCAGGAGATCTGGTGGTGCAGTGGTTAAGGCAATTAGTTACTAACCATAAGGTCAACTGTTTGAACTCACCAGCCACTTCTCAGGAGAAAGATGAGGCAATCTGCTTCTGTAAAGATTGACAGTTTTGGAAACCCTCTGCGGCAGCTCTACTCTGTTCTAGAAGGTACTTATGAGTCAGAATTGACTCAATGTCGTTGGGTTTGGTTTTTTTTTTTTGGTTTGGCTATGATGCTGGAATTGGTAGTAGTAGACATAGCATAAATGCTATTTGTAGAGAACTTATAACCAGGGAATAGCTCTGGTGGCATAGTGCCTAAGGCATTTGATTACTAACTGGAGGCAGGGGTTTAAACCCATCGGCCACTCCTTGGAAGTAACGTTGAAGAGTCTGCTCCCCTAGTGATGTTATTTTGTTAGGTGCCATTGAGTCACCTTCAACTTGGTAGTGATCCCATGCACAGGAGAATGAAATACTGTCCAGGCCTGCACCAGCTCCATAACCCTGCCTATGCTTGAGCCCATCACTGCTGCCACTGTGTCAATCCATCCAATTGAAGGTCTTCCCCTCTTTCATCGACCTTCCACCTTACCAAGCATGACATCCTTCTCCAGTGAATGGTCTCTTTTGAGAACAAAACCAAAGTATGTAAGATGAAGTCTGGCCATTCTCGCTTCCAAGGAGCACTCTGGCTGTTCCTCCAGAACAGATTTGTTAGTTCTTTTAGCAGTCCACAGTACTTTCAATATTCTTCACCAGCACCACAACTCAAAAGCATCGACTTTTCTTTGGTCTTCATTATTCATTGTCCAGCTCTCACATGCATATGAGGTGATTGAAAAATACCATGCCTTGTGTCAGGCACACCTTTGTCCTCAAGGAGACATCTTTTCTCTTCAGCACTTGAAAGAGGTCCTTTGCAGCCAACTTGCCTAGTGCTATACGTTGTCTGATGTCCTGACTGCTACTTCCATTGGTTTTGATTGTAGAACCAAGCAATGTGAAGTCTTTTAAAACTTCAACCTTTTCTCCATTTATTGTGGTGCTACTTATTGGTGGAGTTGTCAGAATTTTTGTTTTCTTTATATTGAGATGTATTCCATACTGCAGACTGTATTCTTCAACCTTCATCAGTCAGTGCTTCAGCTCATCCTCACTTTCAGCAAGCAAAGTTGTGTCATCAGCATATTGTAGGATGTTAATGATTCTTTCTCCAATCCTGATGCCGCATTCTTCTTCTTATTGTTCAGCTTCTCAGATTATTTGCTCAGCATACAGATTGAATGGTATGGTGAAAGGCTACAACCCTGATGCACTACCTTCTTGATTTTAAACTAGGCAGTGTTCCCTAGTTCTGTTCAAATGACAGTCTGCTGTGTCTATGTATAGGTTCTTCATGAGTACAACTAAGTGTTCTGGAATTCCCATTCTTAATGTTATCCACAATTTGTTATGATCCTCACAATCAAATGTTTTTGCAGAGTCAATAAAACACAACTAAACGTCTTTCTGGTATTCTTTGCCTTGAGCCAAGATCCATATGACATCAGCAATGATATACCTCATTCCACGTCCTCTTCTGAATCCAGCTTGCACCCCTGGAAGTTTTCTGTCAGTATACTGCTGCAACCATTTTTGAATTATATTCAGTAAGATTTTACTTGCATGGGTTTATTAATTATATTATTTGATAATTTCCACATTCTGTGAGATCACCTTTTTTTGCCTTTTTTTGGCATTCACATAGCCAAGTGAGTGCCTCCAATGGAGCATCCATTTGTTGAAACATCTCAATGGATATTCCATCAATTCCTGGAACCTTGTTCTTTGCCAATTCCTTCAGTGCACCTTGACTTCTTCTGTCAATACCATTGGTTCTTGAACATACAACACCTCCTGAAATGGATGAAGATCGACCAGTTCTTTTTGGTACAGTGACTCTGTGTATTCCTTACATCTTCTTTTGATGCTTCCTGTATCATTCAATATTCTGCCCAGAAAATCTTTCAGTGTCACAACTCGAGGTTTAAATTTTTTCCTCAGTTCTTTCAGCTTGAGAAATGCCAAGCGTGTTCTTCCCTTTTGGTTTTCTAACTCCAGGTCTTTGCACATTTCATTATAGTAGTTGGCTTTGTTTGTTCGAGCTGCTCTTTGAAATCTTCTGTTCAGCTCTTTTATCTTGTCATTTCTTTCATTTGCTTTAGCTACTCTCTGCTCCAGAGCAAGTTTCAGAGTCTCTTCTGCCATCCATTTTGGTCTTTTCTTCTTTTCTCATCATTTTAATGACTTCTCGTTTTCTTCATGGATGATGTTCTTGGTGTCATCCCATAATTTTTCTTGTTTTTGGTCATTAGGGTTCTGTGCATCAAATCTATTCTTTAGATGGTTTCTAAATTCAGGAAGGACATTTTCAAGGTCATATTTTGGCTCTCATGGACTTGTTTTAATTTTCTTCAACTTCAAGTTGAACTTACATATGAGCAGTTGATGATCTGTTTCACAATCATCTCCTGGCCTGATTTTAGCTTAACATATCGAGCTTTTCCATCACCTCTTGCCACAGATGTAGTCAATCTGATTCCTGTGTACTCCATCTGGTGAAGTTCATGTGTATAGCCACTGTTTGTGTTGTTGAAAAAGGTATTTGCAATGAATAAGTCTCTGGTCTTGCAAAATTCTGTCATGATATTTCCAGCATCATTTCTGTCACCAAGGCCAGATTTTCCAACTACTGGTGATTCTTCTTTTTTCCAACTTTTGCATTCCAGTCACCAGTGATAAGCAACACATCCTGATTGCATGTCCGGTCAATTTCAGACTGCAGAAGTTGATGTTGTTGTTGTTTTTATGTGCCATCTAGTCAGACCTGACTCATAGCAACCCCTCCTTGGGTTTCCAAGGCAGTATTGCTATGTAAGTAGATTGCCCAACCTTCAGAAATTGATAAAAATCTTCAATTTCCTCATCTTTGGCTTTGGTGGTGGGTGCATAAATTTGAATAATAGTTGTATTAACTGGTCTTCCTTGTAGGCGTATGAATATTATCCTATCACTGACAGCATTGTACTTCAGGACAGATCTTGAAACATCATCCTTTGTGATGATGAATGCCATACCATTCCTCTTCAAATTGTTGTTACTGGCACAGTAGACCACATGGTGGTCTGATTCAGAATGGCTAATACCAGTCCATTTCAGCTCACTAATGCCTAGGATATCAATCTTTATGTGCTCCATTTCATTTTTGACAACTTTGAATTTTGCTAGATTCATGCTTTGTACATTCCGTGCTCCAATTATTAATAGATGTTTGCAGCTGTTTCTCCTCAGTTTGAGTCATGCCACGTCAGCAAATGGAGGTCTTTAAAGCTTTACCTTATCCATATTATTGGGGCTCATTCTACTCTGATGATGCAGCCCTTTCCTGGTCCTATTTTGAGAGCCTTTGGACCTAAATGTTTTATTAGCCGGCACTGTTTCAGGCAATGTTTCCGGGCTATTCATAAATTTGCACAGTAATATATCAGACAGTGTTTCTCTGCTATTCAGAAGGTTTTTCCTGGCCAATTCTTTGAGAAGTAGGTGGATTCCTCCTTCTTCCTAGTCTGTCTCAGTCTATAAGCTGTTGAAACCTGTGTAACCGTGTGCAACTCTGCTGTGTTTGAGACACTGGTGGCACTGCCTCAAGCCTCACAGCAATGCACCACAGTAGGACAAACTGAGGGACAAGTTTGTCTCCCTTAGCTGTTCAAAACCTCTCCACCCTCCCCACCCTCCCTTTACATAGATCCCTGCCTCTTTCCCACCACTTGGGAGGGGTGTGACCTGGATATCCTGGCCCCACCTGTATCCCTGCCTCTGCTCCCTCACTCTGCCCTGCCCACCCCACCCCCTGGCTTTTTCTCAGTTTTCCTGCCTCTTAGGAGGGCCATAGCCTGGGTTCTCAGCCCTACATGGATCCCTGCCTCTGCTTCCTCGCTCTGTCCTGCTCTCCCCTCCCATCCCCCAGCTTTTTCTCTGCTTTCCCCAGCTTTCTTGCTGCTTGGGAGGGCCATGGCCTGGGTCCCCAGCCTTACCTGGGTCCCTGCCAGGTAAGTGATACAGCCTCGGAAACCCAAGAAGGGGTTGCTATGAGTTGGATCCAATTTGGCGGCAGTGAGTTTTGTTTTTTTTTTTTTTTTTAATAGCCAGACACTGTATATAATGTTTTTACCATCATTAATTCATATCACCAAGGCAGCTCTGAAAAATAGATATTATTATCCCATTTTACAATGAGGGTACTAAGGGTCAGTATGTTAGATAACTAAAATAAATTCAGTCTGCTAGGATGTGACATTCCTAGGATTTGGAATCAGGTCTGTCTAATTACAGAGTCCATGCTACTGATCACTTGACTAATAATATACATGATAAAACATACTGAGAAAAATTCATTATGAATGAAGAGATTCCATACCCTCAGAACTGTCTGTATTTATACCAATGTGCATAGGTAAACAGAGCCAAAAGCCATTCCATTATCTTTCTTTTGAATGATTGAAATTGTTGAGGAATCAAGGAAAAGAAAATTGAACAGAACAAAGTAAAATAGGTACAGAAATGTTCTTGGTTTAACAAAGACAAGAGTTGAAAGAAAAAAATAATTTTCCTCCTTCCAAGTTTCCTTGTGCAATGACAACAACAACAATGAAATTCTCTTTCCTTACCTGAAAAACACCTATTTAAGAATGGATGAGAAGACCAAACCAAAGGGGTACTGCTGGATGGTACAAAATGATCTGTCTTTTTGAAATGAGTATTCAGGGTTTGATTAATGCATCAGATTTAATGATATGATGACATTGCTAATATATTTCCATTGGACATAGTCTCTGAAAATTCTGCCAAAAAGATCCATTTTTAGAACAAATTTCCTGTTTGTACACTAGCTATCACCTTTCACATTCTCAAGTGTGTGAAAAGACTTGAGGCTGAGTAGTGAAGCTGTTTGCAGGTGCAGTTTTCTGCCCTCAAAGATGGTGCACAGCTCCTCAATACAACTTTTGAGGAGAGCTTTCTGTTTGATGTGGATGGTGGTGAGAATTATTTATGTATTGTGGAACCAGCGTGACTCCTCAGTGAGGAGAAAATTCCTAGCTGCTGTGCTAGCAGTTGGGTTTGGGTCAAGGTGAATTACAGTATAGCTTTCAAAACTAAGTAGTCATATTCAGAGCATACACCCATGCTTGTCGGGGTGGGCATTGGTGTTTCTATATATTTTTAAATACAGAAAAGGTGTGAGTGTGATCTGTACTTCCACTGCTTCTAATCCCACGTGGCTAGGGCTTGGTCATCAATCTTCCTTTCCAAGAGACACTTTTTTATTTTTCCCTCAACTTTACTGAAACCACAAAGGTGGGGAGGAAAATGCCTATTCATTAATGTCAGATACTGATTCAGATGGTTTACAGGCCCCAGTGCAGCATTAAATAAACCTCCATATAAAACATGAGTCAGAATAGGTTCTGTCAGATTTGTTTTTAGATATGTGCTTGTTTTAGACATCAAGGTGGTTTATAAATTGAAATCCTTTCCAGATTTTACATATTTGAAATGGAAATGAATATAATTTCCATTTACATACCAGCAGTTTTGAATAATTTTATTTTAATATCCAAGTGATAGATTTTATTTCTTAACTCACTAAAACCAATTCTTCACCAAAAAATAATCTTAAAACAGATAATCTAGGTCATTAGAACTTGATAATTCTCTCTCTATATATGTAGATACAGGTGTATGTCTGAAATGTCTATTTGTGAAAAGTAAAAATATAAATTCTTTGAATTGCATTAAAAAAGGTGTACACTTTTTATTTTCCCTTAAAAATAATTCTCAGACTGACTTCTTACTGTAATATCTCACAAATTCAAATATGCAGCAATTGAAATTAACCACAATCCAGGCTAGTACAAATATGGAATTGTTTAGTGTTAAATACTTTTTATATTTACTTTTTCCTTAACAGCATTTGCTAAAAACCTGCATGCAGAAGAAATAAAATAAGACATGGTGACAGGTAATCATACCACTAAACACCGTTATGTTGCCATGCTATACCTTGATTTTTAAATTAAGGCTATGGAAAAGAGGAGCAATTTCAATTTATATGATATAAATTCTGTATTGTGTGATTGTGGGAACTTGAATTAACCACTGTAAACATATTGACTTATGATTTTTATTCATAATATCCATTTACTTAATAACTTCTTAACCAGTAGTGAACCACTCTTCATAGAGCACTGGAGAATAGAGCTAGGAGGAAGACTAAACCATTCTTGCGCTCATGGAGGATTCCACTTAACCTGGTCTCACTGCTCTCTGGACAAATCACGATTATTTAAGATTCTATATTGAACTCACACAAAGTCTGTCTGACCTTATACACATTCCCATTATTTAAGGAATACACCAAAAAGCAGCATTTTGGTGATTATGGTTTATAATGATAGGCACCCTAGGAGACTCTTTTTTAAAAGAAGTCCCATTTTTTAAAATTAGGAGGCCCATTGGGGAAATTTAAATGCCTGGGTTCCTTTTGTGTCTTAATAGAGTCGGATCTGGAAGGCCTTGATGATCTAGGTACTGTTTACAGCAACATTGAACAGCAGCTGAATGAGACGATGAGGCGCCGCAGACATGCAGGAGAAAATGATTACAACATTGAGGTGCTGCTGGGCGTGGATGACTCTGTGGTCCGTTTCCATGGCAAAGAACACGTCCAAAACTACCTCCTCACCCTAATGAACATTGTGAGTATTCACTCCTTTTTGAGGCATTTCTTTGAATTCATTTATTTTGCCTTTGCCTTTGCCTTTCTTTTGAAAATCTATATGAGACTTTCTGTTTTCTGTGCCACATCTACCATGTAAATATCTGAGTTAAATTTGAATATTGTTCTACATATTTTAAATATAAGAATGTGAAAATAGAGCATGAAGCGATTTTATTTTGGTTGATCAACTAGTTTTCTATTGTTATCAAAGGGAAATTATGCGTTTTAAAAGACCCAGTGGTAATTGACCTTAATGAATTATGATTTTCCTTTTTTTATTGGGTAAGCAAAACTCTCATGGCTTTGTCCACCTGCCTTTATGTGCACCATGGATGAGGAAATAGTTCTTTTCAGCATCCCAAAGGATGAAGTATAATTGTTAAAGGTTTTGAGCAAGTGATAGTTTTCAACATCATAAACCCAAACTGAACCCAATCCACTGCCATGGAGTCGATCCTGACTCATACTGACCTCCACTGGGTTTCCAAGGTGGTATATATTTACAGAAGTAGATTACCCCATTTTCCCTCCACAGAGTAGCTGGTGGGTTTGAACTGACAACATTCTGATTAGCAGTCAAATACCTTATGCACTGCACCACCAGAGCTCCTTTCAACATTGAGAGGCTGAAGGTAATATATCTGTCTTCAAAGTACTTTCATCTAACACACTGGTGTACAAAGTCACCAAAGAATTTTAAATTTCTCCTTTCTTCCCCTTTATGAGCCTTAATCAGATTCAAAAGAAATTTAGCAAACATCCTTAAACTAGTCTTCTTGTTATTTTCCTTTTGTATGTTACTCAGAAAGCAATTAAGGACAAATGATAATAAATAAACTATCTACTTTTAAAAAGTTATTGAGATAGTGGTACACACTCTATATATTTCAACTCTTACCTTTGTAAAACATACATACTATTGATCTGATGTTTTTATTGACTAAGTCCATTCTATGTCTAGCAATCTCTGTCTCTGTCTCAATTTTTAGGCTTTTAGATATTAACTTTATTTTTTTATGCATCTATGTTGTTTACTTGTTTCCTTTCTATGCTTAATACCTGAAATAAGTACACTTGGAAGAAAAATTCTTAGTTTCATGAATCACAACTCTATTTATAATATAAAAGCCTTTCTGCTAATTTAAAAGGAGCCCAGTGTTGCAGTGCTTAAGTGTTCAACTGTGAACCAAAAGGTTGGTTGTTTGAAGCCACCAGTCACTTTAAGAGAGAAAGATGTGGCAGTCTGCCTCCTTAAAGCTTCCCAAACCAAACCCATTACCATTGAGTTGAATCTGACTCATAGTGACACGTAAGGTTTCCGAGCCTTTGTAAATATTTACCAAAGTAGATTGCCTTGTCTTCCTCTCGTGAAGCATCTGGTGGGTTTGAACTGCTGACTTTCTGGTTAGCAGCCAAATGCCTTAACTGCTGTGCCACCAGCCTTGGAAAACATATGGGAAAGTTCTACTCTGTCCTATAGTGTCTCTATGAGGAGGAATCAACCACACAGCAATAGGTTTGTTTTTACTTGTGTGTGTGTGTGTGTGTGTGTGTGTGTGTTTGCTAGGTTAAATGTATTTTTGGTCACTAACATCAGTTTATAAACATATAGATATATCAGGTCTCTGTGAAATGCAAAATTAGTATAGATATTCAAGTATACTTCTGTTTGTTCTTTGGCATTAATTCATTTTATGAATGAAGACCAAACATCATTCAGAAAATTAATCACTAGCCTTTAAATTAGGTATGTATAGACGATCTTCATTTGTGAATTATATAAATGTTTTCAAACATTTGCCTATTAAATTTTTATATAACTTTCTAGTTGTATGAATAAATTTTCACCTTATTTAGCCTCTCTGTGCCTGCCTCAGTTTCCTCACTTATATGAAAAAAATAGGGCCTAACATATTATTAACCATTTGCTGATGTGGCACCACTCAAATTGAAGAGAAACAGCTGCAGACATTCATTAATCATTGGAACATGGAATGTATAAAGCATGAATCTAGGAAAATTGGAAGTTGTCAAAAATGAAATGGAATGCATAAAGATTGATATCCTCAGCATTAGTGAGCTGAAATGGACTGCTTTTGCCAATTTTGAATCAGACAACCATGTGATCTACTATGCCGGGAATGACAGTTTGAAGAGGAATGGCGTGGCATTCATCATCACAAAGGATGTTTCAAGATCTGTCCGGAAGTACAATGCT
>NW_006921685.1:8615980-8629872 GCF_000298275.1 Orycteropus afer afer | reverse complement strand
GCAGACGATACAACTTTGCTTGCTGAAAGTGAGAATGACTTGAGGCACTTACTGATGAAGTTTGAAGAATACAGTATGCAATATGGATTACATCTCAATATAAAGAAAACAAAAATACTCACAACTGGACCAAAGAGCAGCATCACAATAAATGGAGAGAAGATTGAGGTTGTCAACGAATTCACGTTGCTTGGTTCTACAATTGAGGCCAATGGAAGCAGCAGTCAGGACATTAGAGTATGTGTAGCACTGGGTAGGTCAGTTGTGAAGGAATTCTTTCAAGTGCTGAGGAGCAAGGATGTCTCCTTGGGGACTAAGGTGTGCCTGACACAAGCCATGATATTTCCAATCGCCTTGTATGCATGCAAGAGCTGGACAATGAATAAGGAAGACTGAAGAAGAGTTGATGCTTTTGAGTTGTGGTGCTGGCAAATAATGCTAAAAGAAGTAACAGATCTGTCCCGGGGTAAGTGCACCCAAAATGCTCCTTAGAAGCGAGAATGGCCAGACTTCGTCTCACCTATTTTGGTCATGTTGTCGGAAGGGATCATTCCCTGGAGAAAGATGTCATGGTTGGTAGGGTGGAGGGTCGACAAAAGAGGGGGAGGCCTTCAATGAGATGGATTGACAAGGTGGCTGCGATGATGGGCTCAGATATAGCAGGGATCATAGAGCTGGCGTGGGATCGGGTAGTGTTTCGTTCTGCTGTGCGTGGGGTCGCTATGAGTCAGAAATGACTTGACGGCACCTAACAACAACAACTTATTATAAATATTGTAAAGAATAAATGAGTAAATACAGATGCTTTATATACATATATAAATATATAATCATGTTTTATTTATCCCTTCTAAATTGTACTTCCTAAATTTTCTAAACTTTAAAAATTCCGACATAGATTCTATACCCACTTCAATCTTTCATGATATCTCTGAGCTGTCATCTCCTGCAATTAGAGTAGCAATCAGTCAGTCCAAACCAAAAAACCAAACTCACTGCCATCGAGTCAGTTCTGACTCATAATGACCCCTCTTTGGGTTTCCGAGGTGATGTCTCTACAGAAGTCGATTTTTAATCCCTTATTTGGTGCTCAGAACTACACAAGATTCCTGGAGCAATGCAGCAGTGGTTTGGTATAGTCCTTGACCTCATACAACTTACGGTTTAGTTTGGCAAGAAATGGTAACTGCATAGGAAGTGAAGTCTGTTAAGCAAAAAAAAAAAAAAAAAAAAAGGACATACCACTATGAGCGATTATAATCACCAGATTATAAAAACTATAGAACTTCAGTTTTGAACTTTAATATAGAACTTTTCTTTCTGCTGTGCGTAGGGTCATTATGAGTTGGAGCTGACTCTGCGACACCTAACAGCAGCCTAACAATATAGAACTTTGGAGAAGGAAGATATCAAAATAGTTACTCAAGTCTCAAAGTGACAAGAGAATTAAATTGGAATTCAGGAGGCATAGGCTTTAATTCCATCTCTATTACTCATTGGCTCTGTGACCTTAGGTAAATCATTTCTCCTGCCAGGACTTAGTTTCTACCTTTAGAAAACTGAAGGGCTTAATAATAAGATGTTCATTAATTCTGTAAATTATCAAGAAACAGAGAGTTGAACTGTGCCTTTAAAGGTTTGTTTTTCTGTGGGTTTATGTTGTTGTTGTTGTTGTTGTTGTGTTTTGTTTGCTTGTTTTTTTAATTATTTATTTATTTATTTTAACATTGTGATTGGGTGAAAATTTACAGAGCAAATACACTTTCCATACAGCAGATCACATACACTTTGTCTCATGACATTGACCACAGTTTAGCACAATGCAACATCTCCTCTCCCACTTCCTCCCAAAAGGTACTGCTTTCCTGTGTCCATCCCTCCATGCACTCCTACCCCCTGAGCTGTCTCCCTGTGCCTGAGCAGCCCTTCTTTCTCTCTTGCTTATTCTCTCCAACGGGTGTATCTACCTCAGGTAAATGCTCAACTAGTATGCCTGTCTATTGCTTGGCTGGAAGCCATAGGTGTGCGTTCAATTCCAGACCTGAAGGGCAGCTAGAGGCCATAGTGGTTCCACCAGGCTCCATTGGGCCAACAAACCTGTTCCCCGCTTTTTTTTTTCCCCATGATTTTGAGTTTTTTTCCACATTGTTCCCCCTATCTATCCAGGATCTCCTACAAAGAGCCTCTTCCAAATGGTTGACAGTAGTAGCCGAGGACCGTCTGTTTCTTCTGGTCTCATAGTTGTATAGACTGCAGATCGGATGGTGTGCCAGTCACTAGGAGTGATTGTTTCCATGAATTTTTGGTTTTCTTCATTCTTCTTGGCTCTGGACGAGGAGAGACCCATCGTTGCATCTAGATGGAAGCTTGCAAGGTTTTAGGATCTCAGTTGCTACTCGCCACGGTAGAAGGTGGAACAATGATTTGTGTAGTATGTTATGCCAATTGAGCTTGATGTCTTCTGCGACAATGGTCCTGAGCCCACAGGTTCAACTACTTGGTCGCTCTGTGTAGCTGGCTGTGACCAAGCAGTGACTACAACCTTGCCCCTTGTCAGCCCCATTATACACCTGAGAACTCAGATCATACACATAAAGTTATTGGACCGCTGTCTGCCAACCCTATACATGTTCTTGGGTGCACTCTCTACTTCATAAAGATACCTAATATGTCAGCCTGTCCACCCATCTATCCACCCATATACCCAGGTTCGCCTTCACTGAGCACGCCATACTATATGTGCCAAAGGGTTCATCTTTGTTGTCTGTGCTTCCCATGTACCTCTCTATGTCTTTCCCTTCCTCAGTGACACTATATTGATCACTCACATTTGGTACATTGCCCTTTTCTTCACCCAAATCAAAACTTATCTCTATCTATCTAACAGTATTCCCTCCCCTCCCCTCCCACCCCTGGTAACCAACAAAGAAATTGACATTCCATAGATAAGCATTTCCTTGACTATTACAATAACAGACTAATACAATATTTGTCCTTTTGTGATTGACTTATTTCACTCAGCATAATGTGCTCCAACTTCATCCACATTATGTGGTGTTTTGCAGATTCTACATTATTCTTTAGCATTGCATAGTATTCCATTGTGTATATGTACAGTAGTTTGGATTATCCATTCCTCAGTTGATGGATACCTAAGTTGTTTCCATCTTTTGGGTATTGTAAATAGTGCTGCAATGAACATGGGTGTGCATATGTCTGTTCTTGTCATGGCTCTCACTTCTTTAGGGTATATACCTAGTAATGGAATAGCTGGGTCAAATGGTATTTTTAATTCCAACTTTTGAAGGAATCGCCATACTGCTTTCCACAATGGTTGTGCCATTTTACAGTCCCACCAGCAGTGTATGACAGTCCCAATCTCTCCACATCCTTGCCAGCATTTGTTATTTTCTGTCTTGTTGAACTTTGCTACTAGTGCTGGAGCAAAATGGTACCTAATTGTTGTTTTGATTTGCATCTCTCTAATAGCTTATATTCGTGAGCATTTCTTCATATGTTTGTTGGTCGCTTGAATATCCTCCTTGGTGAAGTGTCTGTTCATGTCTTCTGCCCATTTTTTAATTGGATTGTTTGTCTTTTTGTTATTGAGGTGTTGGAGTTTTCTATAAATTCTAGAGATAAGTCCCTTGTCAGATATGTTATTACCAAATATTTTTTCCCAATCTGTAGGTTCTCTTTGACTCTTTTGGAGAAGTCTTTGGAAGTACTCAAAAATTTAATCTTTAGAAGGTCCCAATCATCTGGTTTCTTTTCTGCTGTTTGTGCATCCTGAGTTATGCTTGATAGTCTATTTATGCCATATATTGTTGTTGTGTGCCGCCGAGTTGGACCCAGCTTATAGCGACCCCTCCTTGGGTTTCTGAGGCAGTATCACTACGCAAGTAGATTGCCCCTTATGGCCCTTAAATTTGCCCCTAGTTTTTCCTTGAAGAACTCTATAGTTTTGGGTTTCACATTTAAGTCTTTGATCCATCTGGAGTTCGTTTTTGTGAATGGTGTGAGGTACAAATCTTGTTTCATTTTTGCAAATGGATCTCCAGTTTTTCCAGCACCATTTACTAAACAAACATTCTCTCCCCCATTTAATGGATTTGGGGCCTTTGTCAAAGATCCGCTGACTACACGTCAATGCATCTATCTATTTTTGATGAAAAAAAATTTACATGAAAATGTAAAGGATTTCTGGGTGGAATCTATTAACAAGAAAGTGGAAATGGCTGTAGGATATTCATCAGGTAGTAAGTCTTGTTTGGAGGGTGGTCATTTTTAGATTTTATAACAGTCAAAAGAACTTTTTTTTTTAAGCCCATTACACATGATAGATAATAGATGAGACCCTGTATCATATACCAGAAATTATTCGAAAGCTAATTGGAGCATCAGAGAAATGGTGATGTAGGGAAAAAAAATAATTTTTAGAACTTAGTAAGTTTATTCCATCTGAAGTAATTAATGCAGAGTTTTTACAGAAGTTCTAGTAACAATCCTTCCCTTTCCTTTCCAAGTTCTCAACCAATTGTAAGATAGACCTTGATCAGACAAATGGAAAATAAAATAAATTTATTATTAATGAGAGCTGAGTAGCACATGACTTAGATGTATAGATACAAAGGTTTCCTTTTTCTAAATCTGTGGTTTTCAACTGAGGGCAGTTTGTCCTCATCTTACTTCTCCAAGGAATCTTAGCAATATCTGGAGACAAATTTGGTTGCCACAGCTAAGAAAGCGGTGCTACTGGCATCAATGGGAGAGAGGCCAGAGATGCTGCTAACCATCCTGTAACATGAGGCCAACCTTACATAACAAAGAATTGCAAATTTTCCATCCCAAAATGTCAGTAGTACCAAGATTGTGAAACTTTGTTCTAAATTAGACAGTCTTTCTCCCAACCTCATCCTTTTCCAGCAGGCTAATTTCAAGTTTTCCCTGTAGGAGCAGGAAGATAGCTTTAAGCATGACTGACGCAAGATCCTTTCATATCTGCACCACCCCATTTCTCCAAATGTAAAGAGGAAGTTCCAAAACGTTAAATTGGACATGCCACTCATATTAATCAGATAAGAGGGAAAGGAAGAGACACTAATATTGATATTCTAATAAAACTGCCTCATGGAAATTTAAGGCCAGGAAAACTTAGACTTTTTTCCCCCTAAAAGTTAATAATGAGCACATTTTAGAAGTGATTATTGTCTCTTATGTTTGTTATGTTTTATAACTTTCCATGGTTATCTAAAATCATGACTCACCTAACTTAAGATCTATACACATAGAGGTGTTACATGTTACATATTTTGAAACAAACTTTAAAATTGATAGAAAAAAAAATTACCACTTTGCATTGATTTGGGAAGAAAGGTCTGCATCTAAGAACCTGATGTCCTTTAATCTCATTTGGCACCTTAGCCTTAATTGATTAGTCAGCAAATAGATTCTTTTTTCAGTTTGCCTTGTTTTCAGTTTAGTTTTCTTATCAGAACCCTGAAGATAATACTGCACAATTCTCAATAAAGCATATATCTCCAGGTTCAAATTATTTGCTTCATGGTTTCCATCTGTATAACCCAAATAACTTTTTAAAGGGAGTCTTGTATTTCTTATTTCATATTTTGAAGAGGATTCTAAAATTATTAAGAGTTAAGTGTCTGTTTAATAAGTGAATGAACAAATGAACAAATAATGTTGCACTAGATTATGAGCTTTCTTGGGAGGCAGAAGTTTTAGATTTGCAGTAAGAAAAAAATGAAGGTTTTTAATCAGTTTAATGATACAATAAAAGCAGTTCTTAAGAATTAAATTAATAATTATTAGGCTTCATAATTTTTTCAATATCACAAGATAGACATTACTGCTATTTTTCTAGGAGAAACAAAATTTTAAAATAAATAAATTGAGATAAATTTTAAGAAATATCTTGTTGTTGTTCTTGTTATGTGCAGTTGAGTAGAACCCGAATCATAGCAACCCCTCCTTGGCTTTCCGAGGCAGTATCACTATGGAAGTAGATTGCCCCATCTTCCTTCCGAGGAGTAGCTGGTGGGTTTGAACCGCCAGCCTTCTGGTTAGCAGTCAAGTGCCTTAGCCACTATGCTACCAGAGCTCCCAAGAATACCTACAGATTGTAAAAAATTCAAATAATCATAGTGTAGTGATAGGAATCATTCTAAAAGACAGTGATATTGGGTGGGAAACTATCTGGTTTAAGAAATTCAAGTCATATTTAATTTTAACTCAGATTGATCACACTTTAAGGTTAAATAACCAAGGTAAACACTTAAATGTATCATATTTCAGGAGTATTGTTAAATAATTTTCATTTATCTGTTTTTTAAACTCTGGTAGCGTAGTGCCTGAGGCACTTGACTGCTAACCAGAAGGCTGGTGATTCAAAACCGTCAGCCACTCCTCGGAAGGAAGATGGGGCAATCTACTTCCATAGTGATACCGCCTTGGAAACCCAAGGAGGGGTTGCTATGAGTCGGTCCGACTCCACAGCACATAACAACAACGACAATATGCTAATTGATAAAGTTCTATAGGTGACTTGCCAAGCAATTCTTGAAGTTTGGACATAGGGAAGGCAGCTCACTAAATTAGCATCTTTCTCAGGGAGCAAGAACCAAGATTTTAGTTTGAACAAGCTCCGTAGATGATTCTGTTGTTGTTATTTGCTGTTGAGTTAGAACAGACTCATAGCGACCCCTCCTTGGGTTGCCGAGGCAGTATCACTACGGAAGTAGATTGCCCAGTCTTCCTTCCAAGGAGCGGCTGGTGGGTTTGAACCACCAGCCTTCTGGTTAGCAGTCAAGTGCCTTAGGCACTATGCTACCAGAGCTCCCCAGGCATTTTATTAGGATTCCCTAAAAGAAGAGGTGTATCCTTGTCCCATCTCCAGCTCCTTTGTGAATCAATGAAGGAAAGAATACTCAGATGCTTTCTATCTCCTTTTGTTTTTAACTCTGTGGATAATGGACATTTTCTAAGCCCCGCTGATAAATAAGTAAGAATTATGTATAGTCAGATATAACCATATTCAGAAACAATATGATTCTTGACAAGTTTTTTCTGTTTCATATGACAATTATGTGATATGTGTTAATCATCATCATGTCTAGGAAAGTGTTCTCAGCTGCAGGGCATGTCTCATTCTACAAATAACTGATTCATTGCCTACTGTATCAAAAACCAAATTCACTGCCTTTGAGTCAGATCCAACTCATAGGGACCCTCCTTGGGTTTCCAAGGTGGTACAGAGATAGATTGCCTAATCTTCCTTCCGAGGAGTGGCTGGTGTGTTTGAACCGCCAGCCTACTGGTTAGCAGTCAAATGCCTTAGGCCCGACGCCACCAGAGCTCCCATTGCCTACTATATGCTAGGCCTATTTTAGACATAGAGAGTATCTCAAGGAACATTACAGAAAATTCTCAGTTCCCTTGGAGCTTGGTGGAGGAGATGCTGTTGTTGTTGTTAGGTGCTGTCAAGTCGGTTCCAATTCACAGTGACCCCATCCATGTACAACAGAATGAAACACTGCCCAGTCTTGTGCTGTCCTCACAGTGCTTGCTACACCTGAGCCCATTGTTGGGTGGAGGAGATAGGCAATAGTAAAATGATGAAATAAATAATTTGGGATAGTGATAGTTTCCTCTCTCACTCCTGGAAACTTTCAAAAATATTTCTTTCTGTGAGTAAACCTTTTCTTGACTTTTTATAATAGCGGTCTCATACAATATTTGTCCTTTTGCATGTTCTCCAGGTTCATCCACAGTAGGGGGTGTTTCACAGATTTATCATTATTCTTTAATGTTATGTACTGTTACATTGTGTATGTATGCCAAAGTTTGGTTATCTATTCATAAGTTGGTGGGAACTTAGATTGTCACCACCATTTTTCTGTTATGAATAATGTTACTGTGAAACATGAGTAAGTCTTTGTGTGTCAAGGCTTTTAATTTTATGGGATATATATCTAATTATGGGGTTGCTGGATAATGTATTTCTATTTCCAACTATTTAAGGAAACACTATACCATTTTCCACAGTGGTTGCACCATTTTAAAGTCCCACCAGCAGTGTATATGGGTTCCAGTCTCTCCACACCCTCACCAGCATCTTTTGTTTTCTAATTTTTTGAACTTTGCCATTAATAGCTGGATGAGAGGATATCTCATTATTTTGATTTGCATCTCTCTTATAGACATTTGAGGATTTGGAAAAGAGTAAGATATGAGTTCTTCTCCTAAAACAATTAAAGTCTTGCTGGGTTAAACATTATATACAGAATTATATATTTCATAAAGCATGATATAAAAACAATAGTTATAAAAAGTTGAAATAGCATGTGAAGGTATTGATTTCCACCTGGAGGAATCTAGAATAACATGGCCTAGGAATTGGCAGTTGATTGGGCTTTGTAGGTCAAATAGAATTTTATAAGCAGAGGGAAGAGAGAAAGCATTTGAGGTAAGGGTGCCACATAAGAAAATTCGCAGGTGCATGAAAGTAAATAATGTGTAAGGACAACAGAGAGTAATTCCTTGAAGCTGAAGTAGATTTTTTTTTTTTAATAATAAAAATGTTTATAATAGTAAAAGTAACCTAACATTTATTGGGAGATTGCTATGTGCTTGTGGAACCCAGGTAGTGCAATGGTTAAGTACTCAGCTACTAACCAAAAGGTTGGTAGTCCAAACCCACCTTGTAGTTCCATGGATAAAAGAGGTGGTGATGTGCTTCTGTAAAGATTATAGCTTAGGAAACCGAGTTCTACTCTGTTACATGGAGTCAGTATGAATAGGAATTGACTTGACGGCACCCAACAACAGCTGTGTGCTAGGCACTGCAGTAACCACTTTCATGAAATAATTCATTTACCTTTGCCTGCATTGCATTGAAAGTCTCTTAAAACCAAAACCAAACTCACTGCCTTCGAGTCAATTCTGATTCATAGTGACCCTTCCTTAGGTTTACAAGATGGTATCTCTATGGAAGTAGAGTGCCCAGTCTTCCTTCCAAAGAGTGGCTGGTGGGTTTGAACTGTCAGCCTTCTGGTTAGCAGTCAAATGACTTAGGCATGATGCCACCAGAGGTGGCACAAAGGGTTTACATTTAACCACTAACCTAAAGGTTGGTTGTTTGAACCCACTCAGTAATATGACAGGAATAAAAAAGACCTGCAGTCTACCTCTGTTAAGACTATAGACAAGAAAACCCTATGGAACAGTTCAACTCTAACATAAGTGGTTGCCGTGAGTTGGAATTGATCTGGCAGCAACTAATAGCAAAAGCAACACATTGAGATAAGTGCCAAGATAATATATCACTTAACCAAGTTCACAGTTAGTGAAGTGACATCATAAACTCATGGACCCTGACTTTGTAACCCTTTTTTGTCACTTGTATCCTTCTCTTTCAGGTGAAGCAACTAGGAAAAAGGGGAGATTAGGTTATTTAATGGTAGTTTGTCTAAGGTCCTATTGTTGTTGTTGTTAGATGCCATTGAGTTGAGTCTGATTCATAGAGACTCTCTGAAAAATAGAACAAAACACTGCCTAGTTCTGTGCCATACTCACAGTCCTTGCTACGCTTGAGCCCATCATTGCAGCCGCTGTGTCAGTCCATTTAATTGAGGGGCTTCCTCTTTTTCACTGACCCTCTATTTGACCAAGCATAATATCCTTCTTCAGGAACTGGTCCCTTCTGACAATATGACCAAAGTAGGTGAGATGAAGTCTGGCTATTCTCTTTTCTAAGAAGTGTTCCAGCTGTACCTTTGCCAAGATGAATTTGTTCATTCTTCTGGTATTCTATGCTATTTTCAATATTTTTTGCCAACACCACAATTCAAATGCATCAGTTCTTCTGTCTTCCTTATTCATTGTCCAGCTTTCATATGCATATAATATTACTGAAAAGACTATTGCTTGGGTCAGGCATACCTGAAATGCTATGCTAAGAACCATAATGGATTTTACAGATCTTGCCATCCTGTGTCATCAAGTCTGTTCAGACTCACTGCAACTCTATTGTGTTCTATTCTGTCCTATAGGGTTTTGTAGGCTATAATTTTTATGGAAGCTGATAGCCAGGCCTTTTCTCCCATGGAGCAGCTGGTGGGTGTGAACTGCTGACCTGTCATTAGCAGCCAAATGCTTATGATTTGTGGCACTAAGGGCTTCTTGGATTTCATAGTGAGAAGTAATTCAAGCTTGAGGACACATCATCAAATATTAAAATAAGAATACTAATGACAGCATGATTTGTTGTCTTTCTGATGACAGAATGATTTGGGGACAGACAAGCCTGCCAATATCACAGTAGATGGGGAAAGAGATGGTGATGGAGAAATGATGAGCCAATGTGGAAGCATGGGAATGGAAGAAAGGTGAAAGACACTAAAATTATGTATTGCCCAATATGTTAACTGTCCTTATTTTGCTAAGCTAGGTTGGTTTAGGAGCTCTGGTAGCATAGTGCCTAAGGCACTTGACTGCTAACCAGAAGGCTGACGGTTCAAACCCACCAGCCACTCCTCGGAAGGATGATGGGGCAATCTACTTCTGTAGTGATACTGCCTTGGAAACCCAAGGAGGGGTCACTATGAGTCGAGTCCGACTTGACGGCACATAACAACAACAGGATGGTTTAAGAATCATTGGTTCACTTATAACACCTCTTTGAATAACATCAAATTTGTAATCATAATGCAAGTTGTTTAAATTCAACAAAACAGGTTTATGAAATATTCCAGTATGTTGTTAGGTGCCATAGATTTGGTTTCAACTCATAGTAACCCTATATACAACAGAATGAAACACTGCCTGGTCCTGCAATCCTCACAATCCTTGCTATGCTGGAGCCCATTGTTGCAACCCCTGTGTCAATGCAAATTGTGGAGGGTCTTTCCCTTTTGTGCTAATGCCCTGCTTTACGGAGCATGGGAGTCTTCTCCAGGAACCAGTCCCTTCTGACAATATGACCAAAGTAGGTGAGATGAATTCTGGCCATTCTTGCTTCTAAGTAGCATTCTGGCTGCACTTCTTCCAAGACAGATATGTTCAGTCTTCTTCAAACTCACTGCCGTAGAGTCAGATCCAACTCATAGTAACCCCTGTTTGGGTTTCTGAGGCATTATCTTTAAGGAAGTAGATTGCCCAATCTTCTTTCCAAGGAGTGGCTGGTGGGTTTGAACCACCAGCCTTCTGGTTAACAGTCAAATGCCTTAGGCACTATGCCACCAGAGCTCCCTGTCTTCTGACAGTCCATGGTATTTTCAGTATTCTTTGCCAGCCCCACAATTCAAGGTATCAATGCTTCTTCTTTCTTTCTTATTCATTGCCCAGCTTTCACATGCATATGAAGTGATTGAAAGTACTATGCCTTGGGTTAGGCACACCTTAGTGTTCAAAGTGACGTCTTTGCAGACTCTTGGAAGGACTTCTCAGGTACATGTTGATTGATTTCTTTTTTATTTTGTGGTTTCTTTAATATAATATAAAACTTCTTAAAAAAAAAAAAAGAACAAAGTGACATCTTTGCTCTTTAATACTTTAAAGAGATCTTTGCAGCAGATTTGCCCAGTGCAATATAATATCTAATTTTTTGACTGCTACTTCCATGGATGTTGGTTGTGGAGCCAAGTAAAATAAAATCTTTGACAACTTCATCATTTCTCCATTAATTGTGATGTTTGCTCCTGTTGTGAGGACTTTTGTTTTCTTTGATTTGTAATCCTTATTGTAGACTGTACTCTTTGATTTTCTTTGGTAAATGCTTTGATAAATGCTTCCTCCAATCCTGATTCCACGTTCTTCTTCATATTGTCCAGATTCTTGGATTATTTGCTTAGCATACAGATTAAATATGTGTGGTGAAAAGATTTAACCCAGATGCACACCCTTCCTGTTTTTAAACCATGCTGTATCCCCTTGTTTTGTTCAAATGACAGCCTCCTCGTCTATGTTCCTCTAGAGCACAATTAAGTGTTCTGGAATTCACATTCTTCACAATGTTATCCATAATTTATTATGGTCAAGGAATTCACGTTGCTTGGTTCTACAATTGATGCCAATGGAAGCAGCAGTCAGGACATTAGACGACGTGTAGCATTGGGAAAGTCAACTGTGAAGGAACTGTTTCAAGTGCTGAGGAGCAAGGATATCTCATTGAGGACTAAGGTGCACCTGACACAAGCCATGATATTTCCAATCGCCTCGTATGCATGTGAGAGCTGGACAATGAATAAGGAAGACCGAAGAAGAGTTGATGCTTTTGAGTTGTGGTGCTGGTGAAGAATGCTGAAAGTACCACGGACTGCTAAAAGAACTAACAGATCTGTCCTGGAGGAAGTGCAGCCAGAATGCTCCTTGGAAGCAAGAATGGCCAGACTTTGTCTCACCTATTTTGGTCATGTTGTAAGAAGGGACCATTCCCTGGAGAAGGATGTCATGCTTGGTAGGGTGGAGGGTCGACGAAAGAGGGGGAGGCTTTCAACGAGATGGATTGATACGGTGGCTGCAATGATGAGCTCAAGTATAGCAGGGATTGTGGGGCTGGCGCGGGATCGGGCAGTGTTTCGTTCTGCTGTGCATGGCATCACTATGAGTCAGAAATGACTCAACAGCACTTAACAACAACAACAACATGCAGTCAGATACCTTTACATAGTCAACAAAGCACAGGTTCACATTTTCTAGTATTCCTTGCTTTCAACAAGGATGTCATCTGACATTCCACACTCTCTTCTGAATCCAGCTTGAATTTCTAGCAGTTCCTTGTCAATATAAGGAGCTCTGGTGGCATAGTGGGTAAGGCATTTTGCTGCTAATCAAAAGGTCATTGGTTCAAAGCTGCCTGCTTCTCTTTGGGAGGAAGAAAAGGGAATGTACTTTTGTAAAGATTTACAACCTTGGAAAACCAGTGAGAGTCCTTATGAGTCAGAATCAACTCAATGGCAGTGTTTCTTTTTTTCTTTTTTCTTTCCGTGTCAATATACTGCTGCAACAATTTTTGAATTATCTTCAGCAAAATTTTACTTGTGTGTGATATTATATTGTTTGATAATTTCTGCATTCAGTTGGATCACCTTTGTTTGGAATGGTCATTAATATGGATCTCTTCCAGCCAGTCTGCCAGGTAGTTTTCTTACAAAGTTCTTGGCATAAATGGGTATGCGTATCCAGTGCTGCATCTGTTTGTTGAAATAGCTCAGTAGGTATTCCAGCATGTAATCATTTGCACCAGCCAAGCACTCTGCTTCCTAGTCCAGCAATCCATAAAATAGTTCCTTTGTTGGTTTTCACCATAATTATTAATTAGTATCAGGTTTTGAAATCTGTGTACTTTGGGACTACTAGGCAAAATATCAAGTTAATATTATTTAGTAATAGAGAATCAATTTATACATTAAACCTTTATTGAATATATCAGTATAATGATCCATGTTCTCGAGAGCTCATAATTAAAAACAAAGACCAATATTCACAGTATTTCACATTTGTTATGTGCCATCAAGTCGGCCCCCGACTCATAGTGACCCCTCCTTGGGTTTCCGAGGCAGTATCACTGTGGAAGTAGATTGCCCATCTTCCTTCCGAGGAGTGGTTGGTGGCTTTGAACCACCAGCCTTCTGGTTAGCAGTCAAATGCCTTAGGCACTATGCTACCAGAGCTCCCAATTTAGAAGGACCTTAAAAAGCTTCTTAATGGAATCCCTTCACTTTATAGATGAGGAAATAACAGCACTCATATTCTGTACTATTTTGCTTATAGTAAGTATTGTTGGTCAGAGAAAATAACATACACAGACCTCAGAAAAATCTCATCTTTTCACAATCTCTCTAATGATCAGAAGAACAGTGGGTAATCTATATAGT
>NW_006921685.1:8604250-8615685 GCF_000298275.1 Orycteropus afer afer | reverse complement strand
TTTTTTTTTTTTGATTTATTAGCTCCTATGAACTTTTCACAGATGATTCCCTCTTCCTTATACAATTTGTGAATTCCTTGAGGGAAGTTCTATAATATATGGTTTCTTCCTTGAGTAGTTACTGTCTCTTATTAAGCTTTATATTTGCAAAATTGAAAACAGTCAGATATGTAGTATATATACAATGAAATTTTAATTAATTCAGTCTTTTAACAAATATATATTTTATTGGTATACTAGATGTACTGGTAAATACAAAAGACATGTTTCCTGCATTATAGAGATTATATACTGGTGGAAAAATAAAACAAATATTGTGATAAGAGCTATGCTGGTAACAAACCATTTGTTGTAAAAGAATATATAGGGCAAATGAGTGATAGGAGTTACGGATAGATATGATGATCAAGGAAGCCTTTTCTCAAGAAGTGATGTTTAAAGTGATGTTAAAGAAAGATTCTTGATGTAAAAGGAAGATTTACATAGATAGAGTGGTCTATGAAAAAGGCAGATTATGTGGATGTAATCTTTAAAGGTGTTGGCAATCCCACACAGCTAGTAGAGTCCTTTTTTTTTTTTTTTTCTCTTACAATATAACAGATGTTTTCTCACAACATCACTTTGCTGACTTGGCAGGTTTACAGCAGGTTTACTTGTTTTGCTACTGTGTATGGGGTCGCTATGAGTGGGGTCCAACTCGATGGCACATAACAACAAGAACACATGAACATCTATATCTTCTATTCAAATGTTTGGTGCCCTCCAGAGAATTGAGTCTTCTCCTTAATCTCAGGATTTTTAAAGTGAAAGAAAATAATGTATTTCAAAGGATGCCTCTCCCCAAAAGTTTATGGTTCCAGGTACTCATTAATAATTAAGAGATAATTTATTAATCCTTTATGTATTAATGTTGGTTACTTATGATAGAGAAATAATAGTGTAGATATATTATCTCAATATGGCTGGCAGCTCTATCTCATTTAAAATATATATATATATATATATATTCCTCATATGTACTCTGGCCCTAACAAAGCATTAGTAGACTTATTCAAGTATTAGTAAATAATGGGTAGTTACTGATACTTAATAGTGATTAATCTCTACACTGCTTCTCATTTCTTAATTAGTGTTTCTGGAAATGTTGAATGTGAGAGCAAGAAAAATTTATCTTGAAAGTATATATGTTCAGCCAACCTAAGCAAATTATGCAGCAATTTTTCTGTTTTGTATCAGTATCTGTGATCTGGAACAATGGTGCTGCAGTATTTAAAGCACATGGCTGCTAACCAGAAGGTTAGTAGTTCAAACTCACCAGCTACTCTAGGGGAGAAAGATGTGGCAGTCTTCTTCCATAAAGATTTGAGGCCCTGAAAACTGTATTGGCCAGATCTACTCTGTCTTTTAGGTCACTATGAGTAAGAATCAATTCATTGGCAATGGGTTTATCTGTGATCCACTTCTTACATTTGAGTTCACATCAATCCTTTGGGCATTTATTCACAGAATGCATATAACCTACTATAAACCAATTTCTGTTAAGAATCTAGGGAGGCAAAAATTAATAAAATTTAGCTCCTTTCCACAAGGAGCTAATCCTAGTGGATGGATTGAGCTGACAAATAATAATAATAAAATTGGATAGATACTTCTGAAGAATCAGCCACAAAGTACTATGGAATCATAAATTGTAAAAGAGGAAATGTGGATTAGCAGATAATGCCTCTGGCAGATGAAGAAGTCTTTTAGAGGGTATGCAGTTTGAGCTGGACCTTGGAGAATGAATTGGCATTTCCTTGTCAGAAAAATAGAAGATGGGTCTTGGAAGACAGAGGAATAACTTTTAACAACATATCAATAGTGTTAGCCCAGGGTGTCTGGGGCCGTTAACATTTGTCTGTATTATAAGACTGAGGGTAATTTAGAGGAAATTTGGAAGATGAGACTGGGTAGAGGAACTGCAGCTAACTTAGAAAATCATCTGTGCCATGCAAAGGAGTTTGAATTTTATCTTGCTAATAAAGAGCCATTAATGATTTTTAAGATTAGATATTGACTTGATCAGATGTGTGTTTACAAAGAGAATTCTAGATGCATGAAAATGAGTTGTAAGGTAGAGACTCTGTTAGACACAGAGTCTAGGTGTCAGAAGTCTGTTTTGTTTCACAGTCTTCGTGTTTTACACAACATGTCCTTGCTTTAACAAACTACCTTAATTTCCTGGGGTGGATTGAGTATACCAGTTCACATAGGAAGATTAGAGCAAGCACAGGTCAATTTATCCACTTACATTAGTATGCACACCTTCCCTGGAATATCATGGACTGTCCATTTAAGAAGACAGCCCCACATCCTAGGTTAAATTAACATAACACAATATCTACACTGTTTTGCTTCCTCAAGTGTTTCTTTAATTTTTCCTGAAGCATCTCAGTTTCCTCTGTTTTTTCTCCTTTGGTCCACACCCCAAATTCCCTTCATAATATTTATTCATTCTTATTTTTTATGTTACTTATACCAGACTATAGGAGCTCTGGTAGCATAGTGCCTAAGGCACTTGACTGCTAAGCAGAAGGCTGACAGTTCAAACCCACCAGCCACTCCTCAGAAGGAAGGTTGGGCAATCTACTTCCATAGTGATACTGCCTGGGAAACCCAAGGAGGGGTCGCTATGAGTCGGGTCCAGCTTGACTGCACATAACAATAACAACATATCTGACTATATCAGATCTTATCCTTCCCTAGTTAACTTCAGCTTTTCTTTTAGCAATTTTTCTAAAACATAGGAAAAGCCATTTTAGCTTTTTGAGGAAATCATCTTTCTCACTTTTGAAGGAAGGCAATCAGTTCTACCTGGGTTATTGGTATGCTTCCAGTATTCCAAAGGCCAGATGAGTTTGTGCAACCTTGTAGCCGAATTGCATTTTATTGGTCCACTCAAAATTCCTTTGATGCTTAAAAGTGGTAAAGGCATAAATAACATCAAAGGACAGAGTCATGATTATTAAAAATAATCATATGACCTTTATAATCTGCCCTTCTGGAAAGTTACTGAAATGGGCCCAAGTTACACAAATGCAATCATTAGTAAAAATTTTGACAGGTTATTGGAGAAGTACAAGTAATTTGGATGGATAGTTGTTGGGTGTGGAAGTAGACAGGAGGAGATAGGTTTGTGGGATGCTTATATGACTTAGCGATAGATTGATCTTTATAATGGAAGAAGAGGAAATTTGATTTAGTCTCTAACTGTGGTAGAATATCCAGAAAAAAAAAAAAAAGATCAAGTGTTAGGGAGATGATGAGTATACTTTGAAGTGTACAGATAGACTTCCAGTTAAGTAAGTCTGTTACTAGAGTTGAACAGATGGCTCTGGGGCACAAGAGAAGTGACTCAGTGTGAGATATATGTAAATTTGGACTTTATCTGTCTGTAGGTATTGGATGAAGTAACAATAGTGAATGAAATGTTATAGAGAAAGCATGTGAAAAGATAAAAGGATTGAAAACAAAACCTTGGGAGACACCAACATTTATGGATTGAACAGAGAAAGAAGAGTTCATATTGCTAAAGAAAGAGTGTTTTTTGTTTTTTAGGTACCATTGATTCCACCTCATGATGACCCTGTGGGTGCAGACTAGAACTGCTCCATAAGGTTTTCAAGACCATGACCTTTTAGATCACCAGGCCTTCCAAGGTACTTCTGGATAGATTTGAACCACCAACCTCTCAGTTAATAGTCTAGGGCCTAACCACTTACACCACCCAGGGACTCTATAGAAAGAATAGCATCACTGTTGAATATAGTGACTCAAATCAGAAAAAACAAACCCACTGCCATTGAGTCAATTCCAAATAATGCAACCTTATAGGACAGAGTAGAACTGCTCCATATGGTGTCCAAAGTTGTAAATTTTTAAGGAAGCAGACTGCCACATCTTTCTCGTGCAGGGTTGCTACTGGATTCAAAACACTTACCTTTTAGTTCATCTCCAAGTGCTTTAACCACTATACCACCACGACTCCTGAATATAATGACAAACAGTACATGAATCACAGCATTGTGAGTTGGTTATTTTCTCATGATGAAGGAAAACTGAGCATGTTAACAAATGAGGAAAAGGAGGTGTAAAAAGGAAGAAGTTGACTAAAGGAAGAAGAGTGGATTTTTTGGAGCAAATGTCTTTAAGAACTTGGGAAAGAGAGCGGCATTATGACAGGAAAGAAAAAGATTGGCAAGGTAGTTGTGAAAAGAGAGCCAGCAGTGACATTACGTAGACTTATTGAATTTGAGCTCTACTACTCTTCAGGGTAGAACCGATCTTAATGATATGGATAAAGTAGAGCTTTTAGGACCTCCATTTGCTGATGTAACATGACTCAAAATGAGAAGAAACAGCCACAAGCATCCATGAAAAGTTAGAATGTGGAATGTACAAAGTATGATTCTAGGAAGATTGGAACTTGTCAAAATGAAGTGGGATCCATAGCGATTAATATCCTAGGCATTAGTGAGCTGAAATGGACCAGTTTTGGCCATTTTAAATCAGATAACCATACGATCTATTGTTCTGGGAATGACAAGTTGAAGAGGAATGGCATAGCATTCATTGTCACAAAGAATGTTTCAAGATCTGTCCTGAAGTACACTGCTGTCAGTGTTCAGATAATATCCATATGCCTACAAGGAAGGGAAGTTAATACTACTGCTATTCAAATGTATTCACCAACTACCAAAGCCAAAGACAAGGAAATTGAAGGTTTTTACCAACTTCTGCAGTCTGAAATTGACCAAACATGCAATCAAGATGCGTTATCACTGGTGATTAGAATGCAAAAGTTGGAAACAAAAGAAGAATCACAGTAGTTGGAAGATTTGGCCTTGCTGATAGAAAAAATGCTGGAGATGGCATAATAAAATTTTGAAAGACCAATGAATTATTCATTGCAAATACTTTTTTTCAACAACACAAATGGTGGCTTTACACAAGGGCTTCGCCATATGAAGTACACAGGAATTAGATTGACTATATCTGTGGCAAGAGGCAATGGAGAAGCTCAATATCTTCAGCTGAAAAAAGGCATGGAGCTGATTGTGGAACAGACCATCACCTGCTCATATGCAAGTTCAAGTTGAAGTTGAAGACAATTAAAACAACTCCACAAGAGCCAAGATATGACCTTGATTTTAATCCACCTGAATTTATAAACCATATAAAGAATACATTTGATTCATTGAAAGACCGAAAAACAGAATTGTGGGATGACATCAAGAATATCATCCATGAAGAAAGCAAAATGTCATTAAAAAGACAGGAAGGAAAGACCAAAATGGATGTCAGAAGGGACTCTGAAACTTGCCCTTGAGCAAAGAGTAGCTAAAGCAAATGGAAAAAATGACAAGACAAGAGAGCTGAACAGAAGATTTCAACAAGGAGCTCAAGAAGATAAAGTCAATTTTTATTGAAGTTGTCAAAGACTTCATATTACTTTGTTCTACAATTAACACCAATGAAAGCAACAATCTAGATACAAGAGGAAATATAACACTGGGCAAATCTGTTGCAAAAGACCTTTTTCAAGTGCTGAAAAGCAAAGATGTCTCCTTGAGGACTAAGAGGTGACTAACGCAAGCCATGGTATTTTCAATTGCCTCAGTTGCATGTGAGAGCTGAACAATGAATAAAGAAGACTGAAGAAGAGTTTATGCTTTTGAGTTGTGGTATTGGTGAAGAATGCTCAAAGTACCATGGACTTCTAAAAGAACTAACAAATCTGTTCTGGAAGAAGTGCAGCCAGAATGCTCCTTGGAAGTGAGAATGGCCAGACTTCATCTCACCTACTTTGGTCATGTTGTCAGAAGGGACCATTCCCTGGAGAAGGATATCATGCTTCATAAAGTAGAGGATCAACAAAAAAAGGGAAAGCCCTCTACACGATGGTTTGACACAGTGGCTTCAACTATGGGTTCAGATATAGCAGGGATTGTGGAGCTGGCATGGGACTGGGCAGTGTTTCTTTCTGTTGTACACAGGGTCGCTATAAGTTGGAGACAACTCGACAGCACTTAACAACAACAACAACAACTCCTTTGGGAAAAAAATATTATATGACTTCTTTGACTCTTAGTCTATAAGTTGGTGGTAATGTTTTGAACTTTCACGATAACATATTTAGAGATTTTTACTTAGTCTTCCCTCTGCCTGATGTGCTCCTTCCCCAAATAGTCACATGAATATATCCCTCCTGTCCATGGATCTCTGTTCCCCAACTCCCCAATCTCAAGTAGTTCCTTTCTCTTCCTCTCCTCTTCTGTCTTTTCATTCAGATTTATCTTCTTCATAGCACTTACTCTTACCTGAAATAAGCTTGTAACAGCTTGTAACATATCTTTTTTCATTTGTTTATTGTTCCATTTGTATTGTCTGTTTTCCCTAGTGGAATATTTACATTACAAGAACAGGATTTGAACGTGTTTACTATTCAATTCCCATCGCTTGAATGACTGGACACATAAATACTGTTCAATAAATATTTAAAAGAGAATAAAAACAGTAATTATCAGTAGTGTGTGATTGGACATGAAAGAATGAGAGTTGGCAAGTTGGGAAATAGCTATCTACTCTAAATAAATCAAACACAGAGTATGAAGCTGATAATCCAAATAGGTGTGTATTTGGAACTTTTACCTCGACTTTTAGCTCTAAAAGTTATAGTCATAGACAAAGTAATATTTTTTTCCCATTCTGTTGCAATTTTTTTTTTAAGCCCCACCAGAATTACCCAGGTTATCACATTATTAGTGGTTGGTCTTCAGTTAACTATGTCTTATATATTAAATTCATGTTGTTGTTGTTGTTGTGATTAGGTGCCATCCAGTTGGTTTCAATTCATAACAACCCTACATACAACAGAACAAAACAGTGCCCAATTCTGTACCATCTTCAATGCTGATATTTTGTTTGTTTGTTTATATTTGCATGATCAGGCATCATTCTAAGTACTTTATACATATAAACTCATTTATTCCTTGAAACATTCCTATGAAGAGGCTACTGTTATTACCCATTTTACAGATAAGGAAACTGAGTCACAGAAACATTAACTAATATGATCAAGTTTACGTAGCCACAATCAAATCCAGCCAGTCTGGCTGCAGAGCCCATGTTCTTAACCAGTAAATTACCCTGCCTCTAAAGACCTAATCTAGTCATCTAAAGGAAAAATGAATATTGCTTTTTTGAGACCAGACAAAGCTGTTCATCAGCTAGTCAGACAAAGGTCATATTGTCCTGCCAGGGAAATGTCCTGGGAGAAATTGTGCTGTCTGGGAACAAACCTGAAAGGAATTTTCCTTTCAAGGAAAGGAATAGTTGATTTGATTTTACCTCCCCCGTCCCTCACATCATTGGCAACCCTGTCCAATTTAAGGTCATCTGAAAATCAATGTTCTGTTTATCCCTACTTTTAGGTAATTTAGTAAAGACTCTGGGCTCAGTCCTGGACACCTCATAGAAAATCTACCCATGGTCCAATAGGTTGGCTCATATGGTGAAAGGAAATTCCATTTTGCATAGGCATACTTTGATTTGCATTATGTATTGGTGGTATAGTGCCTAAGGCCTTTGACTGCTAACCAGAAGGTTGGCAGTTCAAACTCACTAGCCACTCCACTGAAGGAAGATGGGACAATCTACTTCCATCAAGATTTACCGCCTCAGAATCCCAGTGAGGTTGCTATGAGTCAAAATCAACTCAATGGCAATGATTTTTTTTTTTCCAAGTTTCAAATACATGACTCAGAATGGTTTATGCTTAATGCTTTTCTTACAACACAAAACACTAGTTACAAATGTCAGCCCTATCTTTACTTATTCAATTTTCCTCATAGTCTGCTCTAGCTCCTCAAGTCTGTTCTAGCTCATCTATTTTTTTCTTGATATTTTCTGGAATCTATTTTATATTTGTGTCCTTATTTATATTCAGTCCAGAGTCCAGCTCTTGATTTCTTTAAATTTCATGTGAAGATTATGAAAAATAAGTGAACTTTTTAAGTTATTTTTCTCAATATGTTTCTACATCAATTTCTTTAACTCAGGGTTATAGATTATTCTAAAACTAGATCTTCTGTGTGTAGTGACTTGGTATGATCTTCAAGTCAGTGGAACTGTAGCAAAATGGTTTAAACTACTGATTCCGCAGTCAGGCTGTTTGTATTTCCGTCCTTTGCTTTGTCCACTAGTTGGGTGACCTTGGACAAGTGACTTAACTTCCCTGAGCTTCTGTTTCTTCAGATGTAGAATAGTCATAATCGTAATTAATACCTCTAAAGCTGTGCAAGGAATATTTAAATTAACACAGACAAAGTGTTTAGAATGGCGACTGGAGTCTGGGAAGCCCTGTGTTGTATTAGCTGTTGTTTTTGTTGGTATTGCTACTACTCAGGGAAATACTACTTTCTTTGTCACTATGATTTGTAATTATCATCTTAATCTTGACAGATTCAAATGGTTATTATACTTTGACATGCTTTCAGTTCTTTCTGTATGTCCTTTATTGATGTTATAATTTGTGTTTATTTTGTTGCCAGATCATAGGAGTTTCTTTATGCCTGTTATACAATGTTTTAATCAGGTAACACTAAAGAAAAATAGAATCTAGGTAAAGGTTTCTTCATTATTTTCCCTTGCATTTTTAAGAATCAAATGAGAAAGGCATTCAAAGGAAGATTTTCCTCAGGTTATATTATTTTTTAAATGTCTTGTTTAGCTTTAAGGAAGTTATTTATGTGGAAATACAGGAAAAGGCAGACACACCGACTAGCGTTTTAGTACATTCAGGTGCATTAGGCAGCTTATCCAGCTCCTCAGTGTCCACACTGGCACCTGCTGCAAAGAGCTTTTCTTTCTCATTTAGACATCATCTTTGGGGAGGAGAGGCTCTCAAAGGATTTTTCCAGTGCTTTGTTTTATAAGTTAAGCTATATTTCAATAATTAAGATTTCACAGGTTTCAGGTCAGAGTCTTGAAACCCTTTTCAGTTGTTTTTCTTGCTCTTTTAAGATGATTATTAAAATACATCTATAAATTTTTTAAACATTTTGTGTGGGTAGGTGCATATATATAGGAAAGTGTTTTTATTTAGCTGAGTGTAGCTGTGTGATATTTTACTTGATTTGAACAACTCTGTGAGACAGTACAACAATTTGTGATGAGAAAGTAGGTTCAAAGAGATTAAGTGATGAGCCCAAGGCCACTCAGTTTTGAGTGACAGAGTGGGAACCAGAATCCAGGTTTTTGAATATATAATACTGGGGTGCTGTATATCTCTCCAACCCTTATACTCTTTGTGTCTCAAAGTTAATGCACTCCATGTTGACAGGCATATAAGATGAAAAGTAGTCAATCATTAAGGTCATTTTAAAAGTGAATAATATATAGGAAGCAACTTTTTTTAAGACTGAAAAACAAAATAATAAATGAGATACAGTGCTTTGCACAAAATACCGAAAAAACAAACCCATTGCCATGGAGTCAATTCAGAATCATAGCCAACCTATAGGATTGAGTAGAACTACCCCATAAGGTTTCCAAGGCAGTAAATCTTTACAGAAGTGGGCTGCCTCATCTTTTTCCTGTGGATCAGCTGGTAGGTTATAACTGTTGACCTTTTGGTTAGCAGCAGGCTCCTTGTACAACATCAGATATCTGATATCTGTTGATTGGCTACATTGAAAGTATACTTTCTGCTATATAAAAATATTACTCCCTTATATTTGCTTACTTCTACCCATAATAAGGAGCTCTGATGGTGCAGTGCCTAAAACATTGGACTGCTAACCAGAAGGCTGATGGTTCAAACCCACCAGCTGCTCTGCAGAAGGAAAATAGGGCAATCTATTTCCATAAAGATTTACAGCCTCAGAAATCCAATGGGGGTTGCTGTGAGTCGGAATTGACTCGATGGCAGTGAATGTGGTTTTTTTTTTGGTTCTACCCATAATCATTTAAATATATACCCCATGACCATTTCACAATCGTGGGTTAACTCAGAACATTCCATACCTGACTGGTTTTTCCAGCATAATAGTGGCTTTTGTTAAACAATGATTTTCTTTAGGTAAATATTAAATGTAACCTAAAGAAAATGTGTCCTTTTATAACACTATATAATCTAATATTGCCATTTGAGACATGAGTATTTTGGCCATTGTATTTTATTGGCCCTGTATTGATTTTCAAATTCACTAAGTGCAAATGGATTTACAAATTTAGGGTGGTTACATGTACACTTTGTACTGACTCAGATATTCCAAGTTATTTGTCATTATTCCTACCTTTCATTTGCTTTACGATTCTAACATTTTCTGATGTGGGTGTTCCCTTTGACATTTAAAATCATAGTCATTGCTGCTGCTAAGTGCCTCCTGCCCTCCATTACTCCTCCTCCCCAAATTACTTTCTCTACTTAATAACCTTTCCCAGGTTTTAAATTTTATTGTTCCTCTATTTAAATTATTTCCTAAAATCACTTTTCACCTTTTTGTTTTTTCTCATTGAATGCATTTATATTTTGAGTACACTAAGCTAAATGCATGTTATAAATTTGTATGTGAAACAGTATTTCTAATTCAAAACAGCTGCTTTACAAGAAGTCTCTTGGAATGCAACCTACCTAAATTCATGAGTCTTTGGATGAGTGTGTTAGCTGCATGCCTGATTTAGGACTTCTTACTTTCATTGGCATTATAATTTTAGGAATTTCTTATCAGACAATTAACCCAGAAAAGGAAGAGAGAGGTCCCTATTTGGCAGTGTGAGGTGTGAAGTAAAGTAAGAGAATCAGCCCATGACCAAAATAGCAAAAATAAATAAATAAAAGACAACGTTTTGTCCAGCAAGCAATTGCTCTTTATATTAAGCTGAAATGTATCATTTTAATAATATGAACCCATGAATAATAGTTGTAAGTTCTATGGATACACAGAATAATTCTTAACCATCTTCCATATGGCAGCTATTAAATCTTCATCATAAGTTTTTCTTTTCACCACTCATACTTCAATGTCTTTTAACCATCTCATTTTCTCACATTCATAATTTTTTGAGCAATTTTTTTTTGCATGAGTGAACTCTTTTACTTCTAATTTTAACCCTGTTAGGTAGTATTCTTTTTTTGTGGGGGGGGGGAGGGGCTTGGCTTTATTTATTTATTTATTTTTTAATTGTGATTTCGGTGAAGATTTACAAGCAAATTCACTTTCCATACAGTAGTTCACATATACTTTGTCTCATGACATTGGCCACAGTTAACCACAATGCAACAGCTCCCCTCCAAAATCCTCCCCATAGTTACCTCTTCCCAGTGTCCATCCCTCCATACACTCCTGCCCCCTGAGCTATCTCCCTGTGCATAAGCAGCCCTTCTTTCTCCC
>NW_006921685.1:8544023-8590050 GCF_000298275.1 Orycteropus afer afer | reverse complement strand
CTACTTCCGTAGTGATACTGCCTCAGAAACCCAAGGAGGGGTCGCTGTGAGTCGGGTCTGACTCCAAGGCACATAACAACAACAACAACATGGACTTATGCTTACTTTTTCTTCACAGTTTTTATGCTGTGCTGACTCTCCACACTTCATGGATCTCAAGTTGAATTATAGTTTTCTGCCCCGCTTTTAAGGAGCTCTGATGGTGTGTTAGTTAAAGCAATGAGCTGCCAACCAAAAAGATCAATAGTTCAAACACACCAGTCACTCTGCAGGAGAAAGATGAGGCAGTCTATTTCTGTAAAGATTTACAGCCTTGGAAAACCTATGGGGCAGTTCTACTCTGTCCTATAGGGTTGTTATGAGTTGGAATAGACTTGATGGCAGTGAGTTTGGTTTGGTCACTCTTTTACTTATTATGACCAATGTTGGTTTACTGTTCCTGGGAACAGCTAAGAAATTTTTTATCTAACTAAACAAGCATACATTTCTCACTACTGTTAGCATTTTCAGAATTGCTAAGTCCTCCTTATTAGCACTTACTTTGCACTAGGTTAGTCAGGAAGTACAGATTACAGTACTCTTTAGTGATACCTGTCAATACATGTCTCTTTGTTTTTGCACATCCTTTAAGCACTCCCAGCTTCATCTTCCATATCTATATAAAATGGAGTTGGACTATAACTGTGAGACTGCTTTAATTCCAATATCTATGATTTTAAAATATACCAGCTTACTTTTAGACATTCTAACCTAACTGCAAACCTAATAAAAGCTAGTCATGAATTTTGCTCTTCTGAGCTATATCCAGGACTGATATCCATCAGATACATACTTGTATAGTCACATTAGTAATTCAAATAGCTATTGAACATCTTTAAAACGGTTAATAAACAATCATTGTCCCAGCTGCCTCATTCCTGGGGAGCACTGAAAGGCCCACAGAAAGACCACCGCAACTCCTGCATGCCCGTCCCATCTCCACAGACTCCCCCAGTGAAGCATAGTGCCCCTAGCACTACCTTTGGCACCCAGCAGGCAAATAACTGCTGTCTGTTTTTCTCCACCATTAAGGCTGTGGTCACTTACTGCAAATGGATGCTTTACCAGAGTCATCCATGTGTGGTTGCTTTTGGTGGATATTATTAGTGGATTGAACCACACATGGACTGTTTTTAGCACTATAATACCCACTGCTATCAAGTTGATTCCAACTCATAGCAACCCCCATTGGGTTTCCAAGGCTGTAAATCTTTCCAGAAGTAGATTACCCCATCTGCCTTACACAGAGTAGCTAATGAGTTTGAACCACCAACCTTCTGGTTAACACTCAAATGCCTTAGGCACTATATGACCAGAGCTCTTTAGCACCATAATAGTTTCATGAAACCCTTTTTGAGCATATTTTTAAAATTCATAGCCTTGTGGGGTTTACAGAATCAATCCACATATCCAAGAATTGTTGGGAAGCTGAAGGTAAATAACTTCATTTTAGAGTGCAGCTTAAACTAAATAAGAAAAAAGAAAATGTAATTTGATTCTAGTACTTGTGGCGATTATATGATGGATCCCTTAAATGTTGTGGGTCTTACGAAATCTTTTCTGTTACTTTTCTTTTAGAAATGACATGTGTTTTGTTTCTAGGTAAATGAAATTTATCATGATGAATCCCTAGGTGTCCATATAAATGTGGTCCTGGTGCGCATGATAATGCTGGGTTATGCAAAGGTAAGTGTCTTAAAATATGTGAACTGTGATCCATAAGAACTGGGTTAGCAAACAAAAGACTGCAATGGTGCAGCTGTAGCTGTAGCTCACTTAGATCCCTGTTGCTCTGAGCTGAGGAGGAGAAACTTCCGGAATGAGTAGAGGAGCTCTCTAAATTGAGCAGAGAATAATTTTTGTGCTGGTATCATTTACTCAAAGTCCTTCTGTCTAATGGGGATGTAGATAGTAATCTTCACTTTAGGCATGGCTACATGAATGAAAACAAAAGGCTACCATTGTGAAGAAAGAGATTTTCCTTACTTTAGCATTATCACTAAATCTGTGATTCATTATTCATTCAAAAAGTCTATATTCAGAGTCTTCTATGTGGCAGGCACATTCTAGGTGCTTGGAACTTAGTGAACAAAAGAAGATCGAGATCTTTGTCCTCGCTTGCGTTGCTAAAACATTATTTTACACGTGTATCTTTCTACAGAAGAAAAGTGAAGCATATAGAGAATTTTTTTCACTTAAAAGAGCTTTCTTATTTAAAAAAAAAAAAAAACTTACATCCTTTTGAAAACGAAAAGTTGGGTCATCATAAGGCACACAGTAGGCATTTCACATAAGGTAACAAATTTTACCTGTTTTTAAAAAGGTACTGCATATGCTCCTGCCCTTGGAAATAAATGAAAATAGTTCTGTTATGGATAGAAAAGTTTATTCCCTTTCAGGGGAATACATGGGAAAGTGATTAACTTAACACTTTCTTTGAAATTTCAAAATGCTCACACACATACCCGTAATTAATCCTGCTGATTATGAAATACTAATGAATTCTTGCATTTAGCAAACAGGAAAAATGCATGTGTTTGCATTTCATTGTCTACTCAACATCCACTTATCATTTTCTAATGATAGTGTGCCATTGCTCTTTAGTTTATCCCATCAGCCTGACTTACTTTGTGTTGCTAATACTAAATAAAGCCAACTCCAGCTGGAGATGCTAACAGCCCTTGGTTGGTCGTTAAATCATTTGTTTAGAGAAGTATGTGATTAGTATATACAATCCTTGCTAATTTTGCTAAGAATGTAAATACTGATGATAATAGTATTTGCTGAACTATAACAAAAATATCAGCCTGTTAGCCAAGCAAGGGACTGACTTTGTGTTCCAAGTTCAGTGCTCATTCTATCAGAACTTCTGTGGGAAGCATGGTTCCTGGGGTCTTGTCAGGTTGGGCCCTTTTCTCTCTCAACATTTAACTCTTGACCAAAATGTGATAGTAACAACATTCCAAGGACCTTAAATTCATCTACTGGAACCGTAAGAGAAGAGTATACTCTGTTTCATTACTATGAGGTTGAAAACCTGATGTGCTGTTTTGTTTCTTAGGGTGGGGTTAATGTAATTTGACTACCTCCCACGAAACTAAGACTTGACCAGCTTTCCAAGCTCATTGGGGAATTTTTATTATTCCCATGTGTTAATTCCTGTCCAAAATGAATAAACAGCAATCTTATCCAAAGATCGTTCACTTAAAGATACCTTGAAAATAAAAAACTCATGCCAGAATCATTCATTCTGTTTTTCTTGTTTTATCTAGGAAACTAAAAATCTAAGCTGAATCAGGGAATATTTACACTACTGGAACATTTGCCCAAAGATTGAGATTGAGTTGCCTCACAATAGCAAATCTCACTTCCATATAGGCAGTACTGATCATTATAAAGACATGCTTCATGGTACGGGGCCAGGGCCAGGGAGGGGAGAAACACTGCAAAATTAAAAAAAAAAAAGGCAAGCTTCATGGGTTTTTAGAATTCCCAAACACAAGTAGATATTTAAAGAAACCTTGAATAATATTACTAAGCCATTATTTAAATAGTTTAATCCCAAATTTTCAACTTCAGAGAAATTTATTAAAAGAAGCCTTTGGAAAAATATTATATGTGTCTTAAACATATTGTATCTACTTAGTCCATCAGCCTTATAGAAAGGGGAAACCCATCCAGGAGCTTGGAGAATGTGTGTCGCTGGGCTTGCCAACAACAAAAATCTGATCCCAACCACTCTGAACACCATGACCATGCAATTTTTTTAACCAGGCAAGATTTTGGACCTGCTGGAATGCAAGGTATTTCTATAAATATGTAGCAGAAATACTTAAGGGCATGAGTTTTAAATATTCAATTCTAAATCAGGGAGTCTGTTCAAATGTTCAAACCTCTATCACCACTTTCCACCCTGCAACTGCCAAGTATATATTTTCCTTCTATTGCTTCTAGTAACTTCTTTGGAATTCACAATGTTAAATGCCTCCTAAATACCATAGTAAATTTTACTTTCTTTAATGATTGTGCCTTTGGCATGGAGGACTGGGGTGCTGCTGTAAAATGCAATGTGATTTCCACTAACTGGAATGAGAAAAGAGATGCAATGAGAAATGACTGTTGCCAAAGAGCTTTCTTCCAAAGTCAGCTTATATTTAGTAAATTCTGATGTGGACTTTTGGGGAAAAAAGCAGACTGATGATTTTCTTTTCAAAGTAAATGGAATTTATGGCTCTCTTCATCAGTACCGTGATATGAAAGGCCATTCACTAAAACAGAAAGACAAGGCTTAGTTGGTAGGCAAAACAGAATAGTAACCCTGGGCAGTTCCTTCCCTTAAGGAAGAGGAGAAGGCAGACCCCAATTAATCTTTTTTTTTAAGACCATTACCTGGGGCTTTCCCAAGAGAATGTGGCAAAATGCTAGCAGGGAAATAATACTGCCCCTGTTTCCTGAAAAAGTTTTTTTCTAGGCAAAGGTCCAGTAATAATTCTTAATGGCTTTTCTCATGAAATGAAAATAAAAGTAATTGTCATTCTCTACAGGATACGCTCCAGTCACAGGCATGTGTCATCCAGTAAGAAGTTGTACTCTGAATCATGAGGATGGTTTTTCATCTGCTTTTGTTGTAGCCCATGAAACTGGCCATGTGTAAGTCATTGTTGACAGCTATAGAGCAATAAAAGTTCCTTTCTGTTTCTCCAAGCATTGTTCACACTGTGGGCAGAATGCATGCCAGCAAGCAATTCTATCCCCCTGCCAAATGTGAGGAGCTAAAAGAGTGAAGTGGTCATTTACTGAGACGAAATGAGTATCTATTGCTCGGAGAGTCACTCCTATGCTTTTGATCACTACAGAAATAAAGGAAAGAATTTCAGTCAGATTGCTTTCTATTTCACAATTTCTGGGACTCCTACAAAGCCACTGTGGCTTAAAAATAAATTACTAAATAAATATATGGATTTCCCAATATTTATTTTCAAAACAGAAATGAAACACAAGTCACAGGTCTCATTTTGTATTCTAGGTTGGGAATGGAGCATGATGGACAAGGCAACAGGTGTGGTGACGAGACTGCTATGGGAAGTGTCATGGCTCCCTTGGTGCAAGCAGCATTTCATCGTTACCACTGGTCCCGGTGCAGTGGTCAGGAGTTGAAAAGATACATCCAGTATGTCCTCTGCTGCATGTCAAGAGAGCACTTACATTGTAGCATGAACACAACCATGATACTGACTTTTAGGACCTTGATCATAGAAAGACTCCCAGTGAATGTAAACTGTTGTTCATAATAAACATCATTATTGAGAGCATCCAGTACAATGATTCCATAACATAATGAAGATATTTTAAAATACAAGCCTATAAATATATTTTTAACTGTGTTTTCCCTTTACTGAGTTCTTAGTGGCATCTTTGACTAATGATCAAACTTCAGTTGAATATACAGTGAGGATGATCAAGAGATTTCTACCCATTATACCAAAATTATCCCATAATGTAAATCTTAGGAGCTTTGCTGCCACACCATGTCAGGGTATAGGTAGGCAATATGGAATTAGGCTGTCACAGTACTACTGCATTCCTGAATCATGTTTGGCTTACTTTCACAGGGTGAATAAGAATGTAAAATCTTTTTCCAAGTGGAACTGAAGCTGAAAACCTTAAAATGTGTGCGTTTTAGATGTAGCTCAGTGATCTGCTAAAATTTGGGAACTAAGAATATGTGAACTAAGAATGCTTTTCCATTAGGACATGATTTTAAAAAAGAGAGAGAGAGAGAGAAATTAACTGTATGCATTATTCTCCTTCCTACAGTTCCTATGACTGTCTCCTTGATGACCCATTTGAACATGACTGGCCCAAACTCCCAGAACTTCCCGGGATCAATTATTCAATGGATGAGCAGTGTCGTTTTGATTTTGGTGTTGGTTATAAAATGTGCACTGCGGTATGTTAATCACAGTCAATTTAGATTTTGTGTCTTGAACTCTATTTACCTAACTCCTATTTACTGAGTTTCACACATTCACTGGTGCAAAATAAGAATGTCTACCTTTGTTTTGTGTTTTCTGTGTTGCTACATGCTAAAATTAATTGATTTAACGATATTATATGAATTAATCCTTGTGACAGAAAAGAAGGAAGGTGGTATATTTTTATTTTACATATGAAGAAGGCAACCTTTACAGAGGTTAAGCAACTTTTTTTAAGTCACACATCTGATAGAGGAACCAGACTTCAAAAACAAGACTACCAGGCTCCTAAATTTTATGTTTTTTTTATATTTGATTTGGTATTTGTAACTTTCAGAGATGAATCTTAAGCCTTACATAGATTTCTTTTCTTTATCATATTGGCCAGGATTTCATATACTGTGATTGAGGAAATGGCTGTACATGAGCATCAGTTGGTGTCACAGGAGGACCAGGAATATGGACTCCATAGGCAGACCATATGGGTCAGGTCTTGGATGTGACACTTATTAGATGTATGACCTTGAACACCTTATTAAATCTCTTTGTGACTTAGTTTCCTCATGTATATAATGTGGACAAATGATAGTACTTATCTCATTGCATTGATGTAAGGATTATATCTGATGATGCAACTGAAGTGCTTTGTACAATGCAGGTACATAAAAAATGCTCAATTGAGTCCATTACATCCAGTCTGCCATGTAGATATTTAGATTAGAGGTATATTTAATTAAATGTCTGTGTGGATATTTAGCAGTTCCTGAAAAAAGAAAGCAAGAGCTTTTTATATTTATAGCAAGTTTATATGTTAGAGCAAGAAAAATAAGTCTATTTATGGTACTGAGAAGAAATTCATCTATCCTTTTAATTTTCCATATGATGATGTCTACAGCTATTTCATCTATCTATAAGGTATACACTGTCAGCTACCAAGTACATCCATTAATGTTTTAGATGTGAGAATTCTGAAGGATTGGCTCAATGCTCTGGAAAAATACAATTTCTGTATTAAGTTATAGGAATTGTGCCAAAATACCCATGTCCAAAATTGGTACTAATTAAAAATCAATCTATGATAATAAGGCTCTATGTAGGTAATTACCACCGCACGCAGGGAATAATTAGATAATACGGTATATTTCAGTAGTGCTGGTGGTGTAGTGGTTAAAGCATTTCACTGCTAACCAAGAGGTCAATGGTTTGAACCTCCCAGCTGCTCCAAGGAAGAAAAATAAGGCAGTCTGCTTTTGAAAGAATTTAAAGAATGATAAGATGTTTATATTTAGAGAGAAGGAACGAAGACAAGGGGAGAGCATGTGCAAATATGTATGTGTATTTAAACAAGAAGTGCCAAGGGCATTTGACTGCTAATCAGAAGGTGGTTGGTTCAAACCCACCAACCACTCCATGGAAAGAAGATAGGGCAATCTACTTCCCTACTGCCTTGGAAACCCAATGAGGGGGTGTCTCTGTGAGTTGGAATCGACTCGATGGCACTGAATTTGGTTTTTGAAAATAAACAACATTCTTAAGAGTGATAAAATTAAGCTTATCTGTACTGTCATACTTGTAGCCATAATTGTAAACAACTTATAACCTACATCTTCAGCCTTACGTTGTTGCAAGCATCAAATATATGGAAGAGCTGTCTATAAACTATATAAAGGTATTATAAAATTTCCCTATACCTCAAATACTCTACACTACACAGAAAGTTTGATAAATATTTTCTGTTTTCAGTCAGAAAATTATGATGAGTATATTTTTTTCATTATAAATAACTATGTGGTTCATGGGATTCCTAGTGCACAGTGGTTAAGTGCTTGAGTAGTAACCAACAGATTGGCAGTTTGAACCCACCAGCTCTCCATGGGAGAAAGATGATAGCTTCCTTAAAGATTACAGCCTAGGAAATCCTATGAAGCAGTTCTACTCTGTTCTATAGGGTCACTATCAACTGGAACAGAATTAATGGCAACAGGTTTTTTTTTTTTTTTTTTTTTTTGGGGGAAGTTATCTAGTTTATTAGGAAATCTGGGATGACACAGATGATTAAGCCCTGGACTGTTAGCCAGAAGGTGGGTGGTTTCAACCCACCCAGAGGTGCCTCAACACAGGCCTGATGATATTCCAAAAGGTCATGGCCTTGGATACCCTATGTTGAAGTTCTACTCTGGCACACATGGGGTTGCTATGAATCAGAATCAACTCAGTGATGACTAACAACAACATCTAGTTGTATGTACTCTTTACCTGGAATACTTACTTATTTAGTATTTTCTTTTAATATGTTATTACTCTGACTATTAATTTGAAATGTAAATATCCAAGAAATACAACATGAAGATACGGTATGGAATGTATTGTTGATATATGCCATGCTATCAGTACTTCAGTGAAAATTTGATTCTCTCTTCCAGTTCCGAACCTTTGACCCATGTAAACAGCTGTGGTGTAGTCATCCTGATAATCCTTACTTTTGTAAGACTAAAAAGGGACCCCCACTTGACGGGACTGAATGTGCTGCTGGAAAAGTGAGTATATCTGTCTCCACATTGAAAGCTTAAGGTATGTTACTTAATGATCATCTAGAAGAGTCTGGAAAAAGATTTACATAGCTGTAACTCTCATAATACATGAGATTTCCTTATGGTAATGCATTAATAGAGTGTAGTTCATACCTACAGGTATGAGCTAATATAACATATTTTACACACTCCTTACTTATGGACACAGTTGGCTTCCAAACCCCAGGTTGTTATGCAAAATTTGTGGTATGCGAGAAGGAAGAGGACATGGAGGCTGCCTCAGAGCCCAGATCCTCAGATCATCTGTGTCATTGGCTCTGGACCCTCCTAGACCCTGCCGTTGGGGCTGGCACTCAAGCAGACCTGGGGCCCAGTAGCTAGACTAGAGGCACAGTTCATGGCTCCAGGGCTCAGGCACTTGGTGGGACTGAGGGGGTCAAGACTATCAGCAGAGGTGGCTACCTATGCTCATACCCTCTGCTGCTGCCCTCTCCATAGTCCCAGCCACTTTCTTCTGTCCCACAGGCCGAGGAGGATCCCACAGAAACAAGTGATACGTTGTTGGTCTTGGAGACCTTAGAATCCAAGGCTGAGAGCTCACAGACTAACAGCTGCTCAGAAGAGAAGTTCAATAGTCTGGGCCATGGAGGAGGAGGAGGTATTTGGCTTCTGCTGCTGCCACCAAGCCCCAAGTTGCCTCGATACCCTTCCTGCTACGGAAGTTGGTGTCTGTGCAAGGGTACTTTCATAAAAGGGGGCAGCAACAGCAACCTACCTAACTCCTACCTCCTCCTTGGCTCCTCTGGCCACTCACAGATCTTTCTTGGAAGAGATTCCTCAGCATCTGCCTCAATTATCTCTTTTTCATGAAGAGCTGCATCAGTTGCTCCATTGTTGGGGATGGGACCAAGCAAGAGGCCTTCTAGAGAGCTACATGCTTCAGCTGTGAGCTTAACAGATATGAGTGGCTCTGCAGGCTAAGAGCTGCATATGGAGAAGAAACCCACATTAATGTGCAAAATAGTCAGATAGGTTATTTATTTATTTATTACTGTTATAAGTGTGGAATGTCAGATAACAGGGCAGTCATTAAGTGAGGAGATGTATAGTGTATTGGTTTTTTTGTGGCTACTGTAACAATTTATCACAACAGAAACTTATTCTCTCAAAGTTCTGGAGACCAGAAGTTCAAAATCAGTTTCACTGAGCTGAAATCGAGGTGTCAGCAGCTCCATGGTCCCTCCAGAGGTTCTTGTGGAGAATCTTGCCTCTTTTGGCTTTTGAAGGCTGTCATTGTTCTTTGACTGTTGACCACATCACTCTGATCTCTGCTTCTATGTGCATGTTACCTCTTTATCTTTTGTGTTTGTCAAATCCCCCTTTGCTTCTCTCTCTTCTGAGCACATTTTTATGGCATTTAGGGCCCATGTGGATAATCCAGAATAATATCCCTATCTCAAAATCCTTAATTTACTCAAATCTGCAAAAAAATCCTTTTTTTTTTTGAATAAGGTAACATTTACAGGTTCAAGCTGACTACAGATAGAATAGGAAGTAGCTTCTCAACAGGACATCTGACACCTTGCTAGTAGTATTTAATTTACTTTCTGGAATTCCATTCCTTGTGAAATTTGCCCAGCAATAAAGTTATGTGAACTTGTGTAGAAGATTTGGCCTAGATCCTTGGGGAAGGATGCCCAGAGGTTTTAAATCTCAAGTGGTGCAGTGAAGACAAAATGCCCTGAAACTGGCTGAACACCAAGCAACACTCCTCACAAGGGGAAAGATCCTCAAACTCTAAACAAAGGCATGTTAAGAACTCAATTTGAAGAGCCTTGACTAGTTTGAAATAAGAAATTGTAGATGGTACTGAAAGCTGACAAAGAAACTTTATATAGCTTTTAGTTCTTTTAAAGCCTTTTAAAACTGTGTTTCAAATATGTATAAACTGAATTTGCTGTAAGAATTTATGTATCATAATAATAAAACCTGCCATTAGTAGGGTTTAAGCTATGCTAGACACTATTTCAAACACATTGCATATAGTGTCTTATTTTGAGAAGATTCAATATTACAAACTTTTGACTCAAAAATCAAGAACAATAATGAATTGATTCATTTTTGCTTTATAAAGACAGATATCCTGTAAATCCATGTATGGGATCATATCAACTGCTAATAAGAATAGTTTTATTGTTTCTTTGCCAGTTTGTATGCCTTTTATTTCCCTTTCTTAATTTATTGCCCTGGCTAGGGCATCCAATGCAAAATTAAATAGGAGAGGTGATAGAAGGCATCCTTGTCTGGTAGTCACAGGGAAATACTCTCAGTCTCTTTCCACTGAGAGTAATTTTGGCTGTTGGTTTTGTGTATAAATTATATTTGCAGATGATCTGATCCTGTACATGGAAAATCCAAGAGACTCAACAGGAAAACTACTGGAAGTAATAGAAAGGTTCAGCAGAGTGGCAGGGTACAAGATCAACATACAAAAATCAGCTGGATTACTCTACACCAACAAAGAAAATTCTGGAAAGGAAATGAGAGAAACAATACCATTTACAATATCTACCAAAAAGATAAAATACTTTGGGAAAAAACCTAGCCAGAGATATAAAAGACTAATACAAAGAAAACTACACAGTACTACTATGAGAAACTAAAAGAGACCTACATAAATGGAAGAACATACTATGCTCATGGATAAGAATACTTAACATTGTGAAAATGTCAATACTACACAAAGTAATCTATAGATACAATTCAGTCCTGATCCAGATGCCATCAGCATTGCTTAAAGACATGGGACAAGCAATCACTAATTCCTTCCCTACATGGGAAGGAAAGGCAGCTTGGATAAGCAAAGCACTCCTGAAGAAGAACACAGGAGGAGGTCTGACACTTTCTGATCTCAAAACTTACTATACAGCCACAGTGGTCAAAATAGCCTAAGGTTGGTACAGCAATAGGTACATACACTATGTGTTTAGTGAGAACCTAGAAGTGAATCCATCCACCTGTGGACAACTGATCTTCAACAAAGGCAAAAATCCATTAACTGGGGAAAAGACTGTCTCTTTAACAAATGATTCACCCAAACTTGAATATCTGTTTGCAGAAGAATGAAACAAGGTCTCGACCTCACACGATATACAGGAACAACTCAAGATAGACCAAAGACCTAAATGTAAAACCTAAAATTATAAAGATCATCAAAGAAAAAAAAGGGACAAACTTAAGGGCTGTAAGTTATGGCATACACTATCACACATTACCAAAAAAAGCACAATCAGCAGAAGATAAATTAGATGGCTCAACCTTCTATAAGTTAAATACTTTTGTGCCTCAAAAGACTTCTCCAAAAGAGCAAAAAGGAAACCTACAGGTTGGGAAAAATGTGTGGCAATGACATATCCAAAAAGGGGCTAATCTCTAAAATTTATAGAAAACTTCAACACCTCAACAACAAAAAGACAAATAATCCAATTTAAAAAATGGGCCAAGGACATGAACAGACACTTCACAAAAGAAGACATTCTTTACCAACAAAAATATGAAGCAATGCTTGCAGTCATTAACCATTAGAGAGATGAAAATCAAACATGAGACATCATCTCACCCTATCAAGAATAGCAAAGTTCAATAAGACAGAAAACAACAAATACTAGTGAAGATGTGGACAGAATGGAACTCTCATAACACTGCTGACAGAACTGTTCAATGGTACAACCACTGTGGAAAATGGTATGGCACTTCTTTAAAAAGTTGGAAATTAAAATGCTGTTTGATCCAGCAGTCCTGCAACTAAGTATCTATGCTAAAAAATGAGAGTGGAACATGAATAATTATATTCATACCCATGTTTACTGCAGCATTACTCACAGTAGCAAAGATATCGAAACAATATAAGTGCCTGTCAATGGATGAATGGATAAACAAGCTATGGTAATACCTACAGTGGAATACTATGCAATATTAAAGAACAACAGAGAATCCACAAAATACTTCATAACTTGGATGAACCTGGATGACATTATGTCACAAAAGGACAAATACTCTATGAGTTCACTGTTATAAAAAGTCAAGGAAAGGTTTGCACACAGAAACATTCTTTGATTACCAGAGATGAGATTGGAGAGAATAGAAAATCACTAATTAAATAATAGAAAAGTATTAATTTGAATGAAGGGAAAGACAGCACAAAAAAAAAAAGTGCATGGTCAGCACAGTATCACTAAGTAAAAGGAAGACAAGTTAAAAAAAAAATCCTGTAAATCAACTCTGAACATCCAACTCCCCTAATGTATATTTAAATTTACTAAAGTTGAACTTTAAGAAACACATACATTGTACGTAGTTTTAGAAAGCAAGTCAAAATGCTGGAAAGGAAAAGAACTTATATTTCTCGAGCATCTGCTTTGGGCTGGACTCTGTATGGAAGGTATCTCTATAGTATTAGGGTTCTAATAGTCCCCATATTAGAACCCTAATACTATAGAGATACCTTCCATACAGAGTCCAGCCCAAATAGTCCCCAAGGAGCTCTGGCTCTGGTAGCATAGTGACTAAGACACTTGCCTGCTAACCAGACGGCTGGCGGTTCAAACCCACCAGCCACTCCTCGGAAGGAAGGTTGGGCAATCCTACTTCCGTAGTGATACTGCCTCGGAAACCCAAGGAGGGGTCGCTATGAGTCAGGCCGACTCGACGGCACATAACAACAACAACAACAACAATAGTCCCCAGTTCATTATTATTAGCCACGTAACCATAAACACTTCATGAACATTTCTGAACTTCAATTTACTTCATGGTGAATGTAGCATTTACAGAATTGTCTGAATGGATGTTATTTTTTCATTTTAAGTTTTATTCTTATAGGGTACCTTACTAGTGTGATTGCCTTTGGATAATTTTAAATTCATTTGCACCTGGAAACAAAAATGAAATGAAGCTTCCAAACAGGTGGCTTTTAAATCAACTTCAGCTATAGTGTATGTATGATATTCATAATTGCCTTTTGTTATTTTCTTAAGTGGTGCTATAAGGGTCATTGCATGTGGAAGAATGCTAATCAACAAAAACAAGATGGCAATTGGGGATCATGGACCAAATTTGGCTCCTGCTCCAGGACGTGTGGGACTGGTGTTCGTTTCAGAACACGCCAGTGCAATAATCCAATGTAAGTATAATTATTTAATTATATTCTAATTATTTTTGGATATAGCAGAGCATGTTTCAATATCATGTTCTCAATATTCTGTTTCATGGAGTACATGTAAAAGACAGCATGAGGAAATTAATTAGTCACAATACATAAACCAGGGGCTGTTTCAAATAAGGAATCCTGTATGGTGCACATGGTGAATGTGCTATGTTACTCACCAAAAGGTTGGAGGTTCCAGTCTACCCAGAAGCATATTAGAAGAAGGCTTTAGCCATCTACTTCCAAAAACAGCCATTAAAAACCCTTTGGAACACAGTTACACTCTGAAATACATGAAGTCCATGAGTTGGGGTCAACTTGATGGCAGCTAGTTTTTATTGCACATAAACCTCTACTCATCAGTCTTGTGATGAGTTGTCAGTGATGGAAGTGAGAAGCTTGAGTGAATATTTCAGATTTTTGAAGAGTTAGCTATTTAGAAATTTCAAGAAACTGAACAGGGAAAGGTGATCCTTGTGCTTTTAGGGCCTGGGCACTGCAGGCTTTGAGATCTGTGAGAAGTAAAGGTACATCAGGGAAGGGACAGTACTGGCCATAAAGACCCATCTACACCAGGGGTTAAAGTGGGATTGATTCAGAGTGAGACAGCAAGAAGCAGCCCGAGGAAATTTTTTGGGGAAAAGTTACTCATTCATTCATTCAGACTGAGACTGAATATCTATCGAGTGTTCAGCAAACCTTATTTTCTGAAACAAAAACAAAAACAAAAAAATTACTGAAATATTGAACTTAGAACAATCTTCACATTTAGGGTTTAGTGTGTGAGCAATGCTTTCTCTCCATCTCTGGCAGCAGGATGTCTCTGAGTGTGTCTTTTAATACTATCAGTGTTACATCCTTGTCTTCTCAGGAAATTATGGTAGCTTTAGTGTAAGTAGCAAAAGAACAATAAAAATTATAATAATAAGAGCAGCTAATGTTCAGTATGAGGCTGACTCTGCTCTACTTGCTTTAAGTATGTTAACTCCTTTAATTTTCACAAGTTATCTTCTTACAGAAAATAGTATTATTTGCGTTTTACATGTGAGAAGCCTGAGGCATGGAGTTATACTAAAACTTTCTTTGAGTTGTAACTACATGTTTTATACATGAGGGAAAATATAATTTTCCTTAGTCCAGATATTTATTTATTTATATACTTTTGTCAAGCATTTAAAAGATCATGTTTGAAATGTTAACGTAAGTTTGGGTTGCCCTTGCCCTTCCTCCCAGCAGAGGTAGGACTGTGCCTTTGGAAAGGGTCCAAAATTAGGAACTGTGAGTTCATTCACTTTGCGCTGGCAATTCAGAAGCTCTGGCTTCCTGCCCTCAAGTACTGTGTCTGGGAGCTTCAGTGGCTGGACCAAAGCCAAAAGTCCTTTTTAAGTGTTGTCTTTTCTTTAGGCCCATCAATGGTGGTCAAGATTGTCCTGGTGTTAATTTTGAGTACCAGCTTTGTAATACAGAAGAATGCCAAAAACACTTTGAGGACTTCAGAGCACAACAGTGCCAACAGCGTAACTCCCACTTTGAATACCAGAATACCAAACACCACTGGTTGCCATACGAGCACCCTGACTGTAAGTAGATGCTTGTTTTTTTCCTGCTGTGTAGATGGTTACTTACAGTTTAAGTTTTGTGAACACCAATCCTGGGGACTTTTAATCCTTTGGTAACTTAAAAATTTTGGTGCTTATAAGGGTAAGTCCTTTTTGGTTTCTAAGAATAAGGCTAAAGTACTCCTTTCTCTAGAGATGCAAGAATTGTGCAATAGTTCCTGGCCACAGCGTTACTACCATCACCCATAGAAAGACTAGTGGAAAGCAACAAATAAGACACAAGGACAGACAGAAAAATAACCTCCTGATTGAACTGAAATCTCTCTCCTAGGAAATCCTTCTGGAATATTGTGATCATTCCTTTCTGAATAACCAGAGAAAAAGGTAGCTCTTTGACAATTGAACCAGGACCAATGAAAAGATCATTATTCAATACTTTTGTACCGTACACCAGTTATCAAAAAAAAAAAAAAAAAAACACTTGGAATTCCTATTTGATGGTTCCCTTCTTAGTCCTGAATTTTTGGTTATATATGCTCAGATGAAAACGTCTTGCCATACTTGTTATTCAAGTGAATAAAAGGAAGTAGTTACAGGTTAACATATGATGTAATGCACTACTGGTTTCAGTCTAAAAGCTGTCATAAAGGAAAGGTGCATGCATGTTGAAATTCAAAGTTGTCATTCATTAAAAAGAAATGCATTATTTTTTTTTTATCTATTCTGATGAAGTGAGTTTCATAATTTATATTAAATTTAATTTAGGTGATCCTACAAGAAGGAAAAACTATTATGTGATTGGATCAAATCAAAGAGAAGCTCTTTCAGCCCTCTTGGGTGGTCTACTTCCGTAGCGATACTGCCTTGGAAACCCAAAGAGGGCCCACTATGAGTCAGATCCGACTCAACAGCAGTGTTTGGTGTTTTTTGGTAATAGCCATTAAAACCAACTAGGTTTTGAATTAAGGTTTTATTATGGAGAGTGGTTAAGTCTAGGGTTGGCTTACAACTCAGTTTGCCTAAGACAGTTCTCGTTTATTCCTGTTGGCCCTGAAAAATTAATAGAACTCCCATTCACTCTCAAAAGTATCCCAGCTTTCATGATAAATTACATGGTCCTACTGGTTAAAATAAATAAGTCAAATATGCACACTTGTCTCCTATTCCTTATTTGTCTGTACAGTATCCCTTGTGTTTGTAAGAAACCACATTGGAACTTTGTATTTTAAAAATAAAATAAACAAGGCTGATCAAACATCGTTTTATGTAAATCATTAATTTTATCCCTCATACTATACAGCTAAGAAAAGATGCCATCTTTACTGCCAATCCAAAGAGACTGGAGATGTTGCTTCTATGAAACAGCTGGTGCATGATGGAACACGCTGTTCTTACAAAGACCCATATAGCATCTGTGTTCGAGGAGAGTGTGTGGTGAGTTAAATTGCTTCCCAAAGGCTTCCTACAGTATTGTTCAATTCTATGTTTATTGTCATTCAGTATTTTGGGGAAAAAAACTTGTTAACTATTTCTTACATGTGAAATCACATTATGATGAGAGTCTACAGATAGGTCAATAACTCAAATAAATTTGAGAGATATTTTGCTTATGAAATCAAATTTTGGTCACTGGAGAATCAAGGTTTGAGTAGTTTTCTATATCTAAGTTTTTCTGGTATCTTGAGATTGGGAATTCAAAAGCTTGGGAACAATGCATTTGCTTTGAGTATTTTACTAGTAGCTGTTTTATATCAAAATATCAGCTTTACTTTAAAAAAAAATGCTAAATGTACTTTATTTTTTCTTTGAAAGCTAATAAAGACTTCTCTTTCTTCCTCTCTCACCTTCTGATCAAGTCTAAGTTTAAATGCTAAATTCCATATCAGAACAAATGTAAAGAAGGACAATGACTTTGGCCCCCATTTAACCTTTTTTTTTAATATAGTCTATTTTCTTATTCATGTCCACTAATTGAAGTTTGATATGAAATTATCCTTATGAACTGAGCACATGGATCCTAAAGTATATTTCCTTTTTACTTAAGCACAACTAAATTATTTTATTAATTGGTCTCAAATACATGGATGATCATAGTTAAACTGAAATTTCCCTGAGAGTAGAATGTATGTCTTGTCCACCTTTTACCTCCAGTGTACAAATGCATTATGTATATGTGTTATTATTTTCCCTGTATACTTCCAACCTGAATTTAAGAGTGCAATGACATGTCATTATCCTACACCGATTTACATCAAGGACTTGGCCCACCTTAGAAAACCTTCAGTAGTTCACAATTAAATCAATGAGAAAATTTACCATTCTTCCTGGTATTCAAGGCTTTCTGCAACCTGTGCTATGCAAATCTGGCACCTATTCTTTGTCTATCATGCAACACTAACCTTCCACTGATTTCAATAACAGTTTTGATATTGTTCTCTGAACCCACTTCCCAAGAGTAAACCACTTTCATGGCTCCGTTTTAATTTCTCCACATTTCTGAAATACCTCTACCCTATGTTCCTTCAAATCCCTATTAATGTCTCCATCTCTGAAGTTTTGTATCACATCTCTAACCAACTTTTAAAGTTTTTACAAATGTATGATTCACTATTTTCATAAGTGGTTCATCTTCATAAGTATGAAAGCAATAATGGAAAAGCACCATCTTCTTTTTTTTTGGTAGGGGTGGGATGGGCGAAGGTCTCTCCAACAGCTACTGTATCTACACTCAATAAATGCTCGTTTGGTGATTATAATAGGATATTGTGGGGTAAATATTAATCTTGGGGCAGTGGAGTGTTAACCAGCCAGAGAACAAGTCATATGGGTTTACACCTGTTCTTTAAAATGTTTCAAATTCACATTAAAAATCAAGGCTTCAGTGAAAGTTTCTTGAGAACTGGCTGAATGTTGGCACATGATTATGCAAATGGTTTGTCATCCTCTGGGATGCCAACCTCTACTTGGCACATTAAAATTAGCCCCATTTAACACCTTCTTTCCCCAGAAAGTGGGCTGTGATAAAGAAATTGGCTCTAACAAGGTTGAGGATAAATGTGGCGTCTGTGGAGGAGATAATTCCCATTGTCGAACTGTGAAGGGGACATTTACCAGAACTCCAAGGAAGCTTGGTAAGATAAGGTTTCTATGCCCTTACTTATTTCATTATGCTTTGTTCTTTTTGAGACCTCCTCTTTTAAGAGTGCATCATTTTCTCAATAAATATAACAAAAATCAACAAATGATTTATTTTTTATCTAGATTACCTTTTAAGGAGCTATTAAAAAAAAAAAAAAAAAAAAAAACCTTGATTGAGTTCATACTCCATGGCATCTATGATGAAAATTACCATTTAAAGAACAAACAAAACCAGTATCAATTATTGTAAAAAGATAAAATCTGTATTTTAATTTGTGTTTTCAATAAAATGCACTCAATCTAATTATTAGAATTGATGCTCAGCAGTTAAAAATTACAAAACATTAAATATGTTTGTAAGGTTGCATCAGTCTTGCGTTCTTCATTTTCAAAGTGAACAGGTTGATTCTCTTTATAAATCTGTAAATTGAGGAATCATGCTTCTCATAACTTTAAAAAAATTATACTAAAAATTTCAGATACTGCCAAAATAACATGAGGTATAATGGCTAATAAGGAACACTGGTGGCACAGGGGTTGAGTGCTTGGCTGCTAACTGAAAGGTTGGCAGTTTGAACCCACCAGCCATTCCACAGGAGAAAGATGTGGCAGTCTGTCTCCATAATGGTACACAGCCTTGGAAATGCTATGGGGCACTTCTACTCTGTGCTATAGAAGCATTTTGAGTCAGAATCAACTTGAGGGTTATGTTTTTTTTTTGTTTGTTTTTTATTTGTTTGTTCATTTTGTATCATTGCTTCTATGTGTGAACTTTTGTGTTTGTTACCTAGTCAGTGCCCTAGACTTAGACATGTACTGAAGGTTCCGCAGATGGGGCAAATAATATACTTATACAACAAATAATATACAAAAATACCCATATGCTGATAATTACTCATTGAAATTTTCATGAAAGATTTGGATGCAAACATTGATTAATAAATCATTTCTTAAATTTGTAACAAATAATATTCAGTGATTCAACCAGTGTTTATTGGACAAATAAATGCTTCTTGGCATTCGCCACTGATAAATAATTTTAATATGGGGCTTTCCTTGAGAAACTTCTCTTTTGTATCCTAAAGCATTGTCAGCATAGTCCCAAAATAATGACAGAAAAACAACAACAAAAAGAAATTGGGGTTACTTCAAGCATGTAGTTCTGATAACAGTTTTTCCTTTTAGAAAAATGAATATGAAAAAGTTTGTTTTTATCCAAGTGGAATAATTCTTAGGTCTTTCTATCATTATACTCCAGCTACCCAACTTAAGCCAATTCCAGACACAACAGCTTTTGATATATTTAGGACAAAAGAACCAGATGGCTATATGCTAGTATCTCTCTTAGGTATTCCTTACTCTGATTGCTGATATCTTTGCTATCCCTCTGTGATACTACTCTATATTAAAATTTATTTAAAAACATATTTTAAAAAGCAAATATCACCAATTAAGGCTGGTAATATTATTTTAATAAAGAAACCAAAATTATAATTATGTACATTATATTATGTTTTTGGCAGAGTTGAATGTATTTTTCTTCATCTGATTCTAAAATAAATTATTGTGCTTTCTTTGTTGCAATTACATATTATTCTTCTCTTTTCTGTGAAAAATTATCATTTTGCTTTATTTTCAGTGTTAATCAATGTAAAGAAAAAAGTTTTTTGCTTTAATCATTTATTCCATATTATGTGTAATATAAGATAGTGATACTGGTTTTTTTGATAGCTCCAAAATTATGCTTAACCTGTGAATCAAAGGTCAAAGAAGTGGCAATAGCTTTCATCAGTCATAAGCTCCAAATGGTTCAAAGCTAACCTAACATCCATTTCTTTGCAATCATGTTGTCATCATAGTTATTCAATAGACTAATTAACCTTTTCCAACAGGAAAACAATTAAGCAAGAGGTGCCAAAAAGAATTCAAGTTGCTGGAAAATGAAATCTGCAAGTATTCAACTTCAAATCACCTACATCATTTTGCATTCATGCTTAGTCTTACTTTCATTGACTATTTACAATATATTGATGTTAGCTATCATAATTCCTTTTTACTGAAACATAAAAAAATGACATGTATTTTATATCTTACCTTAATAAAATATATACAGCTTATAATATAGTCAATGAAACAACAAGACTTTGATAAACATGAAACTTCCACTAATTAAAGACATTCTATTTAAGGGAAGACAAGAGGCGCTTTCACTTTACCCAAAGGAGCTCGCAATATTTCTCTTGCTGAAACAAGGGAAGCTAAAAATGTACTGGGTAAGTTGTAGTAAACTGCAGAAAGACGGGCATCCGTACATGGCATCAGGCTGTTTTGCTGTACTTGGCATCTTAAGCATGTTGTAGCCATTCCATACTCAGGCAAGCATGGCACGTTTCATATGTTGGAATTTACCCCAGGCCAAGGCAACAACAACACGTAACACCAAAATGTCTACCCAAATTAATTAAGACTGTAATAAACACTGGGAAAAAGCTAGGTAAATATCTTCATAGGTACATATTAATTGCCTTATACAAGTAACAACAGCATGTTTGGTTTCTAATTTTATCAGGAATGTGTATTGATAACTGAGTGTCAGTTCCAATTGTGTGGTATATGAATTGGATGTTTCATAATTCACCAAAGATACAAGTTACATAACCTTCCTACATTTAGTTATTTTTCTGATAAAATGAGATATACTGTCTATTTGATCTATTGTTGTTTTTATAATTAGTAACTTGATTGTAAGTTATCATAAGATTATTTATTTAGGACAAATGATAATACTAGGAAGACTTTGCCATATATAACATTGAATGTAGTGCTATTGATATATGATTTTAAAAGCAAAGGCAACCATTTCAGCATATTAGTTTTATTATTTCTTGGCAGAATGAGCTCAAGGTGATATAAAGGCAATGTACAACGTAACTTGTGGATATTTTCCAGTCAAAAGATTTGGTCGAATCTATGAGCCATGATGATACAGTAGTTGAAGCACTCAGCTGCTAACCAAAAGGTCAGCAGTTCAAATCCACTGGGCTCTCGCCAGGAGAAAGATCAGTCAGTCTGCTTACATAAAGACTTACAGCCTTGAAAGCCCTATGGGGTACTTCTACAGAGGTCCTGTGGAGTCACTATGAGTCAAAATTGATTCAGCAACAGTGGGTTTTGTTTTTTAGATTGATCAAATCTACAACATGTATTTTAAAACATTCCTATTGCATAACTTGTTTGAGGCTATAAAGTTAATTATTGATCACAAGAAAAATGAGATGTTCACTGGTTATTCTTTTGTAATTTCTTTAGAATGAGATAGACTATTTTAAATTTGATAATATTTTATTAATTAGAAGTTTGGCTATCTGTACTTGCCACTTATGCTATTAAAAGACTATATAGATAGACAAAATAGCTCAAGGAGCCCATGAACTAAGTACACAGAAAAAGGACCTCATTACAAAAATGGGATTCAGAAAATTAGAATCACATAGCAGGACATGGGAAATGACAAGATTTGCCTAATTGTTGTCACAATTCAGATTAATACAAGGTTAATGAGTATAAGGTTGGTGACAGGATTAACTTTTATTTCCCCTCTTAAAAAATATGCCCTCTTATACAGTACTGAGTTCTCAGTGAAGGTAAACATGGGTATATGGATGGATAGATAGGTGGACAGGCTAAACGATTAGCTATGTGTATGAAGGAGGGAGTGTATCCAGGATCATATATAGGGTTGGCAGACAATGGTCCTATAAGTTTATGTGAAGGATCAGAATCCCCAGGAGTATAGTACAACTGACAAGGGGCTAGCTTGTGGTCACTGCTTGGTCACAGCCAGCTACCCACAGCGACTGAGTAGTTGATCCTGAAGGCCTGGGACCATGGTCACAGGGGACATCAAACTCAATTGGCATAACATACTATACAAAACATTGTTCCACCTCCTACTTTCATGAGTAGCAAATGGGATCTTAAAAGCTAGCAAGCTGCCATCTAGATGTAACAATGGGTCTCTCCTTGTCAAGAGCAAAGAAGAAAGCAGAAAAACAAAATTAATGGAAACAATCAGTTCCCACGACTGTTACACCATCCGATCTGCAACCTATACAAGTATGAGACCAGAAGAACTAGATGGTGCCCGGCTACCACTGTCATCCACTTGGAAGGGATGTAGGAGATCCTGGATAGAGAGGGAGAACAATGTGGAACAAAACTCAAAATCATTTGGAGGGGGAAAAAAAGGGGGGGGGGATGGTTGGGACCAGGTTTGCTGGTCCAATAGAGCCTGGTGGAACCACTGAGACTATGTCCCCTAGCTACCCTTCAGGTCTGGAATTGAACCCACACCTGTGGTTTCCAGCCAAACCAAGTACAGGCATGTGAGTTGAACATTTACCTCAAGTAGACACACACCCTCGAGAGAATAATCATGGGAGAAGGAAGGGCAGCTTATGCACAGGGAGACAGCTTAGGGGGCAGGAGAGTATGGAGGGATGGACACTGGGAAGTGGTACCATGGGGAGGAAGTTGGAGGGGAGCTGTTGCATTGTGGTAAACTGTGGTCAATGACATGAGACAAAGTATATGTGAACTGCTGTATCGAGAGTGAATTTGCTCTGTAAATCTTCACCCAAATCACAATTAAAAAAAAAAAAAAAGTTATACTAAAAAAAAAAAAAAATGCCCTCTAATATTCTACCAGATGTCACAAAAGCTACCAATACTTTGAAATAATTTTTGAAACAGCTTCTTTTCATTTATGGATGTCCTCTTCTGCATATTGGAGCAGCAATAATGTAGTGCTGTACTAACCATCGCTGTTGCTTTTATTTTTTTCTTTGCTTCCTCCACTATTTACTACACATGCAAAGGGTACCTTAAGATGTTTGATATACCCCCTGGTGCTAGACATGTGTTAATCCAAGAAGACGAGGCTTCTCCTCATATTCTTGGTAAGTGTTTCTGTCCATATAATTCTGCTTTAACATGCACTTAAACATGAATTGTATATATATATATACATATATATATACACAAACACACACACACACATAGATAGATATACATACACACACACACACACACACATATATATATATATATATATATGTACACACAGATACATACATATACACACACACACATACCTATATGGACATATAGGTGGTTGTTGTTGTTATGTGCCATCAAGTCGAACCCGACTCATATCAGCTCCTTGGGTTTCCAAGGCAGTATCACTACAGAAGTAGCTTGCCCCATCTTCCTTCCAAGGAGTGGCTGGTGGATTTGAACCACCAGGCTTCTGGTTAGCAGTCAAGTGCCTTAGCCACTATGCTACCAGAGCTCCCTGACATATAGACATATAGGTATGTATATGTCTATGTATGTATGTTTATGTATACATAAACATATATGCAAGAATGAAAACTACATATAAATGTATTCATTTAATAAAGTGTGGTTTTGTCGTCATTTCTTCCAACTATTCCTATTTTAAAACAAGAAATATCCAAAGCTAAAGTTTTATTTTGAAGTGGAACCTGAGATTTGCTCATTACTACATGAGGGAAAAGAATCATTTGACAAGTTTGTATTTGTTATATATTTTTCCTCTACATGAAGGGATCCTGAAAAAAATAAATATGCTAACAAAATGTACTAAATTAAGAAATAATATCAGAAAATTTGCCATATTTATGTTGACAAATGAGTTCTGATATTTGCTTGATACTACACTGTGTGCCTCCTTATTTTTATTGGATTTTAAGTTTTCTGACTAGAAAGCAACCACATGCTTCATGTCAATTTTACTAGTCTAATATTAAATTTTTCCTAATTATCAGTCATGTGTCATGTTTCTGACTGACACATGCAGATCTATTTGCATGGCTGTTTAGAATTTCCAACCAAAGATTCCCTTCCTCCTTTATGAGAGGATCTTGTACAAATGCTGCTTTGAAGAGGTTTGTATTGAAAGTGTATATACAGTATAAGCATGACTTTTATATATTACTTGGCCTATTTAACTAATAAGAAGAAAGGCATCATCTGTCAGCACCATGAAAATTTGTAGCAAATTGCTTCTTCTCACATGTGACTTAAGAATAATTAATTGCTTTCTAGTGCTTCATAGAACTGTAGTTTTTTTTAAAACTATCTAAATTATGTTCACTGCCAGATGACATAGCAATCTAGCAGTTAGCCATAGTTCTATCTCCAGTAATTGAAATTCCTTATTCTTCAACCTAGAGTTCAGGTTATTATCGTTGGAAAATTTAGACTAAGTTCAAGAGAAGTAATTCTATGACTTAATGGAATTTTTTTCTAGTTTAAACATCTCCAACATTTTAAGTGCCATTTACAACTCTTTATCCATTAGAGGAAGCATTTTTATTTTATATGTAGTAGATCTATAGTACATTAAGAATTTTAGCAGTGGTAAGCAGCTTTTTTAAGCCATATAAGTAGGTGACATGTCTTGGAATTTTATAATTTTAAGAGCTAAATTGTTTGCTTGCCTGAAAATTAGTTCAGCTCTATTTTGTGCCTACAAATATTTTGACCAACTTGAAGAGATACACAGTAAAGTAAATGAGCCATTATTTTACCTGCTGTCCTAGCATAAACACTAATTATTATTAATTAATTATTGGGGAAGTATATACTGTTTCCTAAATATGCCCAGCTCCCTAAGGAAATGTATAAGAGTTGTAAACTGTTAACCTCTTTGACAGTGTTTTAAAATTTGGGAATATGTGCTGATCTATTTTGTTTCCCATTAAAATATCTGTCCATTGTTTTTGATTAATTAATAATGCTACTTGAACATTTTAAATACTTCATAAAGGAAATAGGAGTCATATCAGACTTAGCACTCATGTAGACTGTTTTGATAGAGAAACATGGTCTTAACATGATACACTTAATATAGATCTTCAAAGCTGTCATATGATAAAATGTGTGCTGGCTACTATTTTTCTTCCTTTAGCTATTAAGAACCAGGCTACAGGCCACTATATTTTAAATGGCAAAGGCGAGGAAGCCAAGTCTCGGACCTTCATAGATCTTGGTGTGGAGTGGGATTATAACATTGAAGATGACATTGAAACTCTTCACACCGATGGACCTTTACATGACCCTGTTATTGTGTTGGTATGTGAACTCAATATGTAGTTGATTTAATCCATAATTTCCTAATTAGTTAATCTTAAAATACTTTTACCTTTAACATTGATTATTTAGTTGGTTGTTTTTTATAAGTCCATTTATCTATTCCTTATTCTTTGTACAATCTTGTCACATATTTTATTTTACTTACATATTATTTTGACTTAAACAGTAAGTTGTGTTTTAAAGATCTCAGGAGAAGTAAAATAGGATTTTTCTGTTACAATTTCTGGTACTCTTCATTTCTTCATATAGATCTAACTTTCCATCTGATAATGTTTATCTTCAATATAAGGACCTTCCTTTAGCATTTCCTGTAGGTGTAGGTGTGCTAGCAATGAATTACCTAAAAATGGTATCTCACCCTCATATGTGAAGGATATCTTCACTGGGAATGATGTTTTGGGGTGCTAGTTTTTGTTGTTGTTTGTTTTTCCTTTGAGATCATTAAATATATTTCTACACTGCCTTCTGAAATGCATAGTTTATGATGAGAAGTCAGCCTCATTTATATTGCTGCTCTGTAAGTAATGTGTTATTTTTTTTCCAGAAGTTTTTTTTTTTTTAAGATTCTCTCTCCCTCTCTTAACAATTTTACTATGATATATTAGGATGTTTTATCTTTTCTATATATCCTGCTTTGTGTTTCACTGAATTTCTTGACTGTGTAGATTGATGTTTTTACTAAATTTGGGTAAATTCTCCATTATGTCTTCAGCTATTCTTTTTGACCCCATCATGTTCTTCTCCACTGCTGAGACTCACGTGTATGCTAAACCAGTTAAAATTGTTTCATAAGTCTCGTAGGCTCTGTTCATTCTTTCGTAGTCTTGTTTTCTCTGTTCTGCAGATTGGATAATTTCTGTTGAGCTGTGTTCAGTTCACTGACTCTTTCTTGTGTGTCCTCAATCTGCCTTTAAGCCTAACCAGCCAGTTCTTTCAAAATCAACAGATGGTTTACTTTCCTAGAATTTTCATGTTTTATTTTTCTTTTTTTAAATGATATTTGTTTGCTAAGATTTCCATATATGTTTACTCATTTTGTCCAAATTTTCCTTTAAATTCTGCATCTTCATGGTATCCGTCTCTATTGGCTACCTTTTTATTTCTTGATTTTATGTTATGTTTTCCTGCCTCTTACAGTTTTTTGTTGTACACTGAACATTATGGATGATAAATTATAGGATATTTGGTTTACATTGCCCATCTTACAGCCTTTCCAGTTTTGTTCTCACAGGAAGCCAAATTCTTGACACATCCTCTGATCCTGTGTCAGGAGCCCTGTTGGCCCAAATGGTTAAGCACTCAACTGCTAATTGACAGGCTGACATATCAGAACCACCTAGCCACTCCACGGAAGAAAACCCTGGTGATGTGCTTCCATAACATTACAGCTAAAGAAAACCCTGTGGGGAAGTTTTACTCTGTCACCTGAGGTCATTATGTGTCAAAATCAATTTGATGACATCCAGCAACAACAGCTGATCCTGTGCAGTCTGGCTTTATTCTTTGTCAGGGATAGCCTATTTCATTTCTTTCCTTATTCTTATGGAATGGCTATCCTGGTGTCTTAACTGAATACATGACATGTTAATAAGGCTTCTCTGCCCTGCCAGATCAAAAACCCAAGTTTCTCAAACTTGATTACCCTTTGGTATATCTATCCCACTCCCAGCCCCTCAGCAGCCAGCAGGCTTTGTGGTGTCTTCCTGGGAAAACACAAATCAGCCCTTAGTCAAGGACCCATGCAGACCTCTGGGCCAGCTCTCTATGCAGCTCCCCATTCTTCAGTATCCCGCCATGTGAGTTCCAAGCTGCTGTGTCCCCATCTCCTCAGTTCAGTGAGACTGCTGTGCTTGACTTGGGCTCCTCCTCCCAATGCCATGGCCCAGAATCTGTCCTAAGTCCATACCAGGGTGTGACATGTTTCTCTTCTCATAGGGATCACTGTCCTGTGCTCTCTGTTACTCATTGCCAAAGGACCAGTTGCTGAAGATAGTCTTTTCATCTTTATGGCTTTTAATGACAGAAATACAAATTCGTTATTCCCTGATAGATGAAAGCAGAAGACACCTACCTGATTGAAATGTATAGTTAGACACTGTACACAAATATTTATAGGATTTGCTATAAAAATATTATACTAATAAGAAATTTTCCAACTCAATTTCAAATCTTCTTTTTCTTTGAAAATTATGTCCCTTTGGTGAAATGTCTGTTCAAAGCTTTTGTCTGTTTTTTAAGTGGGTTGTATTCTTTTTTTATTGAGTTTTGAGAGTTCTTTAGATGTAATCAGTGTAAGTCCTCTGTGAAAATTGTGATTTGCAAATATTTTCCCCCAGTCCATAGCTTGCCATTTCATTCTCTTACTTGTACTTTTCACAAAGCAAAATATTTAAAATTTTTTCTGGAGTCTAATTTATCTTTTTTTATTATTATTTCTGTTATGAATCAAACTTTTGGTTTTCTATTAGAGTATTTTTGCCTAGCCCAAGGTAAAAAAAAAAATCCACTTTTTCTTTTGTAAAAGTATTATAGTATACATTTTCATTTAGATTTATGAAATATTTTGTGTTAATTTTTATATAGATTTCACATACGATGTTAAGGTTATCTTTTGGCATATAGATCTTTGTATTACCTATTACTGCATAACAAATTACCCCACAAACAGTGACTAAAAACAAGAAGCATTTATTATCTCATGGCTTCCATGGGCCAGGAATCTGGCAGCAGCTTACCTGAGTCATTCTGTCCCAAAGATCTCATGAAGTTCCAGTCAAGCTGTCAACCATGGCTACAGTCACCTCAGGGCTTGTCTAGAGGAGACTCTGCTTCCAAGCTCAGTCATGTAGCTGTTAGAAGGCCTCAGAAGATTGCTTCCAAGCTTTTTCATGTAGCTGTTAGCAGGTCTAGTTCCTTACCATGGGGGTCTCTCCATAGGCTGCTTTAGTGTCACAACATGACAGCTGACATTCCCCACCCCGGGACTGCCTCACAACACAACTAGTAGCTCTCTTTCATCAGAGGAAGTTACTCAAGAGCTAAAGTAAGTGAGAGAGCACACCTAAGGCTAAAACCAGTCTTTTTTAACCATAAGACTAAAGTCAATCTTTTTTAACCCTATACTGAAAGTGACATACCATCACTTCTGTAATATCCTGTTTGTTAAAAGTAAGTCATTGAGTCTAGTCCACACTCAAGGGAAAGGGAGCTAAGCTCCACTTACTGAGGTGAGAGATATCTGAGAATATGTAGACATTTTTAAAGCCACTTTAATGTCCAGTTATTCCAGCACCATTTGTTGAAAAGACTGTCATTTCTTGATTAAATAGCCTTTTCATCTATGTTAATTGTCTTAATTTGTGTGCGTCTATTTCTGGACTTTATATTCTGTTTCATTGGATAGATAATTTTATACCAAAAAATAAATTAATCAAGATTTTACTTAGACTTAAGTTTGAGTAATTGGGAATCAGAAACTTTAGTTCACTGTTAAATAATTCCACTGAGTTCTTTTCCAAAGGCATAGGTATCTGGCTTCAGAACCCTAATTCTCATTGTGGTAGACTGCCTCTTTGTCTTTCCCACTGATGGTGGTATGACCACAGGGAGCAGTGTGGACTGGAGATATGAGAAGAGGATTCTGTAGTTAGGAAGAGGGACGGTGGAAAGCAGGACTCTATTGTCATGACCTTTTTATTCTTTCTAAATAACTGAAATCCCAGGTATGGGACCTTACAGGACAGTGACTAGGATGTCAGGCGTTAAAGAATTAGACATTTAACTAGAGTTTAAAGATTTGTGCTTGACTTTTAATGCTTTTTTTAAAAACAAAAACTAATACAAAAAAAAAAAAAAAAAGAACCGACCCAAATAACAAGCTTATTTATCCCAGTGGGCTAATATCACTTGATATCTCAAATAAAGACTGTTTCTGAAAGTTTAGTTAAAAATACAAATGAACTGTCTATGTTTTTATTTACGTATTATTGGTACATTACTATAAAAGCTATGTAAAAATCATTTTAAACCGATATTTTTATTTGAAGAGACTGCTTTGCCCTAAACAAATTAAAAGTAAATAGCAAATTGAGCAAATTAAAAGTAAATAGCAAATACAAGAACATACTTGTGATGCTTATTATATAAAGGGTCAATACCCTTACTGTATAAATTATTTAAGAAAAGATATACATGTACACCTATGTCTCACTTACTGACTCTTATTATGCAACATTTTACATTTATAACATAGCCAAAACTCTATCTAACTATTTTGCATATTGAAGATTTATGTCTGGCAGTAACTAATTCCAAGGTGCAAGGCAAGAATAACACTGATTGTGATGGTTAAGTTTATGTGTCAACTTGGCTGGGCCATGATTCGCAGTGGTTGTGCATCATTATGTAATTATGTATTTGGAATTATGTAATGATGTAATCATCCTCCATTTTGGATCTGATGTGGTCATCCATTTTTGCATAATGCCAATTTTCATATAATGACCTAGTCTGTGGAAGCTAACCATGTGGATAAATGAGGAGTAGAGACGTATATAGACACATACACACACACACATATACGTTAATGAAAAAGGAGTACTTAGCTTGAACATGTAGTATACATAGACAAAATACAAGTTCCCAATAAATTTAGGAAAATTAAACATAACTAGTTATCAAAGAAATAAAAATTTAAAAAGTAGTCTCATCCAATTAACAAAGAAGAAAAAATAATATGTAATACTGAGCAGTGTAGGAGCTCTGGTGGCATACTGCCTAAGGCATTTGACTCCTAACCAGAAGCCTGGTGATTCAAACCCACCAGCCACTCCTTGGAAGGAAGACTGGGCAATCTTCTGTAGAGATACTGCCTCGGAAGTGCAAGAAGGTGTCACTATGAGTCAGAATTGACTCAATGGCAGTAAGTTTGGTTTGGTTTTTGAGCAATGTACTTTCAGTATGAAAATACTAATTGTATTTAACTATTTTGTAGGGTCCTTCAAAAGTCTATAAGCACATTGCTGTCAAGTTGATTCTGATTCATAGTGACTCTATGGGACAGGTTGGTGCTGTAGTCTTTATGGAAGCAGACGGCCTCTTTCTCCTGTGGAGCAGTTGGTGGGTTCCAACTGCCAACCTTTCAGTGAGCAGCCAAGCTCTTAACCACTGCACCACCAGGGCTCCTTTTTTTGTATCCTTTAACTTACTGAGGAAAACCAGAAATCTCCACAAAAGTGGAGACAAATTCTAATAAAGTAATTAAAAAAAAAAAAAAGATTAAATTAGTCAGACTACCTTTTGATTAAACACTATCCTGAAATTTAAAATCATATTTTTCAAAGAATATGTATTATCTTGGAAAATGTGCATAACATATTAAATGGAATATGTAAGGTAGGAAAAATAGGTGACCCTCCTTGGGTTTCCCAAGTGGTATCACTACGGAAATAGATTGCTCAACCTTCCTTCCGAGGAGTGGCTGGTGGGTTTGAACCGCCAACCTTTTGGTTAGCAGTCAAATGCCTTAGGCACTACACCACCAGAGCGCCGGTGTATATGCAAACACAATATAAAAATATCTTGAGGGAATTTCCCAAAATAATAAAAGTGACTGCTTCTCCCTGGTGTGGTAGAATTATGAAGAATTTTTATTTTCTTATTTTTCATAATGTGTATGTTTTCTAGAAGAAACTTTATTACTTTTTTCATCATGACAGTTTATTTTAATGAATAAAGTATACCCTAATGAAACCTTATAATGTATCTTATTATAAAGTTAGCATTGTGCAAAGTCTGCCATCAAGTCAATTCCCACTCATAGCAGACTATAGGACAAAGTAGCACTGCCCCAGAGAGTATCCAAGCCTATAACTCTTTATGGAAGCACACTGCCTCATCTTTCTCATGCAGAGTGGCTGTTGGCTTTGAACACCTGAACTTAAGAGTTAGCAGTGAAATGCCTTAACCACTGTGCCACCAGTACTCCTTAATGCAAAGCCTTACTCCTCACTATATATGTTTTTTATGGTCAAAGTTTTGTATGTTTGCATTTTTTCCTTGAACAGTGCACGCTTGCACCTTAGTTAAAACAAAAACAGTATGCTTTTACAAACTACTCTAAATTTTTCCAGTTTTAATAAAAGCAATATTTGGAAAGATTTGTAATTTTTCACTCAAAATTTAACAGTGTCTCAGGTGATTTACACATCTCTTTCATGTGTATATTAGATTATACCTCAGGAGAATGATACCCGCTGTAGCCTGACCTATAAGTACATCATTCATGAAGATTCTGTACCTACAATCAACAGCAACAATGTGATCCAGGAAGAATTAGATACTTTTGAGTGGGCTTTGAAGAGCTGGTCTCAGTGTTCCAAACCTTGTGGTGGAGGTAACCATTGAGTATTTAATTATTATATTGAAATGCAATCCGTGTACAAGCCGGTGTTCTTGCTTCTACCTTAAGAATTGTCTCTAAAGGAGGTCACAATCTGAGAAACACTCAACATAACAAACAAAATATAAGTTAAATGCATTTTTACTGTAATCTAAAAATCAGGAAAAGATAAGAATCCATTCATAATCCTTAAAATCCTCTCTCCTTCTCTTAGGTGCTTTAAAATTCAAATTCCTTGTAACGGTTCTGTTAATCACTGTACTTGTCCCCAAATCTAAAACACTCCCAAATTCTTTGCCCTCTGGTTATTACCTTTCTTCTTCTTCATCTTTTTTTTTTTCATATCTATTCATTTCTTTTCTAATAATAGAACTATTAGTTATATAACCCTGATTATGTACAGATGCTTTTTATATTTTATATAATAAATGCTTTATATGTTAATTCATGATCGTCATAATGGCCCTATAAGGTCAGTATTATTATAATGCTTATTGATTTAAAAAAAAATGCTATTGATTTGATTCTCACTGATAATGACCTTACAGGACAGAGGTGAACTGCCCCATAGTGTTTTCAAGGCCATAATATTTATGGAAGCAAACTGCCACATTTTTCTCCCACAGAACTGCTGGTGGGTTCAAACCACCAACCTTTTGGTTCCCACATTAACCACTGTGCCACCCTGGCTTTGTTAACCAAAACCAAACCTGTTGTCATTGAGTTCATTCTGACTCATAATGACCCTGTCAGAGTCACTAGAACTGCCCCATAGAATTTCCAAGGCTGTAAATCTTTACAGAAGCAGACTGCCTCATCTCCCACAGAGTGACTGGTGGGTTTGAACTGCTGACCTTTTGGCTAGCATCCAAGTACTTAAACCATGAAGCCACAAGAGCGCCAGCTCTGTCATCCAAATTCAGTCCCTAGCCAGGGCATCTCATGTGTAGCCACTACCTGTCTAGCAGTGGTGGTTCTGTGTTACTATGATGCTAAGCATGTTTTAGTGGAACTTCAAAACTAAGAGAGACTAGGAAGAAAGACTTGGTGATATACTTCTGAAAATCAGCCAGTGAAAACCCTGTGGATCACAAAGGTCTGATTATCAGCCTGTCATGAAGATGGAACAGCACAAGGCAGCATTTAGTTCTGTTGTGCATGTGAGGTCGTCAGGAGTTGGGAGTTGACTTGATGGCAGATAATATAAATATTTTACTAATGGAGATACCGCCACCAATAATCTATCAGTTTGTCGTACTATGATGGCTTGTGTGTGGCTGTGAGGCTGGAGACTATGCCACCGGTATTTCAAATACCAGCAGGGTCACCCATGGTGGGCAGAATTCAGCGGAGCTTCCATACTATGGCAAACTTGGAAAAAGGAAGATGCTCTCAGCTTCTCAAAAAATTGGCCAGTGGAAACCTTATTAATAGCAGCAAACACTGATATACTACTGGAAAACTTTATGAATAGCCCTGAAACTTTGTCTGATATAGTGCCAGAAGATGAGCCTCTCAGGTCAGAAGGCACTTAAAATATGACTGGGGAAGAGCTGCCTCTTCAAAGTAGACTCATCCTTAATGATGTGGATGGAGTAAAGCTTTCAGACCTTCATTTGCTGATGTGGCATGACTCAAAATGAGAAGAAACAGCTGCAAACGTTCATTAATAATCAGAACATGAAATGCATAAAGTATGAATCTAGGAAAATTAGAAGTTGACAAAAATAAAATGGAGTGCATAAAGATTGATATCCCAGGCATTATTGAGCTGAAACAGACTGGTTTGGACCATTTTGAATCACACAACTGTATGCTCTATTATGCCAAGAATGACAAATTGAAGAAGAATGGTGTAGCATTTATCATCACAAAGAATGTTTCAAGATCTATCCTGATGTATAATGCTGTCAGTGATAGGATAATTGCCATACACATACAAGGAAGACCAGTTAATACTATGATTATTAATATTTATGAACCAACCGCCAGAGCCAAAGATGAGGGAATTGAATATTTTTACCAACTTCTGCAGTCTGAAATTGACCAAACATGTAATCAATATATGTTCATTATTACTGGTGATTAGAATGCAAAAGTTGGAAACAAAGAAGAATCACCAGTAGCTGGAATATATGGCCTTGGTGATAGAAATGATGCTGGAGATCGCATGGTAGAATTTTCCAAGACCAATGACTTATTCATTGCAAATACCTTTTTTCAATAACATAAATAGTGACTATACACGTGGACCTCACCTGATGAAATATACAGAAATCAGATTGACTGTTGTTGTTGCTAGGTACTGTCAAGTCCGTTTCCAACTTTATATACAGCAGAATGAGACACTGCCCAGTCCTGTGCCAGACTCACGATCCTTGTTATACCTGGGCCCATCATGTGTCAATCCACCTTGTTGAGGGCCTTCCCCTTTTTTGTTGACTCTCCACTTTACTAACCATGACAGCCTTCTCCAGAGAAATCTCTTCTGACAACATGACCAATGTAGGTGAGATGAAGTCTGGCCATTCTCACTTCCAAGGAGGATTCTGGCTGCACTTCTTCCATTTTTTGCATCCCTTTTGCGTTCTAATCACCAATAAAAATAAACATATCTTGATTGCATGTTTGGTCATTTTCAGACTGCAGATATTGGTAAAAGTATTCAATTTCCTCATCTTTGGCTTTGGTGGTTGGTGCATAAATTTTAGTTCTTTTAGCAATCCACAGTACTTTCAGCATTCTTTGCCCACACCACAACTCAAAAGCATCAACTCTTCTTTGGTCTTCTTTATTCATTGTCCAGCTCTCACATGCATATGAGACAATTGAAAATACCATGACTTGGGTGCATCTTAGTCTTCAAGGGGACATCTTTGTTCTTCAGCACTTTTGCAACCGATTTGCCCAATGCAGTATGTCATCTGATGTCTTGACTTCTGCTTCCATTGGTGTTAATTGTAGAGCCAATTAATATGAAGTCTTTGACAACTTCAATCTTTTCTCCATTTATTTTGATGCTACTTATAGGTCCAGTTGTGAGGATTTTTGTTTTCTTTACATTGTGTAATCCATACTTCAGTCTGTAGTCTTCAATCTTCATCACTAAGTGCTTCAACTCTTCTTTACTTTCAGAAAACAAAGTTTTGTTGTCTGCATATTTTAAGTTGTTAATGAGTCTTCCTACAATCCTGATGCCATCTTCTTCATATAGTACAGTTTCTTGGATTATTTGCTCAGCACACAGATTAAGTATGGTGAAAGGAAACAACCCTGATACACTCCCTTCCTGATTTTAAACCATGCAGTGTCCCCTTGTTCTGTTTGAACAATAACCTCTGGGTCTATGTACAGGTTCCTCATGAGTACAATTATCTCTTCTGGAATTCCCATTCTTCTCAATGTTATCCATAATTTCTTATAATCCACATTATCAAATGTTTTTGCATAGTCAATAAACACAAGTAAGCATCTTTCTGGAATTCTTTGCTTTCAGACAAGATTCATGTGATATCAGGAACAATATATCTCATTCCATATTCTCTTCTGAATCCAGCTTGCATTTCTGGAAGTTCTTTATCAATATGCTGTTGCAACCATTTTTGAATTGTCTTCAGTAAAATTTTACTTGTGTGTGATGATGATGATATTGTTCAGTAATTTCCACATTCTGTGGGATCACCTTTCTTTGGAATGGGTACAGATATGTATTTCTTCTAGTTAGTTGGCCAGGTAGCTGTCCTCCAAATCTCTTGGCATAGCTGAGTGAGTGCTTCCAGCACAGCATCCATTTGTTGAAACATCTCAGTGGGCATTCCGTTAGTTCCTGGAGTCTTTTTTTTTTTGCCAGTTCCTTCGGTGCAGCTTCAGGTTCTTCCTTCAATACCATTGGTTCTTGATCATATGCCACCTCCTGAAATGGATGAACATCGACCAATTCTTTTTGATACAGTGACTCTGTGTATTCCTTCCATCTTCTTTTCATGCTTCCTGCATCATTCAATATATTTCCCATAGAATCTTTTGATATTTCAACTCGAGGCTTAAATTTCCTCTTCACTTCCTTCAGCTTAAGAAATGCCAAGTGATTACATTTTGGTATTGTAACACCAGGTCTTTGCACATTTCATCATAATAATTGATTTTGTTTTCTTGAGCTACTCTTTGAAATCTTCTGTTCAGCTCTTTTATCTTGTCATTTCTTCCATTTGCTTTAGCTACTCTTCACCCAAGGGTAAGTTTCAGAGTTTCTTTTGATATCCATTTTGGTCTTTTCTTCCTTTCTTGCCTTTTCAGTGACCTCTTGCTTGTTTCATGGATGATGTTCTTGACGTCATCCCACAATTCCTCTGGTTTTTGGTCATTGGTTTTCTGTGCATCAAATCTATTATTTAGATGGTCTCTAAATTCAAGAGGGATATAATTAAGGTCATATTTTGGTGCTCATGGACTTATTTTAATTGTATTCATCTTCAACTGGAACTTGCATATGAGGAATGGATGGTCTCTTCCACAATCAGCTCCTGGCCTTGTTTTGGCTGTAGATACTGAGCTCCTCCATCACCTCTTTCCTCAGATGTAGTCAGTCTGATTCCTGTGTACTCCATCTGGCAAGTTCCGCATGTATAGCTGCCATTTGTGTTGTTGAAAAATGGTAGTTGCAATGAATAAGTCATTGGTCTTGCAGAATTCTATCATGCCATCTCCTGCATTATTTCTGTTACCAAGGCCAGATTTTCCAACTACATGTCATTCTTCTTAGTTTCCAACTTTTGCATTCCAATCACCAGTGATAATCAACATATCCTGATTGCATGTTTGGTCAATTTCAAACTGCAGAAGTTGGTAAAAATCTTCAATGTCCTCATCTTTGGCTTTGATAGTTGGTAAGTAATTTTGAATAATAGTAGTATTAACTGGTTTTCCTTGTAGGTGTATGAATATTATCCTATCACTCACAGCATTGTACTTCAGAATAGATGCTGATACATTCTTTGTGGTGATGAATGCCATGCCACTCTTCTTCCATTTGTCATTCCAGGCATAGTAGATCATATGATTGCCTGATTCAAAATGAGCATAACCAGTCCATTTCAGCTCACTAACACCTAGGACATCGATCTTTATGCATTCCATTTCATTTTTGACAACTTTCAATATTTATAGATTCATACTTCGTACATTCCATGTTCCAACTATTAATGGAGGTTTGCAGCTGTTTCTTCTCATCTTGGGTCATGCTGTGCCAGCATATGGAGGTCACAAAAACTTTACTCCATCCACATCATTAAGGTTGGCTCTACTCTGAGGAGGCACTCTTCCTCAGTCATATTTTGTATGCCTTCTGACCTGAAGAGCTCATTTTCTGGCACTACATCGGACAATGTTTCAGGGCTATTCATAAAGTTTTCCAGTAATATATCAGACAGTGTTTTACTGCTATTCAAAAGGTTTTCACTAGCCAATTCTTTGAGAAGTGGATGGCCTCTCCTTCTTCCAAATCTGTCTTGGAAGAAACCACCACAGTAAAACAAGCTGACAGACAAGTTTGTCTCTCTCATCTGTTCTAAACTGCTCCACTTACTTCCTGGTCTCCCTCAGCCACTCTCAACCCACCACCCTGCCTCACTTCCTTGCTGGCCAGCTTTTCACAGATCAACAATATCTGTTCAAAGAGGTAATGGAGAAACTCAATGTCTTCAGCCAGAACAAGGCCAGGAGCTGAATGTGGGAAGAACATCAACTGCTCATATGCAAGTTCAGGTTTAAGCTGAAGACAAATAAAAGAGGTCCACAAGAGCCAAAATATGACCTTCATTATATCCCACCTGAGTTTAGAGACCATCTAAAGCATAGATTTGATGCATTGAACACAAATGACCAAAAAACAGATGAATTGTGGGATGACATCAAGAACCTCATCCATGAAGAAAACAAAAGGTTATTAAAAAGTCAGGAAAGGAATACCAAAATGGATGCCAGAAGAGACTCTGAAATGTGCTCATGAATGGAGAATAGCTAAAGCAAATGGAAAAAAATGTAAAAGCTGAACAGATTACAAAGAGCACCTCGAGAAGAGTAAGTCAATTATTATAATGAAATGTGCAATGACATGGAGTTAGAAAACCAAAAGAGAAGAATACACTAGGCATTTCTCAAGCACAAAGAACTGAAGAAACACTTCAAGCCTCGAGTTGCAATATTAAAAGATTCTATGGGCAAAACATTGAATGATGCAGGAAACATCAAAAGAAGATGGGAGGAAAATACAGAGTCACTGTACCAAAGAAATTGTTGATGTTCATTTCAGGACGTGACATATGATCAAGATCTGACAGTACTGAAGGAATAAGTCAAAGCTGCACTAAAGGAATTGGTGAAAAACAAGGCTCCAGAAATGCAAAGTCATTCAATTGTGTCCATGATCATAACAGATTGTGGATAACATTGAGAAGAATGGGGATTCCAGAATAGCTTATTGTACTCATGAGTAACCTGTACATAGACTAGAAGGCTGTTGTTCAAACAGAACAAGGGGAGATACTGTATGGTTTAAAATCAGGAAGGGAGTGTGTCAGGGTTGTAGCATTTCACCATACTTATTCAATCTGTATGCTGAGCATATAATCTGAGAAGCTGGACTATTTGAAGAAAAGCTTGGCATCAGGATTGGAGGAAGACTCATTAAAACCTGCAATATGCAGATGACACAACTTTGTTTCCTGGAAGTGAGGATGACTTGGAGCAGTTAGTGTTGAGGATTAAAGACTACAGTCTTCAGTATGGCTTACATCTCAATATAAAGAAAACAAAAATCCTCACAACTAGACCAGTAAGCAGCATCACGCTGAATGGAGAAAAGATGGAAGTTGTGAAAGACTTCATATTACTTGGTTTCACAATCAACACCAATGGAAGCAGCAGTCAAGGCATCAGACGACATATGGCATTGGGAAAATCTGTTGCAAAAGACTTCTTTCAAGTGCTAAAGAGCAAAGATGTCTCCTTGAAGACTACGATGCACCTAACCCAAGCCATGGTGTTTTCAACTGCCTCATATGCATGTGAGAGCTGGACAATGAATAAGGACAAATGAAGAGTTAATACATTTGAGTTGTGGTGTTGGTGAAGAATGCTGAAAATACAGTGGACTGCTAAAAGAGCTAACAAATCTGCCCTGGAAGACAGGTAGCTGGAATGCTTCTTGGAAGTGAAAATGGCCAAACTTCATCTCACCTAATTTGGTCATGTTGTCAGAATGGACCATTCTCTAAAGAAGGATCGGTAAAGTAGAGGGTTGACAAAAGAGGGAAAGGCCCTCAACACGATGGATTGACATGGTGGTTGCAGTGATGGGTTCAGGTATAATAGGGATTGTGAGGCTGGCATAGGACCAGGCAGTGTTTTGTTTTGGTGTTCATGAAGTCACTATGAGTTGGAGATGACTCGATGGCATTTAACAGCAACAACCTGTTGAAATGTTTCAACAAATGGATGCTATGCTGGAGGTACTTACTCGTCTATGCCAAGAAACTTGGAAAACAGCTACCTGGCCAACTGACTGGAAGAGATCCATATTTGTTCCTATTCCAAAGAAAGGTGATCCCACAGAATGTGAAAATTATTGAATAATATCATTAATATCATGTTCTGGTTACCTATTGCCTCTCTGACAGAAATGTACTACAAATGGGGTGACCTTAACAAACAGGAGTTTATTCTCTTACAATTCAGAAGGCTAGAAGTCTGAGTTCAAAGAAGTCTGAGTGAGAGCCCCTCAATCTTGGGGTCCAGCTCTGCCTCCTGCTCACAGCCCACTGGAGCTAGAGGTGTTTCTTCAGTCACCTACTGACTGCTGAGGCTGACAACCCAAGGTTGACAAGTAAAAAGGCACAATCCCAATGTTACCAAACCACACAATAGGCCATTAATTTAAGTTCATTGTAAGTCCCAAGGCCAGCAGAGCATGGCAGGTTGCTGAACAATGACACAGCTACATGTAGGGTCCAAGTGTGCCATAAGCTAGAGACTATCCCCAAGGCTTCTCCTTATATACAAAAGCAGACCACATCCCAAAGGCAGCTAATCAGCTGCTTGTGGTAGATCCCTCCATGGAGTTGATTGTCAGTATCATCATAAGGAATAACTACCACCAGCTTCCCAGCCACTCAACCAGGCGCAGCTAAGTTGACATACAAACTGAACTACCACATAACACATGCTAGTAAAATCTTGCTGAAGATAATTAAAAAAAAAAAAAAAAAAAAAACAGTTGCTGCAATATATTGACAGGGAACTTCCAGAAATGCATGCTGGATTCAGAAAAGGACATAGAATGAGGGATATCAATGCTGCTGTCAGATGGATCTTGGCTGAAAGCAAAGAATACCAGAAAGATATTTACTAGTGTTTTATTGACTATGTAAAGGAATTCGACTGTGTGGATCATAATAAATTATGGATAACTTTGAGAAGAATGGGAATTCCAGAACACTCAATTGTGCTTAAGAGAAATATGTCCATAGACCAGGAGGTGCCATTTGAACAGAATAAGAGGATAATGCATGGTTTAAAATCAGAAAGTGAGTGTGTCAGGTTTGTATCCTTTCACCTTACTTATTCAATCCGTATGCTGAGCAGATAATCCAAGAAGCTGGACTATATGAAGAAGAATGTGGCATCAGGTTTGTAGGAAAAGTCACTAATAACCTATGGTAGGAGCTCTAGTGGCGTAGTGCCTAAGGCACTTGACTGCTAACCAGAAGGTTGGCAGTTCAAACCCACCAGCCACTCCTTGGAAGGAAGGTTGGGCTTCCTTCAGAAACCCAAGGAGGGGTTGCTGTGAGTCAGAGATGATTTTACGACACATACAACAACATAGGAGCTCTGGTGGCATAATGCCTAAGGCATTTGACTGCTAACCAGAAGTTTGGCAGTTCAAACCTACCAGCCACTCCTCTGAAGGAATACTGGGCAATCTACTTCCATAAAGATACCATCTCGGAAACCCAAGGAGGGTTCACTATGCATTGGTGCCGATTTGATGACAGTGAGTTTGGTGCAGATGACACAACCTTGCTTCCTGATGACTTGAAGCCCTTACTGATGAAGATTAAAAACTACAGTCTGCAGTATGGATTATACCTCAACATAAAGAAAACAAAAATCCTCACAACTGGATCAATAAGCATCATCATGATAAATGGTTAAAAGAAGATTGAAGTCATCAGAGATTTCATATTACTTGCTTCCACAATCAACACTAATGGAAGCAGTAGTCAAGAAATCAGACAACATATTGCACTGGGAAAATCTGCTGCAAAAGACTTCTGTAAAGTGCTGAAAAGCAAGGATGTCTCTTTGAAGACTGTTGTTGTTGTTGTTATGTGCCATCGAGTCGGACCCGACTCATAGCGACCCCTCCTTGGTTTTCCGAGGCAGTATCACTACAGAAGTAGATTGTCCCATCTTCCTTCCGACTTTGAAGACTAAGGTGCACCTAACTTAAGCCATGGTATATTCAGTCACCTCATATACATGTGAAAGGTGGACAGTGAATAAGGAAGACTGAAAAAGAGTTGATGCTTTTGATTTGCAATGTTGGCAAAGAATTATGAAAGTACCATGGGCTATCAGAAGAACTAACAAATCTGTCCTGGAATAAGTACAGCTTGGAAGCGAGAATGGCCAGACCTCATCTCACCTACTTTGGCCGTGTTATCAGAGGAGACCATTCCCTGGAGAAGGATATCATGCTTAGTAAAGTGGAGGGTCAGTGAAAAAGGGGAAAGCTCTCAACAAGATGGATTGACACAGTGGCTGCAATGATGTGCTCAGGTATAGCAAAGATCGTGAGGCTGGTACAGGACCAGGCAGTGTTTTGTACTGTTGTACATAGAGTTGCTGAGTTGGAACTCACTCAACGGCACCTAACAACAACAACAACGTGAGGAAACTGAAGTACAGAGAGAATTGGTGACCTGTCCAAGGTCATACAGCTAGTAAGCGACAGAGCCAAGATTCAAACCCAGATTACCTGTCTTCTGAGTGCATCCTCTTACTACATTATGCCACTTCTCTGCCCTCTTCAGGGTAAATCAATGGCGGTGTTCTCAGTGTTTCTCAATTTGTTTCACATGCATTCCCTAATTTTGAACAACATTGCTGAAGGACTGATCTGGCCTAAACAGAATTCTCCTCAACGGGCAGGAGATGGTAAGAAACTGCCACATTAATCATAGTGAACTAAGGAGAATAAAATAACTGTGCATACTTTATCATTTTAAATTCAAGTATGTATTTCTAAAATAGCTTCCATTTTAAGAGGAAAAGTAAAATATTTTTAGTGGATTACTAAAATTGACTCTTCTTTATTCACTAAAGATATTTATTTAATTTGAATCCTCCCTTTGCTATACCCACAGGATCCACCTTGTCACTGAGATTTTTTGAGATACACTTTTCAATACCTACTGTATCTATTACTTCCTTGCCAGGCTTCGTTCACTGTTTTAGAAGAGAATATTCTTGCCACAGCCTCTTGACTAGCCACCCACCTTTGATTTTCTCCTCTTCCTTTACCTGCTAGAGTAGTCTTTGTTGAATAAATGAATGAGTAACATTATATTTTTCCTCTCATTAAAATCTATCTTCTAATGTTTTTCCCTGAAGGCATAACATCATTTATGTAGTATTCTTACCAAAAATTAATAACCTGAATCTAATAATAAGGAAGCAGTTGTGGGACATGTTACATAACAAGGGCAGTTATTTCTCAAGAGAATTAAATACTTTGAAAGACAAAGAGAGGCTCTGAAACAATTCCAGATAGGTGGGAGCTAAAGAAGCATGACATCTACATTATTAGATGTAATGCATGATGCAGAGTTGAAAAAAAAGAAAGAAAATTATAGGAATAACTGACCAGATTTGATCATGTATATTAGATAACAGCATTGTATCTATAAATTTTCTTATTTTAAGAATTATATTGTAGGTATGGAAGAGAATGTGCATGTTATGAGTACTTAAGAATGAAAGATAAAAATGTCTGTACCTTCCTTTCAAGTGATTCAGCAAAATAATACATATATAAAGAAATCTAGTCAAATGTGGTAAAATAACAAAAGGGTGAAACTAGGTGAAGGACAGACATGTTCATTATGCATTCCTTGTCAGTTTTTTAGGCTTCTTTTCAAAATGTGTAAAAATTGAAATATAATTACAAATGTCAAAGTTGGGAGTTGGGGGAGACCTCTTTCAGTAACTGTATAACTTTTAGGGAAAAGTACAAACACTTGCCAGGCACTTAGACTTTCAAGATCTAATCCTTTTCGATCTCTTGCCCCTTCTCACATGGTGCTTCACCCATTCAAAGTGACCTGCAGGGTTTTGTCATTTCCTCAACTTACAGTATTTTTCTGCTTCATTTCTTTTGCTTTACCCAGTACTAGTTGAACTTCAAGATTCTGATCAAGGTAGTGTTGATCTTACAAGTTTTCCCTGCCCCTTCCCCATCTAAGTTGGAAGACTTCCTCTCTGTGTTACTTGAGTGCCCTCTACAGTAAGAAATTTGCATTAAAAACTTATGGTCTTCAAGTAGATTCCAACTCAGAATTGACCCTATAGACAGAGTAGAACTGTCCCCTAGAATTTCCAAGGCCTTAAATCTTTTACAGGTAAGCAATCTGCTACTAAAAAAAAAAAAAAGTTGGTGGCTTGAACCTATCCATTCATCTGCAGGTGAAAGACCTGGCAATAAGCTCCTGTAAAGATTACAGCCTAGAAGACCTTATGGGGCAGTGCTGCTCTGTCACTGGAGTCAACCAAACATCAAAAGTGACTCAGCAACATCTAAAAACATAAAAGCCTAAGGATCCCTGGGTGGCTCAAATATTTAAACAAAAGGTTGATGGTTACCCACCTGGGGACAATGAAGGAAACAGGCCTGGCAGTCTGCTTCCAAAATGGCACAACCTTGAAAACCCAATGGAATAGTTCTGTTTGCACACGAGGGGTGTCTATGAGTCACAATCAACGTGGTGAATGAGGCCAGCTAGCCACAACAATGATAAAAGCTAATGTCGCCAGGTATTGTCACAGTTATCTCTTACCCTAGACCATGTATATTCTAGGTATAGTTCCTTAACAAGTATACATTTGCTATTTAATAATTTATAATATTTATTAAATGTAGGCTTTAAGAAAACAATTATTTTCTTGTTTGTTTATTTCAACTCCAGCACCTAGAACAGTGCCTGGCGTATCATATACATATAATAAATTTGCTGAATGAGTTAAATGATCAAATATATAAAATAGCAATAAGTAAGTGATTAAATACAAATTATTTCCTTTTCCAGGTTTCCAGTACACTAAATATGGATGCCGTAGGAAAAGTGATAATAAGATGGTTCATCGCAGCTTCTGTGAAGTCAATAAAAAGCCAAAACCTATTAGAAGAATGTGCAATATTCAAGAGTGCACACACCCACTGTAAGCACTTATTTTAACTCTCCTGAGATCACAGTAATTAGAGTTCAAATCTCTTTAAGTCTTCTTAATTTTAATTCTGTTTTTTGCCAAAGCTTTACATGTTCCTGGTTTACAAAGTCAAATCTTTATATAAAAATAAGTTGCACTTCCCTCACCTCCACTCTATTACTGCTGTTTCATTTCTTTTGATATTGATACTTACATATTTCCATCACTCCAAAATGTTTTTCTTCCTACTCCTCAATTTTTTATTTTTAGATATTATATACTGAATTGCCACTGTTTAATGTGAGCTTTAGCTTTCTTTTATGACTCCTCTCCAAATACACTCCCACATCATACTTCTACATCCCCTAATAGTTCCAGCATTACTCTAATATTAATATCAGTGAAAAGATTCACTGATATTAATATTCAAAGTTTATATTTTGTTGTATAAATATGTCATATAGCATACTCAGATTGTTTCCTTTCTTATAAAACTGAATTCATGAATAATAATAATTATCTTGTTTTGATCTGTTTGATTTTTTACTACTTTTCACTCATTCATCCCCAAACTCTGTACTGTGAGTATCAATTTCCTCTCAGTACTAAACATTCAAATGTCCTGTCACTTTCTTCTTCTTAAAGCTATTTCTCAGAGAGTTCACTGTGTTCCCGCTCTGGAGTGGACGACCACACAGCTCTCCTCCTGGAGTTTCCTTTTCCATTCTCACAGTAACTTCATGAAAAAAATATATATACATAGTATATTTTTTATATAAGAATCAAATTCTTACATATCTAAGGAAGTATATAAGAAGTTAAATTATAATAATATATATAAAGTCTTTCTTCCTCACTAACCCTTGATCATTTGGATGTGTGTATATATTGGATATGTGTATATTTACATATATGTGTATGTGAAAATATATATTTATATATAAAATATATATATACTATATACATACATGGGAGCTCTGGTAGCATAATGGCTAAAGCACTTGACTGCTAACCAGAAGGCTGGCGGTTCAAACCCACCAGCCACTTCTTGGAAGGAAGATTGGGCAATCCTATTTCCATAGTGATAGTTATTGTTAGGTGCCATGAAGTCAGTTCCTAATCATAGCCACCTTGTGTATAATAGATGGTCCAGCACCATCCTCATAATTGTTGGCTGTGTTTGAGCCTATTGTTGCATCCACTGCGTCAGTCTTTGTCATTGAGGGTCTTCCTCTTTTTCATTCACCCTCTACTTTACCAAACCCAAGGAGGGGTCGCTATGAGTCAGGGCTGACTCGACGGCACATAACAACAACAACAACAACATATACATACATGGGAGCTCTGGTAGCATAGTGGCTAAGGCACTTGACTGCTAACCAAAAGGCTGGCGGTTCAAACCCACCAGCCACTCCCCGGAAGGAAGATGGGGCAATCTGTTTCCATAGTGATACTGCCTTGGAAACCCAAGGAGGGGTCGCTATGGGTTGGGTCTGACTCAATGGCACACAACAACA
>NW_006921685.1:8541995-8543868 GCF_000298275.1 Orycteropus afer afer | reverse complement strand
ACATATACATACATAGGGGAGCTCTGGTGGCATAGTGCCTAAGGTACTTGACTGCTAACCAGAAGACTGTTGATTCAAACCCACCAGCCATTCTTTGGAAGGAAGATTGAGCAATCTACTCCCATAGTGATACTTCCTGGGAAACCCAAGGAGGGGTCGCTATGAGTCAAAGACAACTCGACGGCATATAACAACAACTACAACAACATATACATATATGGGAGCTCTGGTGGCATAGTGCCTAAGACATTTGACTGCTGAACAGAAAGCTAGTGTTTCAAACCCACCAGCCACTCCTCAGAAGGAAGACTGGCCAATCTACTTCTGTAGAGATACCACCTCAGAAACCCAAGGAGGTGTCACTATGAGTCAGAACCAACCCGACAGCAGTGAGTTTGGTTTGTTGTTTTTATATACATATGTGGAATAAATATAGAGAAAGGGGATATTTTGTTGTTAGTTGCTGTGAGTTTATTCCACCTCATGATGGCCCCATGTGTGACAGAGTACAACAGCTCCATTGGATTTTCTTAGCTGTAATCTTAATGGCAGTAGATCATTAGGACTATCTTCCATGGTACTTCTGGGTGGGTTAGAACTGCCAAACTTTATTAACAGTCTAGTGAAAACCATTTGCACTACTCAGGGACCAAGGGGATATATAGATATAAATATATAAATATATGTAATATATTTAAGTCATATATATAAGGTCATAGGAGATATATAGATATTGATTGGTTGTAGTGGCATGTCATTGAGTCCATTCCAACACATTGAGAACCTGTGTAAGAGAGTAACTACGCCATAGGGTTTCATAGGCTGTAATCTTTACAAAAAGGAGCACTGGTGGCACAGTGCTTAACTGGTTGGCTGCTAACTGAAAGGTCAACAGTTCAAACCTACTATCTGCTCCATAGGAGAAAGATGTGACAGTGTGATTCCATAAAGATTACAGCCTTGGAAACCTTATGGGGCTGTTCTGCTCTGTCCTGCAGGGTCAGTATGAGTCAGAATCAACTCGATGGCAACAGATCTTTAACTTTTACATGTGTGGCAGACTAAAACTCAGATCAACAGGGTTTCCTTGATTGTAACCTTTTAGGAAGCAGATCATCAGACCTTTTCTTCGGTGGTGCCTCTGGGTGCTTTCAAACTGCCAAACTTTCTGTAGTAATTGAGAACAAACCATTTGTGATACTTAGGGACCGTAGGTATGTTGTTATTGTTAGGTGCCATGAAGTCAGTTCCTAATCATAGCCTCCTTGTGTGTAATAGATGGTCCAGCACCATCCTCATAATTGTTGGCTGTGTTTGAGCCTATTGTTGCATCCACTGCGTCAGTCTTTGTCATTGAGGGTCTTCCTCTTTTTCATTCACCCTCTACTTTACCAAGCATGATGTCCTTCTTCAGGAACTGGTTCCTTCCAACAGCATGTTCAAGTCCGTGAGACAAAGTCTCACCATCCTTGCTTCTAGGGAGCATTCTGGCTGTACCTCTTCCAAGACAGATTTATTTATTATTCTGGTGGTCTGCAGTATATTCAGTATTCTTCTCCAACACTATAATTCAAAGGAATCAATTCTTTTTGAGTCTTCTTTATTCATTGTCTACTTTTTGCATACATATGAGGTGCTTGAAAATATCATGGTTTGGATTAGTTGCACTTTCATGCTCAAAGTCACATCTTTGCTTTGTAACAATTTAAAGAGGGATTTTGCATCAAATTGGCCCAGTGTAGTACTTCATTTGTTTTCTTGACTTCTACTTTCATAAGGGTAGATTGTGGATCCAAGTAAAATGAAATCCATGATAATTTAAATCTTCACTCCATTTATCATGATGTTGTGGGGATTTTTTTTTTTTTTTTTT
>NW_006921685.1:8540676-8541743 GCF_000298275.1 Orycteropus afer afer | reverse complement strand
TTTTTTTTTTTTTTTTTTTTAGGTGTAATCCATACTGATGATGTCTGTAAATTCTTCAAGTCTTCTTCTCTTTCAGCAAACAAGGTGTGTCATCTGCAAGTCACAGGTTATTAATGATTCTTTCAGCAATCCTGATGCCACATTCTGCTTGATATAGTCCAGCTTCTCAGATGATTTGTTTATCTTAGAGATTGAATAAATGTGGTGAAAGGGTCCAACCATGATGTATACCATTTCTGATTTTAAACTACAAGTATCCCTTTGTTCATGTTGAATGATTGCCCACTGGTCTATGTATTGGTTCCCATAAGCAAAATTAAATGTTCTGGAATTCCCATTTCTTGTAATTTTGTCCATTATTTGTTGTGATCCACACAGTCAAATGCCTTTTCATAGTCAATAAAACATAGGTAAATGTCTTCCTGGAATTCTCTGCTTTCTGCCCAAATCCATCTAATATCAGCAGTGATATCCCTCATTGCATGTCCCCTTCTGAATCTGGCTTGAATTTCCAACACTTTCCTGTTGATGTAAAACTGCAACTGTTTTTGAATTACCTTCACTGTAATTTTACTTATGTGTGATATTGTTCAGTAATTTCCACATTCTATTGTGGAATGGGCAGAGATGTGGATCTCTTCAGTTGGATAGGTAGGTGTTGTCCAAATTTTTTGGTATGGATGAATGAGCACTTCCAGCATTTCATCTGTTTGTTGAAACATCTCAGTTGGTATTCCATCAGTTCCTAGAGCTTTATTTTTCATCAGTGCCTCCAGTGCAGTTTGGATTTCTTCATTCAGCACCATCAGTTCTTACTCATATGCTACCTTCTGAAATGTCTGAATGTTGACTGATTCTTTTTGTTACAGTGACTTTGTATATTCCTTCTATCTTCTTTTGATGTTTCCTGAGTCATTCTATATTTTGCCCTAGAATCTTTCATTAATGCAACTTGAGACTTAAATTTTTTCTTTAGTTCTTTCAGCTTGAGAAATTTCTGAGTATGTTCTTCCCCTTTAGTTTTCTAACTCCATGTCTTTGCATATTTCATTATGAAGGTTTACTTT
>NW_006921685.1:8509489-8536886 GCF_000298275.1 Orycteropus afer afer | reverse complement strand
GCCATCTTCCCCTCACCTCTTTCAAACTTTTTAATCATCTTTCTTTGATATCTTCTCACAACTTTAGATGTAGATAAATCTAGACTTACTCATATGTATAAAGTTCAACATTATTTTCTCTTAGATTTTTGAAGGTGTTGTTCCATTGTTTTCTACCCTCCAATGTTTGTGTTGAAAAAGTGGTTTTGTTCTTTTGTTTATCTTCAAAGGTTGTAAGATGTTCACTTTGTGTTCTGTATCCTGAAATTTCACAGAGATATGCCGTGATGCTCATGCCTTGGGATCCATTGTGCTTTGTACTTTATAGACCTTTTTAATCTCAAAACTGATACCTTTCTTGCCCAAGAAATTTTCCTTATTCTTTTTTTTTTATAATTATTTTCATGTTCTTTATTTTTGAAACTCCTATAATTGTGCTCCCTAAACACATCTGATTTTCTTCTCTTCTCCTACTGTTTAATGTTCTTGCTGAATTTTCATTTTTGCTATCATATGTTTAATATCTAAGAGCTTTGTTTTGTTCCCCAATAATTCTTTTTCAAGCCATTTGATCCTTATTTCATAGATGTAATATTTTCCTTCAACCCCTTTTGGATATTTAAGATTATTTCCTGTTTCATACATTAATTTTTTTAAAAAAAATCTTTTCTTCTCTTTCTCCTCTCCTTTATCTCTTGCATTAGATGCTTTCTCTATCTGGTGGTCCTTGGCTATCTACACATGTACACGAATGTGGTATTTAGAAAGCTGATTGGAAGCATGCATTCTGCTTGGGACTTGTTAACTGATGGGCTTCAGTGTCTGAGTGATCTGTCTTGGCCATTTCACTAAAATAACCTCAGTAGTGTAGCTAGGATTCTAATGAATATGTTCAGATTCCATAGAGCAGAATCAAGCTCTTGCTTACAGAATGTAAGCCTGCTTTATAGTTCTCCCAGAAACTGTATGTTATAGATAACTAAGTGCATCTCACCATTCCATACGTGAACTTGTACATAGCCCCCTGTTTTAGTTTTCTTAGAATGCCTTAACACAATACCACAAAATAGGTGCCTTTAAAACACAGAAATTAATTGCCTCACAGATTTGGAAGCTAAGAGTATAAATTCAGATTGTCAGTAGGACCATGCTCTCTCTGTCCACTCTAGAGTAAGACCTTCATTGTCTCTTTCAGCTCCTGGTAGCTCTAGGCATCTCTTGGCATGCCTTGGCTTATAGATGTATGTATCATCACATGGTACCTTGCCCCTGTGTGACAAAGACTCCATTTCTATTCTCTCCTTTAAGAAGACACCACTGAGAAGGAATTGGGAATATGACCTGCACAGTATGCTTTAGTGATACTGTCTTCAAAGAGATACTCAGTTTCCCTAAACAAGGTTGTATTTACTGATGCAAGGTTTCGGGCTTCAACATATCTTTTTAGAGGACACAATTCAATCCACAGTACCCTCTTATTTCCACTATGATCTCTTCTCTCTTGTTGCCTATGTAAAATTCTAGTATACCTTTTATAGAGGATAAAGCACAAGTATTCTCCTGAGCTGAAGGAGATGCAACCATCTAGTATCGTTAAGAATCAGGAGGTCTAACTGCTCCCAAACAGACCTTGTATCACTCACCCTGTTTCCGCCTTGTCTTCACCCACACATCCCTGGACATTTCTGAAGTTCTGCAGTGCAAGTCACTTTGGTTATCAGCTTATGCCATAGACATAGACTCCATCCTTTATGGGTCTGCTTAATCAGTTGCCAAATATCCTTCTGCTTTCTTGGTTCCAAGATTATGTTGTTGTGGCTTCCTCTCTAATTTTCTTAGCATTTGTGAGTTTATACAGTTTTCCTCCTTTATTTCCAGCTTGGGGGTTCCAGCAAGGAATAAAAATAAACAGAAGTGTCTATAACCTCAAATGTACTTCTCATATACTATTTGTCTTCAAATGAGAGCCACTAGTGAAGTCTTCAAAAATGAGTAAAATATTCTAGTTCGTTTTCCACAATACATTCTATTACCAGTTTGACAACTTGGGGCAGTTTTAACTGTGAATACCAAAGACTGACCAAAGGTTTGGTACCCCATATGAGAGGAAAGAAATTATAGAAGAAAAATAACTTTGGAAAGGACAAACAGACAGTATGCCTCAATTACGTTCCAGACCAATCAATTAACTAGGTCAGTGGTAAGTGCCCTTTGGGACTGAATAACCACATGTAAAAGGAGATCTGTCCATAATATTGAATCCATGGCTGATTTAGAGAATGCTCAGGGCACTGATAGTGACACTAGAATTTGGGAATGCCCCATGGGAAAGCTTTTATTGAAAATGTCTCCTTGGAAATACTTCCATCGGGTGCAATTATGGAAGAAGTTTTGGCCCAGCTCCAGATGCATAAAACCTTTACCCCTAAGTCAGGTACATGATCAGTAAGATCTTTTTCAAACAGTATAGATATGTTTTGTAGCCTACACAGCAGAAACAGTAAAAATGAAACTGTTGAAATATCAAGATGTGAGTAAACGTTGTAGATTTCATGAAAAAACATCAGCAGTCAAAGCAGTTGATTTTGTTGTTGCTGTTGCTGTTATGTGCCTTTGAGTTGGACCCAACCCATAGTCAATCCCCCTTGGGTTTCCGAGGCAGTATCACTACAGAAGTAGATTGCCTAACCTTCCTTCTGAGGAGTGGCTAGTGGGTTTGAACCACCAGCCTTCTGGTTAGCAGTCAAGTGCCTTAGACACTACACTACCAGAGCTCTCTCAGTTGATTTTAACCAAATGGATTCATTCTTTGATTTACCTTTACATGTTTACTTAGCACTATTAGGCAATACGGTAAGAGTGATTGATGCTATTTTTGCCTGAACCAAAGAGGATAGTGTGACAATGAGTTTCAGAAATCACTCTGAAGGTCATCTTTTAGAAAAGAAAAAGCCTTAAGAGTCATTGGGAGGTGGAATATCAATAGAGCATTAAAAATAGAAGTGTCAGGTCTATGATTGTGGGGAAGCTTCTAGTTGTTTGATGCTTTGATTGTTTGACCTTTTAATTGTTTGATGCTTCCATCTTTCTGAAACTGCTTCCTGAACTGCAGTGTGCCCCAAAATTGCGTATCATTCACAGAACAGAAATGGCTGTGCTGGCAGGAATGTACACACTATATATCCTAGTGACTGTGTTCATTCTCAACCCCCTGTACCCACAGCTGGGTAGCAGAAGAGTGGGAACACTGCACCAAAACCTGTGGGAGTTCTGGCTATCAGCTTCGCACTGTGCGCTGCCTGCAGCCCCTTCATGATGGCACCAACCGCTCCGTGCACAGCAAGTATTGTATGGGAGATCGCCCTGAGAGCCGCCGGCCTTGTAACAGAGTGCCCTGCCCAGCCCAGTGGAAAACAGGGCCCTGGAATGAGGTGGGTGTGTGAATTCTGTGTATGTGTATACACAAGTGCAAGTGGCATATTTGATTTTGACTTAAACATCAGGTAGGCTTTCTTTGAATTCACAATTGTATTTCATTTTGTAATCATTAAGCACCTAGCACTGTTAGGAAAAATTAGTATTTCCAAATAGTATTTGCATTTAAGAGGTTAATTGATAGGGGCAAACATATTTGGGTGTTTTTGTGACATGGAGGCTGAAAGGTGACTGACCTCCATTCTAGCATCTTTGTTGACACATCCATTCCTACAGGATAAAGTCCAAACAGCCGACACTGAATGCAGGGCCCTGCCCATTTCTCTTATTCTTTTTACACTCCCCACTCTTTGTTCAAGTTTCCATAACTTCCTCCCTCTTCCACACACCATACTGGTTTTCACCTGGCTTGATGTTCCCACCTCCTCCTTTCTAGCAATTTCAGACTGTCCCAACATGGCTCATCTCTACAATCCACATACCATGATCACAGTGGTGTCTTTCCTATAGTTCTTCCTCTGTACACCAAAGGCAATTCCACCCAACTCTAGTGTGGTGTTGATGGCAGAGTATTGTAACTCCTGTCTTTTAGTCTGTGCTTACCACTAGTCCACATATTTGTCAAAAATATGGTACTTGAATGGATGATATTGGTTTAGGGACTGGCTAATTGAATGGATTATGTTGCCAGTGTGTGTGTATATATATATTCATTTATATTGACTTTATTCATTAAATTATGTAATATTTGTCCATTATTTTAATATTTATTTTGCATTTCTCAACATTCAAAATAAGGAATCATTGAGTCATAGAACATTTATAGGAGGAAAGGGCATCAAAGAGAAGTTAGAGAAGGACTGAGGAAGTGAAGGAAGTAAAAGCCCAGGAAGGAAGGTTCAGGCACTTGAAGGTCCCTTAATAGGACCATAAAGATAATGTATCTCATTCCTCCTTAGAGTCCTGAAATGAATGCCCCCATGTATACTTCTTACCTAGGACAATAACATGGAATTTTCTGGGCTTAATTTTAAAGTATAACCCGGCTTAGCCATGGTATTTTCAATCACCTCATATGCGTGTGAAAATTGACCAATGAATAAGGAAGACCAAAGAAAAGTTGATGCTTTTCATTTGTGGTGTTGGCAAAGAATACTGAAAGTACCATGGACTGCCAAAAGAATTAACAAGTCTGTCCTGGAAGAAGTGTAGCCGGAATGCTCCTTGGGAAGTGAGAATGGCCAGATTTTGTCTTACCTGCTTTGATCATGTTGTCAGAAGAGGCCATTCTCTGGAGAAGGATATCATGCTCAGTAAAGTGGAGGATCAGTGAAAAAGGAGAAGGCTGTCAATGAGATGGATTGACACAATGGCTAAAACAATGGCCTCAGTATAGTAAGGATTGTGAGGCTAGCACAGGACCAGGCAGTGTTTTGTTCTGTTGTACATAAGGTTGCTAAGAGTTGGAGTCAACTTGACAGCACCTAACAATAGCAACAATTTTAAAGCATGAAGACTTTGATTAAATAGATGAATTTACGGTGACAGTAGTTCCCAAGAGTTTGAAACCAAGGTAGTATGTCAGTAAATTCTTCTATCTATAAGGAAGGTGCCAGGGTGATTGGCTCCCCCAAAATAGGTGTGACAACTGTTTTTAAGAACTGTGTTGTTGTTGTTAAGTGCTTTCCAGTTGATTCTGACATTATTTGGCTTCACTTTACTTATATCCACTATGACCATGGAAACAGTAGTCAGGAAATGAAACAATGCATTACATTGGGCAAATCTGCTGCAAATGACCTCTTTAAAGTGTTCTAAAGCAAAGATGTAACTTTAAGCACTAAGATGAGCCTGATCTAAACCATAGTATTTTCAGTCATGTCATATATATGAGAAAGCTGGACAGTGAATAAGGAAGACTGAGGAAGATTGGATGTATTTGAATTATGATATTGCAGAAGAATACTGAATGTACTATAGAGTCTTAGAAGAATGAACAAATCTGTCTTGAAAGAAGTATACCCAAAATGGTCCTTTGAAGGGAGGAGAGCAAGACTTTGTGTTTTGTGCTTTGGGCATGGTATTAAGATGGAGTGGGTCCCTGGAGAATGATACCATGCTTGATAAAATTAAGGGTCAGGAAAAAGAGCAAGACCTTTAACAGGATGAACTGACACAGTGACTTCAACAATGGGCTCAAAAATAGCAATGATTGTGAGGATAACACAGGATGGGGTAGTGTATCATTCTGTTGTACATAGGATTGCTGTGAGTTGAACCAACTTAGTGGCACCTAAACCAATAGTTCTCCGGATGAGGAAACTGAGACTGATGGGGGGGGGAAGCATTATGCGAGACTGGTAAATGGTGGAGTAAGGGTGCAAAGCCAGGATTATCTGTCTCCACAACCACTGTGCAGCAACCATATCCAGTGCTGTGTGTATGTGTGTGTGTGTGTGAAGAGAGAGAGAATGCATGCACATGCACACACAAAGGGAAAGGAAGACAGATGATCTTGGTGTAATAAACTACCATCTGTAATCTATAGTCTATAATTACAGCCTTTGTTTCTGTAGTGTTCGGTAACCTGCGGGGAAGGAACAGAAGTGAGGCAGGTCATCTGCAGGGCTGGAGACCAGTGTGATGGGGAAAAGCCTGAATCAGTCAGAGCCTGTCAGCTGCCTTCTTGCAATGGTAAGTGTGACACTGATTGACTTAAGTGTTCTGAGAAGTTTTTTTAAAAACTTCAAAAAGTAGATTTTGTTTTTTTTTCATTTTTCAGGATAAGATCTGGAGTTTGAATTAGCTTATTGAGAAATAACTGAAGGATAAAATCCTTTAATATTAGCTTCACATCATTCTTCAAGATAGTACCAGTGGCAGCGTCCTAAACCAGCTAATTATCATGACCACTGCAGCTCCATCTGCTATTCCTGTTAGATAATGCTAGAATACGGAGTGGGTCTTGTCTATGTAGCTTCTGTCAATTTTTATTTCTTCTGAGAGTTACATCCCCCCCCCATTATACTCTTTGGATATAACTCAACAGCATAGTAAAAGTCATACAATTGCAGGAGGTTTTGTGACATTTTACTAAAATTATTCAGTTTAAACATATGGATAATAAATGTCATCCCAACTCTAATGCCATTTCCAGTATCTGTTCATTCATACATGTGCACTTTAGGAGCGTGATTTTCAAATAGACACATTGTACATATGCCCAAATTCAATAACTGCCTCAGCACACTTCTTGCTATATTTCAAAAGGGGAATGCATTTGTTTTAAAATATCAATTGATTTGCAATTCTAAATGAATACAGTATCTCGGATGGTTTCATTCTCTGTCATTTCATCTCCTTCTGATTCCTCTTCTGTTAGTTGCTCTTTTTGCGTCTGTTAGTGTCCCGTTCTCAGTGATGATCTTCCATCTCTGGTTTGCTGCCATTTGCTGTTTGTATGTTGCTCTATTTCTCTGTGTCATCACACATACTTTCTTGGCTTCACTCTCTTGTTCTTCCTCTCTCTCCCTTTGTCTGTCCCCAGTCTCGTTCCTTCTCTTGCTCTCTCATTTTTTTTCCCCCTCCAATCTTTGTCTGTCTTTGACTCTCTCTATTCCCACACTTTCTCCTCTTTCTCTATCTCCCTCTTTCTTCTTAACATCTTTCTTCCTTCTCTCTCTACAATGCATTTCTGTCTGTCTGTTTTTCCCCCACTCAACTCTCTCAGTGTTCCATCTCTCTCTATATATATCCCCTTTTTCTCCCTGCTTTTCTTTCTTTTTCTCTCTCTGTGTCAAATTTTGTCTCTCCATCCTCCCCGCCCCCCTCCACCAGTCCCCTGTCTCTACTCCTCTGTCTCTGTGTTTCACTCACTGGGTCTGTCTCTGTCTTTTTCTCTCTCTCTCTTTCTCTTCCCCCACACTGTCTTTTCTTCTCAGTCTCTCACTCCTCCATCTCTGTCCCTAATTTGTCTGTCACTTTGTCATTGTGTCTCATGCTTTTCCTGCCACCCTTTTCTTACCTTCCCCCTACCTCTACCTGCACCACAAACTTTCACTTAAACACTATTCTCTTTTATCCTAATTTCATGCCTAATGACAACTATAGACATTGCTTTGCCTCACTAGTATGACTTGAGGACTAAATAAATTATTTGCTTTTTCTTTAGCCTACAAAATCATAAGTAAGCCATTGATTGAATATTGACAACTGTTAAATGATACTTTTTCTTTGCTCTCAAGACTATTGTCAAGGCACTATTTTAGCAAATATTTTCTTTGTAAAAAATTTTTAGAGTTCGGGCTTTTAAAACCTTATAAACTAAGGTTTCTAAGTTTTCACTTGAAATGTGTGATGGCAAGAACAAGTATGACCATGAGAGGGAGACAAAGCACTTACATATTTGAGAACTTCACTTTAAAAAGTGTATTTGAAAGTTTAAAATACAAGTCAAGTCCAAACAAAAGGACAGTTTACTGTCACTATAATGTTCTATTCTATTTTATTGCTAGGAGGGTAAACAACGTAAGCTTTATCAATCTTAGTAGCTGGTAGAACTATATATCTCAGCAAATGTACCTAATTGTCAAAAACTTTTTGCTTGATTCTCCTTTAGCCCAAAGAAAATGTTTTTTATTGTAAAACAGAGATGCTAATGAGATGGACAGAACTATGCTAGTAATTCCCCATATTTATTTTTGCTACTCTGTTCCTCTGAACTTTTGAATCAAATGCACAACTGAGAGTTCTAAAAGTCACATGCATTTTCCATATTTCAATCAAGTAAGCAATATATCTTACCAGAATTTCAAATGCTGTTACAGTCAAATAGCCTTTCATTTTTGTTTCTTTACTATACCCAACAAAACAATTGCCAATTCGTTTTGCATACATAAGTCAATGATGTTGATTACGTTCTTCATACTGCATACTTTTTTTAGTCTTATCTTTTTCTAATTATCCCACCACCATTAATGTAAATTCAGTGTCAAATGGCCTTTTGAGACCATGTGTGAAACCCTTTCCCAAAACTTTTTATAATGATCGAGAGTAGGAGCTCTGGTAGCATAGTGCCTAAGGCACTTGACTGCTCACCAGAAAGATGGCGGTTCAAACCCACCAGCCACTCCTCGGAAGGAAGGTTGGGCAATCCTACTTCCATAGTGATACTGCTTCGGAAACCCAAGGAGGGGTCGCTATGAGTCAGGGCCGACTCGACAGCACATAACAACAACAACAGAGGTGGAGCAACAGGCTAAAAATATCTTTGATTGTAGTGACTGATTTTGTTATATGACTCCATTTCATTGCCCCTTTTGATTGTACTAATTAACTGTTTTCCTTTGAGCCTTGTCTATTTTATCCATAGGCATATTACTATAAAAATCAGTGTATTCCTTTCATCTTGCTTATATTTTTTCAAATACGTCTCCCTTTGCCTCCTCCACACAGAAGCCCAATTTGGCTGTAATCAGGTTCAGTGTGTGAACCTTCCTCGCAAAGCCACTGTGCTCACACTTAGATACTGGAGTCTCTCATGTGGGCACATCCTCTAACTCAAAAAGTATAGGTCACGTTTATGAACTGGGCAGTTTGGAGTGAGGGGGATAAGAAGTCAGAAGGACTTTCCTTCTGAAGAGTGTCAAATAAGGTCCTCTCATTCTATGACTTAAGAGACTTAAACAAATAAGAAGTAACTTTCTTAAAATAGAGGCATGTTGTTGTTATGTGCCATTGAGTTGTGTCTGACTCATAGCGACCCCTCCTTTGGTTTCTGAGGCAGTATCACTGCGAAAGTAGATCGCCCAACCTTCCTTCCGAGGAGTGGCTGGTGGGTTTGAACCACCAACCTTCTGGTTAGCAGTCAAGTGCCTTAGGTACTATGCCACCAGAGTTCCCAAAATAGAGCCATACACAAAGGAATTCATAAATGATGTTGTTGTTGTTGTTATGTGCCGTTGAGTCAAACCCGACTCATAGCAACCCCTCCTTGGGTTTCCGAGGCAGTATCACTACGGAAGTAGGATTGCCCAACCTTCCTTCCGAGGAGTGGCTGGTGGGTTTGAACCACCAGCCGTCTGGTTAGCAGGCAAGTGTCTTAGCCACTATGCTACCAGAGCTCCCCCTCATAAATGATAAGGAATTGCTATTTGAGGTGAAACCAATTAAAGTGATTTTCAGCCATTCATAAAGATGGTTTAGATGGTTAACTTAGCCAATGTGAAATATTGAAAGGCATCATACTATAATAGTTGCATAGATCTCAAGGAAATGAGTCATTCTACCATTTGGAAAGAAGACATGGTGTGACAATTCTAACAAAGTTGGAAAGTTTGTGATTATAGCACTCTATTTTCCTTGGCAACTGATTCTCCTATTTTTGTTTTCATTACAAATTTTAGAAAAAAAGATTCTGTAATTAACTTGGGAAGTTACTTAGTGAGTGCCTTATCTGACAATTAAAAATTACAGTACATTATAATTTTTAAGTGATTATATTATATAAATGTCATAATTTATCCATTTAATTGATTAATTAAACATCAGGTTAGTATTTCTGTGGTGTACAACTCCAGTGATGCCCAAATTTGGATTTATTATGTGAAGGATATCCTGAAAAGGCTGAAAATAAGCATAAACCAACATCATTGCCATGAGCTCAATATTTGGAGTTTTTGAAATCTAGTTCCTATAACCTTCAACCAATAAACTTTTAAAAAAATAAAGATTGTGCATGTTTTTACACACAACCATGCACAAATAATCCCTTAAAATATATCAAGTGTTTTTTGAGTCTTACTTTGGTCACCTTTAAAAATAAAGCTGCATCAATTCAATGAAAATAAATTTAAGTTTTAAGAACCATGAATTACTCATAATAAAGTTGGCACTCTTTCCCTAAATTTATGCTTTCAAATAGCCTGAAAATATTCAATGACAAACATTAAATTATTATATTTAAAATGATATCTTTATTTTTCTTTTACTAATATATTTTTTAAGATTTATTTTGTTCTAACAGGTCTTTAGTATCTTGTTTTGATTTAAACTATAAATTTAATGTGGAGGCTACTCGATTTGAAAGTGAAGAACATCATAAAACAAACACAGAAGTCCCTTTGTATCCTAAGAATGTTTATGGTAAAATGAATCCTATTTTTGTCCATTAAAATCTGACATGTATTCCTACTAGGAAGAAAAAAAGTACCCTCAGTAGTCTGAAGATTCCTAATGGAGACATTAGTATGGTAGTCAACTCAAGTCTTTTGTACATAAAAAACTGCTTACATCAATCAATTTGTCCTAATATTCACATTTTTAACACAAAGGCTTAAGTGCACAGTTCTAATTACTGTCAGATTACACTTAAGTCTTTTTATCTCTGATAACAATTTTATTTGCTTCCTTTTATTACTTTATAATAAACTATATTATTTTGTTTACTTTTTTTCAGATGAACCATGCTTGGGGGACAAATCGATATTTTGTCAAATGGAGGTGCTGGCACGATATTGTTCCATACCAGGTTATAATAAGTTATGTTGTGAGTCATGTAGCAAGCGCAGTAGCACCCTGCCACCATCATATCTTCCAGAAGCTGCTGAAACTCAAGATGATGCTATCTTTAACCCTAGTGACCTCCCTAGGTCTCTAGTGATGCCAACATCTTTGGTTCCTTACCATTCAGAGACCCCTGCTGAGAAGAAGACATCTTTGAGTAGGATCTCTGCAGTGCAAGGTCCAAATGCATATGCTGCTTTCAGGCCAAACGGTAAACCTGATGGTGCTAATTTACCCCAGAGGAGAGCTCAGCAAACAGGAAGTAAGACAATGAGAATGGTCTCAGTACCATCCTCCCCATCCACCAAGAGTGGCCACCTCAATTCATCTTCACAAATGACTGCTGCTCCCTTCCTTGCAGTCAATGATTCAATAGGTGCTTCTTCTCAGGCAAGAACCTCAAAGAAAAATGAAAAGATTATTGACAAGAGACATCCCATAAAGTCATCCATGTTAGAAAGATGAGAAAGTGAACTTAAAATAAATCAGAGGAAAACTTGGACAACCTCCCTCTCCCCATGGTGCATACAGCTTGTGTAAAGTGGAAGTCTCCGTAGATTGACAATTCATTTATCTGTAAGTGAAAGAACAAAAAAGTGCTGGTTCACTTTCTAGTTACTTTCATCCTCCTTTTGTTCTACATTGACTCATTAACCAGAATTCATTGGAAGAAAGCACCAAAGATTATTAATGGAAGGAAAATAAGTTGCTAAGTGTGTTGGTCACTTTCTAAAGCAGAAAAGGGACTGGAACCAATTGTGCATATCAGCTGATTTTTTGTTTTAAAAAAGTTATGGTAAAATTTAAAAAGAGGTGCCAATCGTTTACACTTTTACAAAATATTTTGGAAAGGGAGCAAAGAATCCTTAGACTTGTATTCTTATTTATCTATATTAGAAATATTGTACGAGCAAATTTGCAGCTGTTGTGTAAATACTGTATATTGCAGAAATCAGTATTATTTTAAGAGATGTGGTCTCAAATGATTGTTTACTATATTACATTTCTGGATGTTCTAGGTGCCTGTCGTTAAGTATTGCCTTATTTGATATTCTATGAGTTGATTTTCAAAGCAGAATATTGCAAAGAAGTTAAAATTACAGCTACTGACAATACAAAGGGTGTTATTGTATGGTATTGTTGAGTCAACAATGTGATACCTAAATTAGATGGAAACAAAACAGATAAGCTACAGATGTATAGATTTCAGCTTACCTATTGCTGTCTACTCTTTAAATGAGGTGTGGTAGGATTGATGTCTTAGTATATGTGTAGCCACAGGAAACAGAAGATAGTAATAAGACTGTACATGACAGAAATGAAACTGTTATCAGAGCCTCAGTGGTAGGTACCACTGAGGAGTCCTATGTTCTTATGTAGATTTGTATTTTCCCTTTGCTGACATATTAACAGTTATAAACAATACACTGTAGTAATCGCAAGGAAAAAAAATGTTTGGAGATAACTTGTTTGTATGTTAGTAGCTGAGAAAGCATCATCCAACTAGAATTGGCACTCTAGTAGAGTAGGGCTTTGGACTTTGGAAGCAGGTTCAAGAAAGCATTTGCCAAAAGTTGAGATATTTATTTTCCGCATGGTTCATATCCAGATGTTCACAACCACAATGCATCTGACTGCAATAATGTGCTAGTAATTTATATGCCAGTGATCACCGTGCTCACAGTGAAGCCAGAAATACTCTCTCCAGGGAGTGGATGTAAAGTATTTGTATATAGGATTCAGACCTGAAGATATTTATTAAAAGTTGATTTTTTTTGGATAGTATTTTTATGTACTAAATATTTACACTAATATCAATGACCTATTTTGGTAAACTAGAGAGACATATTTACAGATGCATGCTTTGTTTTGTTCAAAGAGGAAAAGTTTAAGCAAACAACAGCAACCAAATCAAGGAGCTAAAATTAAGCAAATGTACTGTTATGCAAATATTTTTCATTTTGATTGTAGTTGAGAAAAAGTTGATAACTTGTTCCCCTTCAAGGAAATATATAATAGTGTGGACTCAGCTTGCTGTTTAATGAAATAATGAATTAGAAACCTTTTTAAATATATGTGCAAGAGATGAGTACTTCATGAATTACACTTAAATAAGAAGAAAGAGAAGTGTTGTCAGCATAATATATTTGAGGTCAATGCTTGAACTGTTAACAGTATATTATGCAAACTAAAATGCAGGTCTGTTCACTCCTGAAAGCACAAAATGTATGAGGACTTTTAACCATTGTAAACTAACCTATTGACTCTATACCTCTAAAGAATCGCTGCTACTTTGTGCAAGACTTTTGAAGATCAAGTGAATTTGGATAATTACTGATAGTTAGACAATCCCTGAGCCTCAAATAGAAATGATCTTTTCTCTCAAAATTTTCCCAGAATAAAATTCTCTCTAGTTTGCTTGCGTGTGCATACCACAGGAAACTAAGTGTAAAGAAAGATGTTCACACACACACACCCCTCCCATAAAGATGTACATATTCATTATTCTTTTGACTTTTGAGCTTTCTTTTCTACTAAGCTAAAAATTCTTTTTTATCAAAGTGTACACTACTGATGCTGTTTGTTGTATTGGGAGCACATAGCAATAAAAATATTAACAAAATATAGATCTGACTATGTAGATTTTATCATTAGATTCATCACAGAGTCATGGAAATCTGTCCTTTCCTCCCATGAAGTGAAAATGCATGAAATCCATCTGCTACTTGGACTTATCTAAAGAGGCTCAAATAAAATGACAGTATCTCCTGTTTCACATCAGAGTATCTCCTGTTTCACATCAGAGTATATCATAATTTTGTTTAAGTATACAAAAATAAAGGGGTGCTTTCTGTTTAAGTTTGTTCCGTAGAACTACAAAGAAGCAGAAGATGGTAATGATGCTAGTACATATAAGAAAGGGAAGCATCTATTTTTAAAATACACAGTCCCCGAATGGTTCTTAAATAAAAGGTGTCCATCAGCTTTGAAGCCTGGTTACCTGAAGATTGGTGCAAACAAATAACTCATGATTCAGGAGAGCCCTTCATTGTGTAGTAGAGAGATCCTGTGTATGGTGGTTACCAGCTTGAACTGCAAAGGCAGGCAGACCCAGGTTGGAACGCGACTGACCACTTGAGACATAAATGACCTTGGGTAATCCCACAAAAGTTTCCATTTCTTCATCTGTAACTTGGGAGACAGAACTGTCATACATCATTGGGCAATTGCTATGAGATAATAAAAGTAAAGCTGTTAGCGCTTAACCCACAGTTACTCAGAATAAATATTAATGTTTTTGTTGTCCTCATCATCATCTTCATTATGTAGCTGAACCATAGAATTTCTCTGAAATCCACAGGTAGTTTGAACTGTGGTCACTGTCTCATTGATGGTAGTAAACAATATGGTTTCAGGAATCTATGTGGACAAATAATTTTTAAAAATTAATGGAAATGACAGACATTAAAAATCTCTAGTCATTAGTTTTGAAAAATTTGAAAATCTCTAGTCATTAGTTGATAATAATGCCCATTATCTTTTGGCAAACAGTAAATAGTCAAACTAATGAAATTAGTATAATTATACATTTCTTCAAAGATTGTGGATGGTTTGATAATACTCCAAATTATGAGGGGGGGAAAAAAAACTTTCTCAGATATTTATATTCTGTTAAAATATTAATACAATTCACAGAAATATAAATAATAATTCATCCCTACATATCATAATTTTCTTCTTGGAGGAATCACTTAAATATAAACACAAAATATATGGTCAATTGAAAAATGATATAAACATGGAGAAACCAAAGAGGATATTTCACTTCTTTAAAAAAGTATTGGAAAGAGACTGGTAAGGTAAATCTCCTTAAAATGCAGTAAAACATCATATAAACCACCTTAGGGTATACAGTTATTTATCAAAAAGCAACTAATATTGGAAACATTGATTTTTGAGTCCACACACTTTTGGATAATTCATTTAGAGTCAGAGACAAAATTGAAAAATTGAATACAATATATACTACCTACCAAGCAAAGAAAACATAACCTACTAAATTGGACATTAAAAACAAAAATTCTAAAAATAAGATGTTATAAATTCCACATAAGTCTTCAAAATCATCACAAGCTTATCTAAGAATCACTACTTCAAATTTGCCCCAGTCCTGATAAATGGCTGAAATGTAAAATACTGGTCATCTATCTGGTGACAGCACCAGGTAAAATCAGTGACAGAAATGCTGCTCTTTCACAGCCAATTCATAGTTTCAGATAAATTGACAGTTTGAGCACTTAATTTTTAACCATTTGCTTTTTAACAATTCACCTGGGTAATTGTGTGTGTGTGCCTGTGGTCTAACAAAAACCCCAAACATTCTAATCTCAGGGAAGAGGACAGTTGCTTACAACTATGTGTCCTTCTACCTTCTTTAAATGTAACTTTAAATCCTCCCCTGTAGAATCATCCCCAAACTTTAAAATAACAAAGCTCTTCTACAATCCACTATTGAATAAATGAGTGATGCTAAAATTTATAAATGCATCCACACAAAGGACAATTGAGAGCAAATCAAGGGTTAATACTTCTCTTTCATGTTGTTGTTGTTGTTAGGTGCCGTGGAGTCGGACCGACTCATAGCGACCCCTCCTTGGGTTTCCGAGGCAGTAACACTACGGAAGTAGATTGCCCCATCTTCCTTCTGAGGAGTGGTTGGTGGGTTTGAACCGCCAACCTTCTGGTGAGCAGTCAAGTGCCTTAGGCACTACACTACCAGAACTCCTTTCATAGTGGAAGATAAAGGGGTAACAGTTTTGATTTCTCTTCTTAGGACAAAGATAAGAGCTCAAAACTTCAGATGCTAATGGTACTCTGGTGCTACAGTAACAGCTCTGGTGGTGGCATAGTGCTTAAGACATTTGACTGTTAACCAGAAGGGTGGTAGCTCAAATCCATCAGCCACTCCTCAGAAGACTGGCCAATCTATTTCCGTAGAGATACCACCTCAGAAACCCAAGGAAGTGTCACTATGAGTTGGAATTGACTTGATGGCAGTGAGTTGGTTTTTTTTTTGGGGGGGGGGCTGCTAAATTCAGACTATTGGTTTAATTCCTGGTTCTACAACCAGGAATTGATGGAATACCCATCGAGATGTTTCAACAAACAGATGCCACACTGGAGGCACTCAGTTGTCTATGCCAAGAAATTTGGAAGACAGCTACCTGGCCAATTGACTGGAAGAGATCCATATTTGTACCCATTCCAAAGAAAGGTGAACCCACAGAATATGGAAATTATTGAACAATGTCATTAATATCGCACACAAGTAAAATCTTGCTGAAGATATTTCAAAAACAGTTGCAGCGGGATATTGACAGAGAACTTCCAGAAATGCAAGCTGGATTCAGAAGAGGACATGGAACGAGGAATATCATTGCTGATGTCAGGTGGATCTTGGCTGAAAGCATCAAATACCAGAAAGATGTTTACTTGTGTTTTATTAACTATGAAAAAGCATTTGATTGCATGGATCATAATAAATTATGGATAACATTGAAAAGAATCAGAATCCCAGAACACTTGATTGTACTCATGAGTAACCTGTACATATACTGCATGGTTTGAAACCAAGAAGGGAGTGCATCAGGGTTGTAGCCTTTCACCAGACTTATTTAATCTGTATGCTAAGCAAATAATCCAAGAATCTTGACTTTATGAAGAAGAACATGGCATGAGGATTGGAGGAAGACCCATTAACAACCTCCAATATGCAGATGACACAACTTTGTTTGCTAAAAGTGAGGATGACTTGGAGCACTTACTGATGAAGATTAAAGACTACAGTCTGCAGTATGGATTACATCTCAACATAAAGAAAACAAAAATCCTCACAACTGGGCCAATAAGTAGCATCACAATAAATGGAGAAAAGATTGAAATTGTCAAAGATTTCATATTACGTGGTTCCACAATCAACACCAGTAGAAGCAGCAGTCCAGACATCAGACGATCTATCACACTGAGAAAATCTGTTGCAAAAGACCTCTTTAAAGTACTGAAGAGCAAAGACGTCTCTTTGAAGACTAAGATGCACCTAACCCAAGCCATGTATTTTCGATCACCTCATATGCACGTGAGAGCTGGACAATGAGTAAGAAAGATCAAAGAAGAGTTGATGCTTTTGAGTTATGGTGTTGACTAAGAATGCTGAAAGTACCATGGACTGCCAAAAGAACTTACAAATGTACCCTGGAGAAAGTGCAGCCAGAAAGCTCCTTGGAAGTGAGAATGGCCAGATATCATTTGACCTACTTTGGTCACGTTGTCTTAAAAGCTATTCCCTGGGGAAGGATATCATGCTTGTTAAAGTGGAGCATCAATGAAGAAGGTGAAGGCCCTCACTGAGATGGATTGACACAGTGGCTGCAATGATGGGCTCAGCTATAGCAAGTATTGTGAGGCTGGCACAGAATCAGGCAGTGTTTCATTCTGTTGTACATGGGGTCACTATGAGTTGGAGCTGACTTGACGGCACCTAGCCACAACAACAATCAATGTGCTGTGACTGGGGCAAATGACTTAATGTTCTTATACTTCAGTATCTTTATCTTTAAAATAGGGCTGTTTAAACATAAAATTAAATAATCCAGGAAAAGCAGTGAGCTCAGTCCTTGACAGACTTTATGTGCTCAATAAATGTTTTTGATTAATATTTTCTCCAGAGAATATTTATAAAAGATATTTTTCTATGGATGATCAACATACCTCAGAAGATTCAATTTGCCTAAAAGTCAAAATTTCCCTATTCCCCAAAATTTCCTCATTTGCCCAAAAGTGCCCTACATGTCCAAAAGAATGTGACACACACAGATGGAAGTAGAGAGTTGTCTAAAACATGAATATAACAATTAGCCTTTTGTAAGAGGCACTATTTGGCAAACTACTCCAAAAATAAAGGGGATTGCCTTTGCCATGGTGACATCATGTGTCACAAGATATTGCCCACAGACTTTATGCCTAAAACTCTTCAGTAGCTCTGATGTCCAGGGGAGGGGCTCTGGACATTTTATGCCAAGAGAAGAAGGGCTCAGGCTCACATATGACTTTTAAGTCTCTGGGAAAACAAAATTTTCTCTTTCTGTATTCTTCATTAGTGCCTACCTCTCTGTTTTGCTCCTCGTACAAACCTCATAGCTACCTACGACATCCTGTAAGGACTCTGTTGCAGAAAACAGTTCTCCTGAGGGGGTTCAGTGGTGATATCTCTTCTGATTTCAGCTTTTCCCTCTCTCCATTAGTGCATTTACCAGGATCAGGGACTAAGCAATGTTGATCCAAAAAGGATTAAATATTTTCTAGTTTAGCACTCTTGATTTTGCAAAGAGAGTACTAAGATCTAGTAGGTTAAAAAATCTCATTTCTGAGTTTGGGAACAACTAGGATCAGAACTCAGTTATTCCAACTCTCAGATCAGTTATCCTTCCATGGCCAGGCTGTTTTGATTCTGTAAAAATATGGGACTCCAATGAAAATAAAGGCCATTATCCCCACATCAGCATGTGTCTATGTGATCATCCTTAAAAAAGTGATTGGAAGTGTGCATTTTGAGAGAAAAAATATGAAGGTAAATTACTTTACTACTTTCCACTTCCAAATGGCCCTTTCATCCCACCGGTAATCCAGAAACACTTCCAGCTATGTGCTAGGACATCTTCATTTATGTATATAGGCTTCTGGGATGAATCATAATTCTCTAGCCTGATTTTCAGAAGATATTTCTAAATGATGAATCTTAATATTCTGGTTTCTCTGTCGGGTTTCTCAACTCTTATTTTCACAGCTCTTATTTTTGCATGGTGCTTGAAGAAGGCAACATAGCCCCTAGCTGATTGCTTTAATCACTATGATATTCTCAAAATGGAACTCAAGTTGTCAGGAGAAGAGACCACTTTTACTCCATCTGTCTTCATTTTGGATTTTCATGCCTGTTAGAAATCTTTTGAATGTTGTGGGTGCTCTGGAAAAAATAGTTTCTTTAACCACAGGCCAGTTCTTCCCTCTGTATTTGCTCTTCTACTTAAAACTTTACCCCTCCTTCTACACTAAATCCTTAAATATATAATCATTCTCAATTTTCTTCATCATACAAGGAAGAATCAAATTCCCACCTGACTCTGGTTTTGCCTCATTAGCCACTATCTGATCGATCACTGATTTCTTCACCACTGAACATTTCAACAATGAGTGGCCTGTCTTCACTGCTTCTCCTTCATCCCCTGCATTCCCTCTGGAAGCCATTCTAATCAGTCTTCTGCCCCAAATACACCACAGATGGAGCTCTCTCGGAGGTCTGTTTATCAGTATCCTTCATGGATTCAACAAACTTTTGTTGAGGCCATTTATATGCCAGACATTGTTCTAGGTGCTTGGAATACAGAATGAGCAAAGAGGTGAAGATCCTTGCTCTCCAAGAGATTACACTGTAGAACGGATGGAGACAACAGTCAACATAATGCATGTGTTGCTCATACAGTATGCTAAAAGGCAATAAGAAGGAGTATCCAGCCCCCTTGTACTATTGATTTCACTTCTAAAATGTCTCTTGCATCTATTTCCTCCTCTTTGTTTCCATTGTCTCTGCCTAATCTATGTCAAGCTCTAACTGGAGTGACCACAATTCCGTTTAGATTATCTCCATCTCTCTGTGGTCTCACCCATCTCCAACATTATCCACCCTGACCTCAGGTTTTGTTTTGTGTATATTACTGCCATATTAAAACTCTGCCTAAACAAAACAAAAAAACACTTGGATGGTTTCTTTCTTTCATATCTGGAGGTCGTTACTCAACTTTTTATCCACAAAGTTCCATTTCAGATCTTTCTATTTTACTTTATTTTCTTCCATAAAAGAAATCCTCCATAAAAATTAGCTCCTTTCTCTTATCCTTGTGAATTTGACTTTTGTAAAGGCATGAACTATTTATCGTTGTATCTTGAGAATCATACACATACCAGGTGCTCAAATGTCTTTTGAATAAATAAGAAAATATACTTATTCCCCATTATAAACACAGTTTGCCCTCATCTTTCTTTGTTCTCTATCAGTTCTCTGTGCCTGTTCCTCCCCCTTTGTACAGGGCCTAAATATTTGCTTGACACAAGGATAATCAGCTTATAGATCCTGATTCCCAAGGAGCTCTGGTGGTGTAATGCCTAAAGTATTTGACTGCTAACCAGAAGGTTGGGGATCAAACCCACCAGCCACTCCACAGAAGGAAGACTGAGCAATCTTCTTGGAAACTCAAGTGGGGTCTCTGTGAGTCAAAATCAACTCGATGGCAATGAGTTTGTTTTTTGTTTGGTTTTTGAGGATGTCCAGGAGGATATTATGAGGAAATTTATAACTCTAATTTTGATAATATTGTTACAATATTTTAAACCACTAGATGGAAAGGAAAGTATATTACTGAATTCACTCCTAAGTCATGACTGGAATAGAAATAATTTAAAATTTAAATTGTAGCCTGGCAGAGATTTCTAAATACAGTGTGACATTTGATGATCTTGTCTTGTCTAATGTCTTTAAATACCACTTACTTATTGAAAAAGGAGCTCTGGTGGTATAGTGAGTAAGGCATTTGGCTGCAAACCAGAAGGTCAGCTGTTCAAACCCACCAGCTGCTCTGTGGGAAGAAGATGAGGCAATCTACTTCAGTAAAGACTTACAGCCTTGGAAACCCAATGGGGGCTACTATGAGTGGGAATTAACTTGATGGCAGTGAGCTTAGTTTGAGGGGTTTTTTTTTAGCATACGAAAATAAGAATTAGACTATACCATTTTCTCTCATTTGTATTGAGTATTTTTCAAAATGATCTATAGCTGTTAACTCATTTTATTTCATCTTTTGCCTTAAAATCTAAAGTTATTCTGAATGCAGCCTATAGGACTCTATTTCATCTACTCTTGATAATCAAAAGTGTGAACCTTCCATTTTGAAAGAGAATCAGACGATCCTTATAGGCAGGAAAGTTAGAGGGATAACAACCATGCACTAGAGTAAGCTGAGGAATACAAAAAGGCTGGATTAAGTGACAGAGTCTATTGATTTGCCTATTTGGCAAAGAAAAACATGAGACTTGTTTTTTATGCAATTTTCCTTTGTGGTATCAAGTATTCTTCTTTTGTGTCCCTACCATATCGTGGTGGTTAAACTTGTGTGTCAACTTGACTGGGCCTGGTTGAGTGGCTGGGCAACTGAATGTAGTTATTCCCCATGGTGAGATTGGTAATTAACTTCATGGTGGAATCTATTGGAGCAACTGAGTAGCTGCTTTGGGTATGTGGTCTGATTCTGGGAATGGTCTCTAGTTAATGGCACACTTGAACCCTACGTGTAGCTGAGTCATCATTGAACAGCCTGCTATGCTCTGCTGATCATGGGACTTTTAATGGACTTGAATTAATGTCCTGCTGTGTGGTCTGGTAACATTGGAACTGTGCATTTTTACTTGTCAACCTTGGGCTTGTCAGCCTCAGCAGCCAGCAGCTGTCTGAGTGAAGAAAAGCCTCTAGTTTCAGTGGGCTGGGAGCAGGAGGCAGAGCTGAAGCCCAAGGTTGAGGGACTTTCACCCAGTCCCTAGAGCCTAGCACTTTGAACTGGGACTTAAAGCCTCCAGTGTAAGAGAATAAACTCCTGTTTGTTCAAACCATCCCATTTGTGGTATATTCTTGTCAGAGTGGTACTAGGTAACCAAAACACATATGAAGTAGAATTGGAAGAGGGTCAAGGTTCCTTTAGAGATTATAAGCTGAGAGATGCTCAGTGACTAATCAAGCAGAGGTTGGAGACCAAACCAAACCAAACCCACTGCCATAGAGTAGACTCCAACTCATAACAACCCTATAGGAGAGAGTAGAACTGCACCATAGGGTTTCCAAGGCTGCAAATGTTTACAGAAGCAGACTGACTCATCTTTCTTCCTTGGAGCAGCTGGTAGGTTCAAGCCACCAACCTTTTGGTTTGCAGCCAAATACCTCAACCACTACACCACCAGAGCTCCTTAGAGGTAGGGGAAGGAGAGGCAAAAAAAAAAAAAAAAAAAAAAAAACAACAATGAATCAAACCACCAAACAGATCAGCAGTAATGAGAAGGCTTTGGCCCCATTTTCCACTAATTTCTTTCTGTCCTGTGATAACCATGTCTTTTGGGTTGTAGATAGAATTAATGTTGGGTTAGAATCTACAAGTCCTCTTGTACCCCATCATTCATAGTGATCTGATACTTTACTATTCCATTCCCACTGTTGATTGATGACCTTGTCTCATAGATGCTTGACCACATAGAACCATCAGACAAGTGTCCACATCTCCCCAATGCAAATCATCTTACATGAACACCTACTTCTTCTTCCATCCTAAGACATTAGAGCAAGTGTCCCTTCTTCCACTTGTGATCTGGATCACATCCATTTCCATCTTTTCCAGAATTTTCCTCATTTCTCTCTTGTATTATTATGGTTATAGTTCTTAGGTGTCGTCAAGTTGGTTCCAACTCATAGCAACCCTATGCACAGAAGAATGAAACACTGCCCAGTCCTGTGCCAGTCTCACAATCCTTGCTATACCTGAAGCCATAATTGCAGCTACTGTATCAATCCATCTCCTCGAGGGTCTTCGACTTTTTCACTGACCCTCCACTTTACCAAATGTGATATCCTCCTCCAGGGAAGGGTCCCTTCTGACAACATGACCAAAGTAGGTGAGACAAAGCCTGGCCATTCTCTCTTCCAAGGAGCATTCTAGCTGCACTTCTTCCAGGATAAATTTATTCATTGTTTTGGCAGTCCAAGGTACTTTCAGTATTCTTTGCCAACACCACAACTCAAAAGTATCAACTCTTCAAAGAGACATCTCAGCTCTTCAGCACTTTAAAGAAGTTTTTTGCAGCAGATTTTCCCATTATTGGCCTATGCATTTTATCATTACTGTAAGCATTCATACTAAAAAAAGTACTTAATCATATATTCTCATCCCCTTCTCCCATCACATTAACTATTTGCTCTCCTTTGTAGCTGAACTTCTCAAAAGATTTACCTACACGTTTTGTTTCCTTATTGATCATTAATTTTTGTTTAAAAATTTCAGGTTCTATTCCCACCCCTCTTCTGAAATTAGTCATGTCAAAAGTTCCCTCATGACCTACATATGACCAAACCCAGTGCACACTTGTTGTTGTTGTTGTTGTTATGTGCCATCGAGTCAGACCTGACTCATAGCAACCTCTCCTTGGGTTTCCGGGGCAGTATCACTATGGAAGTAGATTGCCCCATCTTCCTTCTGAGGAATGGCTGGTAGGTTTCAACCACCAGCCTTCTCCTTAGCAGTCAAGTGCCTTAGGCACTATGCTACCAGAGCTCCTAGTGGACACTTAGCTGTTCTCATATATTTGCCTGAAATGTTCAACACTCATCCACCTACTATGAGGAATAAAGAGGAAAGAACAATTGGTTGTTCCCACTTAAGACTGAAATGAGGAAACAACATCAGAAAAGAACTAATCCCTTATTTTTTGAGCAGATTATAAAGGCATTTTAAAGAATTTTGAGGGAAGAAAGGAGCTCATAAAGTAATCAAAAGGAAGGGTGGGAAGAAAAAGGGAAGGTACTTGCAGGTAAATGCATAAAGAGGTACAATGATCTGTCGCAATGAATGAGGCAACACTACTCATTTGGGAATTGCAAATAGTCCCTTATGCCTAAAGCTTAGTACTTGTGGTGATAACTTGTCCATTTCTCCCAGGCCCTACTCTGCATAAAGCATGTAAAGCCACCTTTGTCCACAAAGATAGAAGATACAAAGGGGCATGATTCCACTGGGAGCTGGTATGAAGTCCCAACATGCTACCATATTCCTTCAGGAGGTAGAAGTGAATGTGGTTTGCATTTCATGTTGCCCTAGGGATCCTGGAAATTTCCAGCCAATAAATGTAAATTTTAAATTGAACTTATTGAATGGCAAACACAATTCTATTATACAAAAGCCTCTGCTATACATTAGATGCATCTGGAACCCATTCCTTGAAGCATCAAGCAATTATTTTCTTATCTAGTTTATGTCACTTATCTTTATTAGTAATTTAAACTGCCTTCTACTTTCCAAATCGTATATTCTGTTTTTAAAATAAAACCAACAGTATTTGAACAAATACCGTGCCTCTTAAATAAAAGCAAAATAAAAATTTCACCCTATTTAATACTTAGAAAACCAAAGTGCATGCCACTTCTTCTTTCTTTCTTTTTTTCCAATTGGAACTGGATAAAACCAATGGTTGGTAGAGCTAGGGTTCTAGTGTAATCTATACAGACAGTCTTTTAGTTCCATTCTGTTCTATGTCTAGGAACAGTCCCTGTACCAATATCTTAAAAATATATTCCTTTGATCATAAAGAATTGTAATGGGTGAAGTTTCCTGGATTTTCTACAAACTGTTCAATTTCAATTCTTGAGTTAGCGACTGATTCAAATTTCAAGTTCTCTCTTTTTCTTATTTAACATTTGGGCAGATGCTACAACCTCCTTCTATCCTGTTGTTCCCACACTAATTCTCAAACACTCTTCCCCAATTTCCATTAACTGGCTAATCTTCAATTTCTGAATGACAAGAGATGAAGAGATTGACAATCTGTCGAAGCCTAAAAAAGCAGGAAAATTATAATAAAACCAACTATAGCACAATTAAAAAAACTATTCGCTATCCCTGTGATATGTATGTAGTGATCAACAAATGGATCAAACTGTTTGAATTAAAGCACCATGCATCAATTTCCTCATCTACAAAAACTCATTACGCACTGCCATCGAGGGATTCTGACTCATAGAAACCCCTATGGGTTTCCAAGGCTGTAAATCTTTGCGGAAGCACACTGCCTCATCTTCCGTCCATGGAGCAACTGGCAGTTCAAACCCCTGACCTTTTTGTTTAGTAGGAAAATGCCTGCCTTACACCATGCACCACCAGTGTTGTATAGGTATACATCAGACAATACACTGAAAACAAATGCTAGCAACACATTGGTAATAGGTAAACAATCAATGTAGGTAATGTATTTGTTATTACTTTACCATTATATTTTCATTTCTTAATTTGCCTATTCTTGTACGTTTTTTCCATACTATTCTATATTTAATTTTTCCAAATATGAGTCCATAAATTAGGGAGAGATGTGTCATTCCTCAATAGAGCAGTGTCTAGCACCATTTTTATGTGGTATATAACTTACAAAAATAACCTCTTTTAAAATAACAATAAAATACAATGTATACTGTCATGCTGCATATAAGTCTGTCTTTGTTAAAATATGTGTAAATTGTATCTAATGTTTCCTTCATTCTAATAAAAATAATTTATAAAGAATTTTAATGAATATAAAGCATATAGTATACATTTTAAATTATTTTACAGAAATTGGGGACCCTGAAAACTCACAAGCTCTTAATAACTCCAAGGCCCAGCAATGTGACAAGTCCTGTGGTCTTGGCAACTAGTAGCATCTTACTGAGGATGACACATCACAGTCTTCTCAGTGTGCAAGTAAGTTTCCATGAGCTATGGTTCAAATCCACCAGCTGCTCCACAGAAGAAAGATGAGGCTGTCTGTTTCCATAAAGATTTACAGCCTTGAAACCCCAATGAGGATCGCTATGAGTCACAATTGACAGTAGTGGGTTTGTTTTTTTCAGTTTTTATAGTCTTCTTGTGGTACATATACATTGCCACACTGGATAACATAATGCTGATGCTCTGTTGCCTGGGGTTATTCTGATCCACTTATTTGATGAATAGTGGCAGAATTCAAAATTGCTCATTAAGGCTAAGCTCATTTATAAATATTTATCACCAGCGGAGGCTTTTATGAAATGGAGGTGTTGAATTTAGGAGAAAGCAGTGATGGGGAAAAAAACAACTTAACCACTAATGTTTCTATTACATTTATTGCCTTCAGCCAACTGCTGTCTTCCTTTTGCTTTTTGGTTCATAATTCCTCTTCAATTGCTACAGCACAGAGACTCAGAAAAGCATTCAATATCAATCTGTAGGGGCAAAACTGATAGCTTTGCAAAGCAAAGAGAACTCTATGCTACTGTTTTTAAGGAACTGAACTAACATGTTATTTAATATGGAAAACAAAATAGCTATGGAGCTTTATGCCAGACAAATTGTAGAAGCTTAAATATGGCAACAAAAACAAATGGTGATGGGAAAGGATATTCCAAATTTTAGCATATGCACTCAGCAGAAACTCTGACAAGAGGAAAGAAAGATGTCCGATCTTTTTCTGTTTCTGAAATGAGCAAAAAAAAAGGGCAATAATTTCATTGAACTCTAACAGTTTTGTGAGGGTATACAGGTGCAGAATCCACGAGTGTTTAGAATGTCACAAATTAGTAAAGGAAATTTTTTTCTTATTTCGTATTGTCAAAAATCTTAAAAACGAGTCAACACTTTCTTCATCAGGAGATGGAGAACTCATGCTATTCACCTTGAAATCTAAAACTATGTTTAAGAATCTCTGATTTTCAGCTTCAGGCCATACTTGTTTTCTTTCTCATTAATCTATGGGGAATGTGATGAAACTGCATTTCAGATTTTCTCTTGATCTTCCATCAGAAAATTCTATGTGGCTCTTTGCTCATTTTCTCCAAATATCCCTTCTTGTCATCATCAGCCTCCAAAACTATTGGTTGTGAATCCTCTACTACTAACGTATAAAAAGAAGAGGAGAAAGATCTCTCCCTGCTTTTAAGACAGTCTTGTTATGGGTGCACACATATTTACAGAGCAAAGTTCAGTACATTTAATACATGGTGATTTTAGTATGTAAACTAAAGCAGAGAATGAGAAAAAATTGGGATAGCTGGGGAAATCTTTCCTCAGATACTCATTTTGAATAGGAGGTGACATGATTCCAGGGATATCCGATTAGAAAGAGATTACAACTGAAAGTTGCCTCATTCTTTTCTTAAAACAATAAATAAATAATTATTTTACTCTTCAAACAGGGTTCCTGCATAACACCTATGAGCCTTTAACTTAAAGATACATCAAAATATTGTAAAGAAAAAAGGATTGACTGTGTTATGGATTGAATTGTATTTACCCAAAATAAGTGTTGGAAGGTAAGCACGGGCATAGCACAGAGTAGCAGGCTGGAAGAGCAGGAGAAAGGGGTAAAACCCAGGAAGCCAAAGAGAAGAGCAATCAGCCAAAGGAATTAGGTGAGGAAGGGAAACTCAGGCCCGCCCAGGGTAAGCACGGGCGGGCTTGTGCTTAGTCCCCGGGAGCGAGGTAAGCACGGGCGGGCTTGTGCTTATTCACTGATCTGCACTGAACACTTTCCCTTGTTACCCTCCCAAGAG
>NW_006921685.1:8505141-8507001 GCF_000298275.1 Orycteropus afer afer | reverse complement strand
GTTGGGGTTTAGTCCAAATCTGCATCCTTTCCTTCAAGGCTCAGGGGTCCAAGATTATCTTCTGTGTCTGTATTTATTGGTTTCCCTTTTCTTCGTTGAAGAGGGTCTGTGCAATCCTTCTGCCTAGTCCGCCATCTTGCCCCGCCTCTCTTCCCTTCAGCTCTTTTATCTTCTCATTTCTTCCATCTGCTTTAGCTACTCTTCGCTCAAGGGCAAGTTTCAGTGCCTCTTCTGACATCCATTTCAGTCTTTTCTTTCCTTCTTGTTTTTTTAATGACCTCTTGCTTTCTTCATGGATGATGCTCTTGATGTTTGGCTTTTGGTCATTGGTGTTCAGTGTATCAAATCTATTCTTTAATGTCTCTAAATTAAGGATGTATATATTCAAGATCATATTTTGGCTCTCATGGACTTGTTTTAATTGTCTTCAAGTTGAACTTGCATGTGAGAAGTTGATGGTTTATTCCACAATCAGCTCCTGGCCTGGTTTTGGCTGAAGATATTGAGCTTTTCCACAATCTCTTGCCACAAATGTAGTCAATCTGATTCCTGTATACTCCGTCTAGTGAAGTCTATGTGTATAACCAAATTTGTGTTGTTGAAAAAAGTATTTGCCATGAATAAGTCATTGGTCTTGCAAAATTCTATCATGTGTTCTCCAGCATTATTTCTGTCACCAAGGCCAAAATTTCCAACTGCTGGTTATTCTTCTTTGCTTCCAACTTTGGGATTCCAATCACTAGTGATAAGCAACACATCTTGATTGCATGTTCAGTCAATTTCAGACTGCATAAGTTGGTAGAAATCTTCAATTTCTTCATCTTTGGCTTTGGTGGTTGGTGCATAAATTTGAATAGTAGTTGTATTAACTTGTCTTCCTTGTAGGCACATGGATATTATCCTATCACTGAAAGCATTGTACTTCAGGGCATATCTTGAAACATCCTTTGTGATGATGAATGCCATGCCATTCTTCTTCAAACTGTCATTCCCGGCATAGTAGATCATATGGTTGTCTGATTTTCAAAAAGGCCAAAACTGGTCCATTTCAGCTCATTGATGCCTAGGATATCAATCTTTATGTGTTCCATTTCATTTCTGACAACTTACAATTTTCCTAGATTCATACTTTGTACATTCCATGTTCCAATTATTAATGAATGTTTGCAGCTGTTTCTCCTCATTTTGCTTTGTGCCACATCAGCACATGAAGGTCCTGAAAGACTTACTTTATCCCTATCCTTAAGGTTGGTTCTACTCTAATGAAGCAGCTCTTTCCCAGTCCTATTTTGAGTGCCTTCCAACCCAAGAGGCTAGTCTTCCTGCACTGTGTTGTACAATGTTTCCAAGCTATTCATAAAGTTGCCCAGTAACGTATCAGACAGTGTTTCTCTGCTATTCCTAAAGTTTCCCTGGCCAGTTTTTGAGAAGCGGATGGCCTCCTCCTTCGTCCTAGTCTGTCTTAGTCTATAAGCTGCGTTGACACCTGTGCACCATGTGCAACTCTGCTGCCTTCTAAAACACCAGTGATACAGCTTCAAGCCTCACAGCAATGTACAAGCCTCACAGGATGACACACTGACAGATAAGTTTGTCTCCCTTTGCTTTTGGAAACCTCAGCACCCTCCTCTTACCTAATTCCTACTTGAAACCTGCCACTCTGTGGTTCCCAGCCACTCCTATCCTCCCTTTCCTGGCTTTAGGGAGTTTGGGACCTAGCTTTGCCTCCTACCCCTTTTAATCTGGATATCCTGCTGCTCCTGAGGCCCCCAGGGCTGCTTCTGGTCCCTTCCTTTCCTGAATCTAGAGCTCCCTAGAGCGCCAACATTCTGGGCTGGCAGGAATTCCATCCCAATCTGT
>NW_006921685.1:8500226-8505041 GCF_000298275.1 Orycteropus afer afer | reverse complement strand
CCCTGGAGAAGGATGTCATGCTTGGTAGGGTGGAGGGTCGACGAAAGAGGGGGAGGCCTTCAAGGAGATGGATTGATACGGTGGCTGCGATGATGGGATCAAGTATAGCAGGGATTGTGGCGCTGGCGCAGGATCGGGCAGTGTTTCTTTCTGTTGTGCATGGGGTCGCTATGAGTCGGAAACGACTCAACGGCACTTAACAACAACAACAACAACAGATGTAGATGTAATCCTACATGGGAATAGGGCTTTATTTGTTATATTAATGAAGCAGTATAAGTGCAAAGTGTGTCCTAAACATGATCACACCTGAATTAAGGAAGAACAGATTAGACACAGACATGCCATGTGTAGATCATTTACAAGCTAAGGAATCAAGGACCTCTCGGAACTACTTACAAGGAAGGGAGCAACTCAACTGTGACCCTAACTTGGATTCTTAGTCTCCAGAACTGTGTGAAGAGAAATTCCAGTTCTTTAAAGCCAACCACATGTGGTATTTCTGTTGCCGCATTGTAACAGCACTCGGAAACTAAGACCAATTGTTACCAATTATTATTATTATTTTTTTTTTTAGTGCAGAAATACTTAATTTTGGTTCCATGGACCTGTTAAAATTGTCTACAAAGTTCTGTGTGTATGTGGGTATGGGCATTTTTCTGGCAAGATATTTCATGTTATTCTTCAGTTTACTGAGTTTCCGTGACTCACAGAATAATCTAAACCTTTATTTTGGAACCTAAGTGATATTTTATTACGTAAACCAGATTCCATATTTTTGTCTATGTTTCCAGGTATAGTAATTATATTATGTTAATTTATTGCATATGAAAATGGTGGTATGCATCACCATTTCAGTTTTCCTCATAATCTGAGGATCATTTTTGTTTTCTCATTGGATATTTAAGGAATAAGATATTAAAAAACAAAATTGATATTTAAACACAATTGGATATTCAATTTTGCTTCAAACTCTCTTTTATTTTAGACATCAAAATAAAAGTCTACATATTTAAGGAGTAGATTAAATTATATGGGCCACTGAAATTAAAGATACACTAGGTATTTTACTAGTTAATTAATTTCAATATGGAATGGCTTTGGATATCTATTTGTCAATGTTAGTGTGCCATTTCCACAATCCCCCAAGTAGTTTCCTCCTCTCTTTCTCCCAAAACTCTTGGAACTATAGCCAGGCATGCCTGCCAATCTTCTTGCTAGCACTTTCACCATAAGATTATCACTAGATATTTAATCACATACAAGAGCATTACATCAAAAAATTTGAAAACTAAAATCCTCTGTGCTGTCACATTTTAAAACATGAATAAGCTTTCTTTGCTTTTTTTTTTTTTGCATGACATCCTTCTCCAGGGAATTGTCCCTTCTGACATGAACAAAGTAGTTGAGATGCTTCCAAGGAACATTTTGGCTGCACTTCCTCTAGGACAGATTTGTTAGTTCTTTTAGCAGCCCATGGTACTTTCAGCATTCTTTGCCAGCACCACAACTCAAAAGCATCAGTTCTTCTTTGGTCTTACCTATTCATTGTCCAGCTCTCACATGCATATGAGGCGATTGAAAATATCATGACTTGTGTCAGGTGCACCTTAGTACTCAAGGAGACATCTTTGCTATTCAGCACTGGAAAGAGGTCCTTCGCAGCCAACTTGCTTAGTACTATATGTCATCTCATGTCTTTACTGTTGCTTCCATTGGTGTTGATTGTAGAACCAAGCAATGTGAAGTCAATTGTAATTATTATATTTTATTTTATTGTAGCTAGTAACAAAAATGTTGTGTACTGGATCATGTTTATTTATAACAGTGTGTTCATATACAAGTATATGTTAATATTATGTATATATGTGTGTATAGAAGCTCTGGTGGCATAGTGCCTAAGGCATTTGACTGCTAACCAGAAGGCTGGTGGTTCAAACCCACTAGACACCCCTCAGAAGGAAGATTGAGCAATCTACTTCCATAGAGATTCCACCTTGGAAACTCATGGAGGGGTCACTATGAGATCAGACTCGATAGCAGTAAATTTTTTTTTAATATATGTATATATAATTTTACATAATTGTTGCCTATAATTGTGAGTATATATAAGCATACAGTTATAAGTGATAAACAATTGACACATGGAAAACATGACACAGATTGCTTTGACTTCTGACTTTAGAATCTTACTTTCAACAGTTCTAACATTTGAAATATTATTTGAGAATAAAAGACTACTATAAATTTCTTCTACTGTCAAGTATAATAGTCTTATTTAACAACCCTAATGTATATTTCCTTTCTGGGTAAATTTTTTTTGCTGAAATTTAAAAAAAAAAATACTGTCATATTTTCAGCAAAATTTTACTTGTATGTGATATTAATGATATTGTTCAATAATTTCTGCATTCTGTTGGATCACCTTCCTTTGAAATGGGCATAAGTATGGTTGTCTTCCAGTCAATCAACCAGGTAACTGTCTTCCAAATTTCTTGACATAAACAATTGTGTACCTTCAGCACTGCATCTATTTTTTGAAATATCTCAATGGTTATTCCATCATTTCCTGGAGTTTGTTTTTTTTGCCAATTCCTTCAGTGCACTTTGACTTCTTCATACGCTACCTCCTGAACTCATTGACCATCAACCAATTCTTTTTGATATGGTGACTCTGTGTATTCTATCTTCTTTTGATACTTCTTGCATCATTCAATATATTGCCCATAGAATCTTTCAGTATTGCAGTTTGAGGCTTAAATTTTTTCTTCAGTTCTTTCAGTTTGAGAAATGTCAAGCTTTCCATCCCATTTAGTTTTCTAATTCTAGGTGTTTGCATCATAATATTACAATTGTATATTACAATTACATTGTAATATTTACATTACAATTGTGTATTACAATTACATTGTAATATTTGCATTACAATTGTGTATTACAATTACATTGTAATATTTACATTGTCTTCTTGAGCCACCCATTGAGATCATCTGTTCACCTCTTTTGCTTCATCACTTCTTCCATTTACTTTAGCTACTCACCATTCAAGAGCAAGTTTCACAGTCTCTTCTAGCATCCATGTTATCTTTTCTTCCTTTCCTGTATTTTTTCAGTGAGGTTTTGCTTTCTTCATGTATGATATTCTTAATGTCATTCCACAATGCTTCTGGTTTTCAGTCATTGGTGTTGAATGCATCAAATCTATTCTTCAGGTGGTCTCTAAATTCAGGTGAGACATAACCAACATCATATTTTGGGTCTGGTGGGCTTGTTTTAATTTTCTTCAGTTTCTACTTGAATTTGCCTATGAGCAATTGATTGTCTGTTCCAGTCAGCTCCTGACTTGTTTTGACTGATGATATTGAGCTTCTTCATTGCCTCTTCTCACAAATGTAGTTGATTTGATTCCTGTGTATGTCATCTGGTGAGGTCCCCATGTAGAGTTGCCATTTATGTTGCTGTAAAAGTAGTTGCAGAAGTTCCAGTAAGATGGCAGAATAGGCAGACAAACTACACAGACCCTCCTCAACAAAGAAAAGAGGAACCAATTAACACAGATACAGAAGATAAATCCTGGAGCCCTGAGCTTTTAAAAGAAGGATACAGAAGTGGACTAAACTCCAACTAGTAGAAGAACCTGCATGAAAACACCGAAAGAGGAGACAAACAGAGCTGCGGTCTGTCAGCAATCCAGATGGTGCAAACACTTTGGATATTGCCAAGTTAGGACCTAAGAATTAACCAAAAAATCAGCCCTGCTAGACAGGGGCTGCATGGAGGACTTCACTAGTGGCTGGTGAATAAAAGGGGAAGCAAGAAGAGGGAGACGGGCTGAGCCATGGATTTTTGCTTGTCTGATGGTGCAACCATTTTGAATGTTTACAAGCAGTCTGACCATTTTGGATATTTAAAGCAATACTGTTCTTTCATATTCCATGGACCTAAGAATAGGCTCCACTTGTTGCAGCAGCAAGGATATTCTGGACACCAAGGCCAGGAAAGATGGGATATTCCCTTGTTACTTTTATATCCCACCCCCTCTTGGTGAATGGAGGTGTGGCTATACCTCACTTCCACCCACCTTCTGTTGTTGTTGTTGTTAGGTGCCATCAAGTCGTCTCTGACTCACAGTGACTCTATGCATAGCAGAACGAAACACTGCCCAGTCCTGAGCCAGCTCCAAAATTCTTGCTACACCGCTGCAACTGTGTCAATCCACCTCGTTGAGGGCCTTCCTCTCTTTTGTCAACCCTCACCTTACCAAGCATAACATCCTTCTACAGGGAATGGTCCCTTCTGACAACATGACCAAAGTATGTGAGACAGAGTCTGGCCATTCTTGCTTCCAAGGAGCATTCTGGTTGCACTTCCTCCAGGACAGACCTGTTAGTTCTTTTAGCAGTCCACGGTACTTTCAGGATTCTTCAACAACACCACAGCTCAAAAGCATCAACTCTTCTTCCGTCTTCCTTATTCATTGTCCAGCTCTCACATGCATATGAAGTAATTGAAAATACCATAGCTTGTGTCAGGCACACCTTAGTCCTCGAGACATCTTTGCTCTTCAACACTTGAAAGAGGTGTTTTGCAGCTGATTTGCCCAGTGCTATATGTTATCTGATGTACTGACTGCTGCTTCCATTGGCGAGGATTGTAGAACCTAGCAATGTGATGTCTTTGACAATTTCAATCTTTTCTCCATTTATCTTAATGCTGCTTATAGGTCCAGTTGTGAGGATTTTTATTTTCTTTATATTGAGATGTAATCCATACTGCAGACTGTATTCTTCAATCTTCATCAGCAAGTACTTAAGT
>NW_006921685.1:8496857-8500126 GCF_000298275.1 Orycteropus afer afer | reverse complement strand
AAAAGAAAACCACTGATAAAATTGTCCAAACTTTGTTGGAAGAGAACTTCCCTGATATGATGAAAGATGAGGATATATCCAGTCAGGAAGTCCAGAGAACCCCAAAATGAGATAGACAATGAAAGAAAATCACCAAGACATATCAGCAAACTCATCAACACCAAAGACAAAGAAAGAATCCTGAAAGTACCATGGGAAAAACAAGAAGGTACCTACAAAGGACAACTGATGAGAATAAGCTCTGATTTCTCAGCAGAAACTATGTAGGCAAGTATACATAAAGCCCTGAAACAGAAAAATTTCCAACCAAGAATTATATATCCAGCAAAATTTTCCCTCAAATATGATGGTGAAATTATGAGATTTCCAGATAAGCAGAAATTAAGAGAATTTGTTAAAACCAGACCAACCTTACAAGAAATACTAAAGGGAGTCCTTTGAACAGAGAACCAACTGATCATTAAGATACGAGATAACATAATCCAGAACCCAATACAGCTATAGAAGTACCCAAAATAAAATCAGCTTACAAGATTCTAAACAGCAAACCAGAAAATTAATTGGCAAATGAGGACAAATACAAACCATAAAGAAGGAACAATTAGTGTGGCTACAGAACTATTAAATGATGAGGAAGTTGAGAAAGTTGTGAGATAGAATGGACTGTTCTAAATTTGGGAAGAAAATTATAAATCACAGAGTAACCTCAAAGAAAAATGATAAACCTTCACATCACAATAAAAAAAGAGGACAAGCCCAAATATTTAGCAAATAATAAAGCAATAGTAACAAAGGAAATGATAACATGATTCATAAACATAATGAGCTTAGCACAGAAAATTACACAGGAAAAAGACACCAGGAACACCATGATAAAACACATAGCAAAATGATAGCAACTAATTCATATTAGCTGATAATTACACTGAATGTCAATGGATTACATGCACCACTGAAGAGATGGAGAGTTGCAGACTAGATAAGAAAACATAACCCATCAATATGCTGTCTATAAGAGACATACCCTAGAGACAGAGACAAAAAGGGACTAAGAATCAAAGGTTGGAAAAAGATATATCAAGCCAATGGCAAACAAAATAGAGCAGGAGTGGAAATATTAATTTCTGATCAAATTGAGTTTAAGACAAAAATCACCATAAGAGAAAAAGAAGGGCATTATTTAATGATTAAAGGATTAAACATCAATTGAACAAGGAGATTTAACCATAATAAATATCTATGGACCAAATGAAAGAGCATCAAAATACATGAATCAGACTTTAATAGAATTCAAAAGGCAAATAGATGACTGCACAGTTGAGGTAGTTAAAGTTGTATGTCAAGTTGGTTGGGCCTGGTTGAGTATCTGGGCAGCTGGTAGAGGTTATTCCCCATGATAAGACTGGCAATCAACTCCATGGTGGGATCTATCACAAGCAGTTGAGTAGCTGCTTTAGGGATGTGTTCCACTTCCCATATATAAGCAGCAGCTTTGGGAATGGTCTCCAGCTTATGGCATGCTTGAACTCTGCATGTAGCTATGTCATTGTTCAGTAGCCTGTCATGCTCTGGAGACCTTGGGACTTTCGATGGACTTGAATTAATGCCTGCCATGTGGTTTGATAACATCAGGACTGTGTCTTTTTACTTGTTAACCTTGGGCTTGTCAGCCTCAGCAGCCAGCAGCTGTCTGAGTGAAGAAAAGCCTCTAGCTCCAGTGAGCTGGGAGCAGGAGGCAGAGCTGAAGACCAGGTTGAGGTGCTTTCACCCAGCCCCTAGAGCCTAGCACTTTGAATTCAGACTTAAAGCCTCCAAACTGTAAGGGAATAAATTCCTGTTTGTTCAAGCATCCCATTTGTGGTATATTTCTGTCAGAGAGGCACTAGGTAACCAGAACAAAATATGGTACCAAGAGAGTGGGGTACTGCTCTGACAGATACCTAAAATGTGGAAATAGGAAGTGGAGTGCATCCTTGACCCAAGACACTGGCAGAGAGACCCCAACATGCTGCATGAAAGACAGGAGCAGCAGAGCTAAGAGCTTGGCAGAGAGATACCAGAAGAGAGACCAGCATAAGAGATATCAGTAGAAGAGTCCAGAGACTGGAATAAATAGCAACAGGGTTACCAGCCCATGGAGGAGAAAGACAGGTGCCATTGAGTAAGCAGCTTCCTTGCAAAGTGGGTTGACTTTGGGCATTAATTGGTAGAAGAGACCAGCATGAAATGGAGTAGCAGGTTGACTGGCCCACAGAGCAATAAAGCTGAGTGCTTTTCTGGGCAGGGAGATTTCTGGCAGAGTGGGTTGCCTTTGGCATTAATTGGCAGAAGCAGAGAGACCAAGGGAATGGAAGTAGAGGTATCTCAGCCTTGAAGGGTAGAACCATGGCCTCTAGGGATGGAACCCTCCATAGCCCCCTAAGGTTCAAAGAGGTAGATCTTCACCAACTTGGTTCTGGAGTGTGGGGCTGCTCATTCATGTGGGCCAGAGGAATGGCGCCATAGCCACTGCCCAAGAGTGAGGGGGCAGGGCTTCCATGCCCAAGAGGGAGAGAAACGGGGCCCATGAGGCCAAGGGGTGAGATCACCACTCAGGCACTAGGGGACTGGAGCTAGGCAGTGAAGGAGATCTGTATGGATACCACACATTGAAGATCTGTATAGGTGTCAAGTTGACAAGGGGTGGAATTGTGGTAGTTAAAGTTGTATGTCAACTTGGTTGGGCCCAGTTGAGTGCCTGGGCAGTTGACGGTGGTTATTCCCCATGATGAGACTGGCAATCAACTCCACAGTGGGATCCACCACAAGCAGCTGTGTAGCTTCTTTGGGTATGTGGTCTTCTTCCTGCATATAAGAAGCAGCTTTGGGAATAGTCTCTAGCTTATGGCACACTTGAACCCTGCATGTAGCCATGCCATTGTTCAGCAGCCTGCTATGTTCTGCTGACCTTGGGATATTCAAAGGACTTGAATTAATGGCCTGCCATCTGGTTTGGTAATATCAAGACTGTGCCTTTTTACTTGTTAACCTTGGGCTTGTCAGCCTCAGCAGCCAGCAGCTATCTGAGTGAAGAAAAACCTCTAGCTCTAGTGTGCTGGGAGCAGGAGGCAGAGCTGAAGACCAAGCTTGAGGGTCTTTCACCCAGCCCCTAGAGCCTGACACTTTTAACTCAGACTTAAAGCCTCCTAACAGTAAGAGAAGAAACTCCTGTTTGTTCAAGCATCCCATTTGTGGTATATTTCTGTCAGAGAAGCACTAGGTAGCCAGAA
>NW_006921685.1:8496169-8496757 GCF_000298275.1 Orycteropus afer afer | reverse complement strand
TTTTTAATTATCTTCAGTAAGATTTTACTTGCATGCGATATTAATGATATTGTTCAATAATTTCCACATTCTGTGGGATCACCTTTCTTTGGAATAGGTACAAATATGGAACTCTTCTTGTCACGTGGCCAGGTAAGTGCCTTCTAAATCTCTTGGCATAACCAAGTGAGTGCCTCCAATGGGGCATCCATTTGTTGAAACATCTCAATGGGTATTCCATTAGTTCCTGGAGCTTTGTTCCTCACCAATTCCCTCAGTGCAACTTTGACTTCTTCTCTCAATACCATTGGCTCTTGAACATATGCCACCTCCTGAAATGGATAAAGATCGACCAGTTCTTTTTGGTACAGTGACTCAGTGTATTCCTTCCATCTTCTTTTGATGCTTCCTTCATCATTCAATATTTTGCCCATAGAATCTTTCATTATTGCAGACTTAAATTTTTTCTTCAGTTCTTTAAGCTTGAGAAATGCTGAGCATATTCTTCTCTTTTGGTTTTCTAACTCCATTTTGCACATTTCATTATAGTAATTGGCTTTGTATGCTTGACAAATTTGAAATCTTCCCTTCAGCTCTTTTTTTTTTTTT
>NW_006921685.1:8493426-8495513 GCF_000298275.1 Orycteropus afer afer | reverse complement strand
AATATACATTCTTTTCCAGTGCACATGGAACATTCTCTATGACAGACCATATGTTAGGCCATAAAGCAAGCCTTAATCAATTTAAAAACATTGAAATACTGCAAAGCTTCTTCTCAGATCACAATGCTGTCAAATTAGAAATCAACAATAGGAAGATCAAGGGAAAAAGAGGAAACATGTGGAAAATGAACAAACAATCTTTAAGAATGATTAGATAATAGAAGAAACATAAAAAGGAATTTAAACAATTCCTTGAATCAAATGAGAATGAAAATACAACATACTAAAATCGTTGGGACACAGCAAAAACAGTGATCAGAGGTCCATTTATAGCAATAAATGCACACATCAAAAAAGAAGAAAGAGCCCAAATCAACACTTTTTACTAACATCTCCAACAATAAGAAAAAGAACAGCAAGAAAAGCCTACAGTCACCAGAAAAAATAAAATGATCAAGATTTCAGCAGAAATCAATTAAACAGAAAATAGAAAGACAACAGAAAAAATTAACAAGACTAGAAACTAGTTTTTTGAAAACATTAATAAAATTGACAAACCACTGGCAAATTTGACAAAGGAAAAGAGAGAGAGAATACAAACAACATGAATAAAAAACAAAAATGGTATCACAACAGAACCAACTGAAATAAAAAGGATAATATCAGGATACTATGAAGAATTCTACTCTAACATATTTGAAAATCTGGAGAAATGGACAGATTTCTACAAACACACTACTTACCTAAACTAACACAGACTGAAGTGGAAAAGTTGAACATATCCATAACAAAAGAAGAAATTTAACAGGTCATAAAAAATTACCAACAAAAAAAGTTTTGGCCCAGACAGTTTCACTGGAAAATTCTATCAAACATTCAGAGAACTGACACAAATCCTACTCAAGCCATTCCAAAACATAGAAAAGGATAGAATCCTCTCAAATTCATTTTATGAAGCAAGTGTCACCTTGAACCAAAACCAGACAAAGACATCACTCAAAAGGAACACTACAGATCAAGGTCTCTCATGAATATAGATGCGAAAATCTTCATCAAAATCCTACCCAATAAACTCCAACAACATATCAAAAACATGATTCATTATGACCAAGTGAGTTTCATATCAGGTATAAAGGGATGGTTCAACATTAGAAAAACAATCAACAACATCTACCACATAAATAAAACAAAGGAAAAGAAACTTATGATCATACCAATCGATGTAGAAAAGATAAAATCCAACAGCAATTCCTGATCAAAACTCTCAGCAAAATAGGAAGAGAAGTGACATTGCTTGAAATAATAAGGGGCATGCATGCAAAACCAACAGCCAACATTATTCTCAATGGAGAGAGACTGAAACCATGCCCTTTGTGAACAGGAACCAGACAAGAATGTCCTCTATACCAATTCTATTCAACATTGTGTTGGAAGTCCTATCCAGGGCAATAAGGCAAGAAAGGGAAATCAAAGCCATTCAAATTGGTAAGGAAGAAGTCAAACTACCCCTATTTGCTGATGATGTGAGCCTAACCTAGAATATCCAACAGACTCAGTGAAAAATCTACTAGAGCTAATTGAGAGATTTAACATAGTGAAAGAATACAAGATCAACATCCAAAAATCAGTTGGATTTCTCTAAACCAACAAAGAGACTGCTGAAAAAGAAATAAGGAAATCAATTCCATTTACAATAGCTACCAAAAAATAAAATATTTGGGAATAAATCTTATCAGGTACACAAAATACCTGTACAAAGAAAACTATAAAAGACTACTTCAAGAAACCATAAGAGATCTACATAAATAGAAGAACATACCATGCTTGTGGATAAGAAGATTGAACATTGTGAAAATGTCAATTCTACCCAAAGCAATCTATACATTCAATGCAATCCCTGTCCAGATGCCATCAACATTCTTTAAGGATATGAGAAAACCAATCATTAAATTTATATGGAAAAGAAAGAGACCTTGGATAAGCAAAACATTATTGAAGAAGGACAAAGTAAGAGGTCTCACACTCCCAGATCTTAAAACCTACTGTATAGCCACAGTAGTCAAAACTGCCTGGTATTTGGACAATGA
>NW_006921685.1:8492105-8493041 GCF_000298275.1 Orycteropus afer afer | reverse complement strand
GTTCAAACCCACCAGACACCTCGGAAGGAAGGTTGGGCAATCTACTTCCATAGTGATATTGCCTCAGAAACCCCAGGAGGGGTTGCTATGAGTTGGGTCTGACTTGACAGCACACAACAACAATCACAACACAATATATGGCATAAATAGACCATCAAGCATAACCCAAAATGCACAAACATCAGAGGAGAAACTATATGAATGGGACCTTCTGAAAATTAAAATTTTATGTGCTTCCAAAGACTTCTCCAAAAAAGTAAGAAGAGAACCTACAGATTGGTTTAAATATATATATTTGGAAATGACATGTTTGACAAGGAACTTATCTCTAGAGTTTGTAGAAAATTCCAACACCTCAACAACAAAAAGACAATCCAATTAAAAGATGGGTAGAAGACATGAATAGATATTTCACCAAAGAGGATATTCAGGCAGTCAAAAAACACTTGAAGAAATGCTCATGATCATTAGCCATCAGAGAGATGCAAATCAAAACTACAATGAGATAACATTTTTCCCCAGCACTTGTAGCTGATGGGACTGTCAAATGATACGACCACTGTGGAAAGCATTACGGCAATTCCTTAAAAAAGTCGGAATTAGAAATACCATTTGACACAGGCATTCCATTACTAGATATATATCCTAAAGAAGTGAGAGTAAGGACAAAAACAGATTCATGCACACCCATGTTCATCGCAGTGCTATTTTTTTTTTCTTTTAGCTATTTACTAAATTTTTATTTTTATTTATTTATATTTTATTTTATTTTATTATTATTGTGATTTGGATGAAGATTTACAGAGAAAATTCACTTTACATACAGTAGTTCACATATACTTTGTCTCATGTCATTGAACACAGTTTACCACAATGCAACAGCTCCCCTCCCACTTCCTCCCCATAGTTACCTCTTCCCAGTGTCCATCCCTCCAT
>NW_006921685.1:8471582-8472648 GCF_000298275.1 Orycteropus afer afer | reverse complement strand
TGCTTCTTTGTGTGGACTGTGATGGTCTGTTGTTTCCAAGCCATCATGGCATTGTTGTATTTAGATCCCTGTTAAGTGATTGTGAAGAGCAGCCAGGGGTGATTCAGGCTCTTCTTGGTGGTTTTTTATTGTTGGCCCATTGGTTGGGAAGGTGGTAGTAGCTCTCGCTCAGTAAGTGAAGTTGCAGGAGATGTAGGTATAGGTGTATCTTATGGGGACTGTTGTTGTCTCCCAGTCAGTTAGACACAAATTACAATTGAATAACCATCAAAAAACTAAAAGCAAATCGATGAAAAACACACCATGTAATCACACAGGAACAATAACCAAAAAAAGAAAAAAGGGGAAAAAAGAAGAAAAAACAAGAAAACCTGCAATATCTGGGGATAGGGCACTAAGAATAAAACAATAGGGAAGCAGAATAATAAATGAAGAAAAAAAATGGGAAAAATGCAAAAAGAAAAACCTGGAACAGTGTTAATCATGAGAAAAAAGGGGGAAAAGAAAAAAAAACTTAATAAAAACCCCAAAAATTTCAACCAGGCACAGGGAAAAGAAAAAAAATGCTGAAATCTAGGACCTGGTAGGGGAAGATTAAGAATAATAGTAAAAAGGACAAAAGTATTAATAATATTAGTTGATTAAAACAGACAAATACCAGCAAACTAATCACCAGAAAAAAGAAAGTGAAAAAGAAAAAAATAAAAATAAAATAAAAAATGAGAAAAAAAAAAATCGGTGGAGGATAGGGCAGGACATCCAGGCTCCATCTGTATACACAGACCGTGATGGAGTTCCTGTAGGCCCAGAAGGTAGGTCGGAGTGGGGGATGGCCACACCTCCCTTAACCAATTGGGTGCGGGTTATAAGAGTAGCAAAAGGAATCTCATACCTCTTCAGTCTTGCAGGTCCCGAGTGTCCTTGGGGTTGCTGGAAAGCAGAACGTGTTCTTAATCCCCAGGAATCTGCGAGAGCACTGTCTCTTTAAATATCCAAAACAGTCAAGCCAAGCCACTTTTTAAACCTTCAAAATGGCGGTGGCCTCCAGACTGGCAACAGTCCACAG
>NW_006921685.1:8469974-8470993 GCF_000298275.1 Orycteropus afer afer | reverse complement strand
AAAAAAAAAAAAAAAAAGGACCAGGTTTGCAGGTTTGGTAGAGCCTGATGGAACCACTGAGACTATGACCCCTACCTGCCCTTCAGGTCTGGAATTGAACCCATTTCTGTGGCTTCCAGCCAACCAAAAGACAAGAATATGACTGAACATTTATATTAAGTAGATACACTCCTTGGAGAGATCAATCATGGGAGAACAGAAAGGCTGTGTATGCACAGGAGGCAGCTCAAGGGGCAGAAGTACATGGGAGGGAAGGACACAGGTAAGAGGTAACTATAGGGAGGAAGTGGGAAGGGAGCTGTTGCATTGTGGGAAATTGCAGTCAATATGATGAGACAAAGTGTATGTGAACTGCTGTATGAAAGTGAATTTGCTCGAAATTTTCACCCAAATCACAACAAAAATTTAAAAAAAAAAAAAAAGTTGTTTCAATGAATGTCATTGGTCTTACCAAATTCTATCAATCTCCAGCATCATTTATCACCAAGGTCATATTTTCCAACTACTGATACTTCTTTCTTTCTGACTTTTGCATTAAAATCACCAGTAATTATCAAATCATCTTGATTACAAGTTTGGTCAATTTTAGACTGCAGATATTGGTAACATTGTTCACTTTCTTCATCTTTGGCTTTTGTGGTTCGTGCACAAATTTAAATAATAGTATTAACTGGTCTTCTTTGTAGGTGTAAGAATCTTGTGCTATCACTGACAGCGGTGTACTTCAGGATAGATCTTGAATGTTCCTTTTGACAATGAATGTGACACTATTCCTCTTCAATTTTTCATTCCCAGAATTGTAGATCATATGATTGTTAGATTCAAAGTGGTCAATACCTGTCCCTCTCAGCTCACAAGTGGCTGGGATATCTATGTGTATGTGTTCCATAGAGACCTATTTAAAAAAACAAAAAAAACAAAAAACCTCACTTCCATTGAGTCAATTCCAACTCATAGATAGCCAACTCCATTTTCAAGTCTGTAATCTCTACTGAAGAAGACTTCTTCATCTTATATAG
>NW_006921685.1:8455958-8469874 GCF_000298275.1 Orycteropus afer afer | reverse complement strand
AAAAAAAAAAAAAAAAAACTGACTGCAGTCAGGTTGGATCCAACTCACAGTGACCCCCTCCTTGGGTTTCTGAGGCGGTATCACTACAGAAGTAGATTGCCCAACCTTCCTTCCGAGGAATGGCTGGTGGGTTTGAACTGCCAGCTCTCTGGTTAGCAGTCAAGTGCCTTAGGCACTACACCACCAGAGCTCCCATATAGACTTATAATGTTGGCTAATTGGTCATGATATTCGTAGGAATTAAATAGATGTAGTCAACTAAATACTTACTTGATCTACATAAGTAGGAGAGTTCTAGATTAATTGAATAGAGTTCTAACTTGAATCACCAAAATAGAGAGTCACACTCCTCTAATCAATTCCTAAACATAACCCAGTTTATAGACCTACAACCCCTTGAAGAAAGGGGATTCCAAGCAAAAGATGGTCAATGGAAATTTAGGGTACAGTATTCATCTTTATTAAAAATGAAATATCAGAAAAGTAGAGAAATGGTCTTTTGATCATCTGGTTTCAAATATTGCCCTGTGGTTTACTAGCTTTGCTTTTCTGGCCAATTTACATGATCCATCTTGCCATCTTGTCATGATGGTGTTGGCAAAGAATACTGAATATACCATGGACTGCTAGAAGAATGAACAAATCTGTTTTGAAAGAAGTACAGGCAGATAGCTCCATAGAAGTGTGCATAGTGAGACTTAGTCTCATGTATTTTGTATGTTATCAGGAGTGACCAGTCCCTGGAGAAAGTATCATGCTTGCTAAAGTGGAGAGCAGCAAAGAAGAGGAAGACCTTCAATGACATGGAGTGACACAGTGGCTGCAACAATGATTGTGAGGATGGTGTAGGACAGGGCAGTGTTTTCCTCTGTTGCACATGGGGCCTTTATGAGTCTGAACTGACTCAAAGACCCCTAATAACGTCTTGCCATCCTTCATTCATTTGTAAAATGTAGATCCTAATAACATCTAGGGCATTACAACAAATATGCTAATAAAGCTGACATGAATAGAACACGTTGAGCAATGCATTCCATATAGTAAGCATTGTATACTTCTTGCTAGTATAAATTTAAAGTACATAAAATATTATTGATGTATTTATGGAAGTGTTGATATCCTTTGATATTTTAGCTGATCCTTCAAGTAACTTGTTTTTGTATTATCTATAGGTGATCATATTCTTCTACTATAAGACTGCTAGGAATATCTGAATACAGATTTACAGTGTTATGTAACAATAACTAAATAAAACTCAAGGCCATCAAGTTGATTCTGACTCAGTGACTGTGGCAGTTAAGTCTGTGTGTCAATTTGGCTGGGCCTGGTTGAGTGGCTGGGCAACTGGATGTAGTTATTGCCCGTGGTGAGATTGGTAATTAACTCCATGGTGAAATCTATTGGAGCAGCTGAGTAGCTGCTTTAGGGATGTGGTCTGCTTCCAGTATAGAAGAAGCAGCTTTGAGGAAGGTCTTTAGCTTATGGCATGCTTGAACCTTGCATGTAGCTGAGTCATTTTTCAGCAGCCTGCCATGTTGCCCTGCTGATCTTGGGACTCTTTCAAGACTTGAATTAATGGCCAGGTTATGTTGTCTGGTAACATTGGGATTGTGCCTTTCACTTGCAACCTTGAGCTTGTCAGCTTCAGCAGCCAGCAGCTGTTGGAATGAAGAAAAACCACCAGCTTTACTGGGCCAGGAGCAGGAGGCAGAGCTGAAGCCCAAGGTTGAGGGGCTTTCACCCAGCACCTAGATCCTGGCACTTTGAACTCAGACTTAAAGCCTCCAAAACTGTAAGAGAATAAACTCCTGTTTGTTCAAGCCATCTCGTTTGTGGTATATTCCCGTCAGAGCGGCACTTGTTGTTGTATTGTTGTTAGGTGTCATTGAGTCATCTCTGACTCATAGTGACCCTATGGACAACAGAATGAAACACTTGCCAGCCCTGTGCCAGACCCACGATCCCTATTATGCCTGAGGCTATCATTGCAGCCACTGTGTCAATCCATCTTGTTGAAAGCCTTTGCCTTTTCCATTGACCTTCCATTTTACCAAGCATGATATCTTTCTCTAGGGAATGGTCCCTTTTGACAACATGAGTAAAGTAGATGAGACAAAGTCTGGCCATTCTCGGTCCAAGGAGTATTCCAGCTGCACTCCCTCTAGGACAGATTTGTTAGCTCTTTTAGCAGTCCATGGTACTTTCAGCATTCTTCACCAACGCAACTCAAAAGCATCAACTCTTCTTCAGTCTTCCTTATTCACTGTCCAACTCTCAAGTGCATATGAGGTGATTGAAAATACCATGGCTTGGGTTAGGCATACCTTAGTCTTCAAGGAGATATCTTTGCTCGTCAGCACTTGAAAGAAGTCCTTTGCAACAGATTTGTCCAATGCAGTACATTGTCTGATGTCTTGACTACTGCTTCCATTTATGTTGATTATAGAATCGAGTAATATGAAGTCTTTGACAACTTCAATCTTTTCTCCATTTATTTTGATGCTACTTATTGGTCCAGTTGTAAGGATTTTTGTTTTCTTTATGTTGAAGTGTAATCCATACAGCAGACTGTAGTCTTCAACTTTTGTCAGTAAGTCCTTCAAGTCATACTCACTTTTAACAAGCAAAGTTGTGTCATCTGTGTATTGCTGGCACTTTGATGTTGTTATGTGCCATTGAGTCAGACCCAACTCATAGTGACCCCTCCTTAGGTTTCCAAGGCAGTATCACTACGGAAGTAGATTGCCCCATCTTCCTTCTGAGGAGTGGCTAGTGGATTTGAACCTCCAGCCTTCTGGTTATTAGTCAAGTGCCTTAGGCACTATGCTACCAGAGCTCCCATTGCTGGCACTAGGTAACCAAAAGAGTGACTTTCATTGAGTTTCCAAGTTGCAAATCTTTATGGAAGCAAACTGCCTCATCTTTCTTCCATGGAGCAGCTAGTGGATTGGAACCTCTGAACTTTTGGTTAGCAACAATGAATCTATGCAAGTTTTCTTATGTAAATTAAGCATTTAATTATTAGCATTAACATTTATAAATAGATGAAAAATTTCCTTACATTCTAATGCTCCAATTAGGGTATAGAAGACAGAATAGAAAATATCCACCACAACACAGTCTTTCTTATAAGTCTAATAATTTGTATTACCATGTAGATTTTTGCTACTCCATGGTTACAGTATTACCCATCATTAGTTACATTTGCATACCACTCTCTCTCTCTCTCTCTCTCTTACACACACACACACACACACATACACAAACACCTTTCTTTTCTTGTTCCTATACAGTGTTGCAATCAAAAGTCTCCAAAAATATTACTAAAGTCCTGTGGAAATGTCTGTGTTGATGGTGAGGGCAGAGGTTGTAAAATTCCCCTTAAACTCTTACCATGCCAAAAAGCTACTTCTTGAAGTTCTCCTCAAAACTTCAAGAGTCAGACTTCAGGAGTCTCCCAAAACTCCTGATTTTTTTGCATATCTGGCTTCATATTCTTTCCTTCAGCAGGAAAAGCCATGCATTTTTCTATGGAGGTCAATCTACTTGTTTGATTGTCTTCAATTCTGCCTTAAGGCAGAAGTCCCTGGGCACTATGCCAATAGTCTCTAAAGAATAAAATAACCAAGTTTAGCAAACACCAAGGACCTGATATGACTGCATAACCTATCTGCACTGACCTTCAGAAGAGGTGCATTCAGTGAACTGCTTTACAGTTCACTGTTGCAGTAAATCCTGAAAAGAGATAATGGCAGTTAGAACTACAGTATGATCAGCAAGGGTGATGATAAATGATAGATGAGGTTTTTAGAAGACGAATTTTAAATCTTCAATGATCACCAAAGTATTAAAAAAAAAAAAAAAAAAAGGATGGAGGTGGGGATTGCTAAGCAGATTTCTGGATTCAGTTCACCTTTCATAAAGTTATATTAAAATGTACCAATCTACTACATTATATATAATATCTTAGATAAAAAATTTAAAGGATACTTATTGCTTTGGGAATTGTTTGGTTATGAGCAATTCAAATGATTCGTAATTGGCTCTGAGTTCTCTCACATCATCATGCATATGAGAAAATTCTTTCAAAGTGAGAAAAACTTAATCTACAACTAGTTTCAAATGTAATAGAAATATTATGAATACTAAATCTAACAGTAATATAGTTTGTGCAAAGTTATGCTTTGTTGGCTATTAAATATTTATTAAATTTTATTTTGCAGTTTTGTTTTTCTATTGCTGAGTCAATTACACACACACACACACACATATATATATATATATATATTTTTTTTTTTTTTTTTTCTGTAAATTCTAGAGATAAGTCCCTTGTCAGATAAGTCTTATATACTTTTTTTTTTTTTTTTCCAATTTGAAAGTGTTATAGGCTCCCAAAGAGTATGCAGTCCCTGGGCACTATGCCAATTGTCTCTGAAGAATAAAATAACCAGGTTTAGCAAACACCAAGGGCCTGATAGGACTGCAGAGCCTATCTGCACTGACCTTCAGAAGAAGTGCATTCAGTGAACTGCACTACATTTATGCCTATAAGATTCACTTGAAGTCTTGTCAACTTGCTTCCCTTGGGCAGCTGACTGCTCTTTTCAGAATTTCATAATCTTGAAAGAAATTATGAAATTATCATGTTTGTTCTTTTAAAATAAGAGTTTACATAGAGAAATGTATTTCTTCAATGATGAGATTAGTCTAAATATATATGGCTTATGTTCTCTCTCCTCTAAGCCTCAGAAGATAGGGTTTCACTAAGTTCTGCTATACTTCATCTTAAACTAAAACTGCCCTCTGACAAAATAGTGTCTTTTAAAAGATCACAGATGAGTAATACACAAGTATACAACTTATTTTTGGCCAAATATTGTTGTTATTAGCTACTGTCTGTTGATTTGACCCCAACTCACGGAGACCCCATGCACAAAGGAACTAAATGCTGCCCAGTCAGTCAGTTTGTCATATTGTGGTGGCTTGTGTGCTGCTCTGATACTGGAGGCTATGTCACCAGTATTTCAAATACCAGCCAGGTCACCCATGCTGGACAGGTTTCAGCGGAACTTCCAGACTAAGACAAACTGGGAACAAGGAAGGGGTCATCCACTTCTCAAAGAATAGGCCAGTGAAAACCTTATGAATAGCAGTGAAACACTATCTGATGTATTACTGGAAAGATTTATGAATAACCTTGAAACATTGATATAATGCCAGAAGATGAGTCCCTCAAATTGGAAGGCACTCAAAATGTGACTGGGGAAGAGCTGTCTTCTCAAAATAGAGTCGATCTTAATGACATGGATGGACTAAAGCTTTTGGGACCTCCATTTGCTGATGGGGCATGAATCAAAATGAGAAGAAACAGCCACAAACATCCATTAATAATTGGAACATGGAATGTATGACTTATGAATCTAGGAAAATCAAAGTTATCAAAAATGAAATGAAACACATAAAGGTTAATATCCTAGGTATTAGTTAGCTGAAATGGACTGTTTTGGCTGTTTTGAATCAAACAATAATATGCTCTACTATGCCTGGAATGGCAAATTGAAGAGGAATGGTGTTGCATTCATCATCAAAGAATGCTTCAAGATCTATCCTGAAATGCAATGCTGTTGGCAATAAGATGCTATCCACACATCTACAAGGAAGATGAGTTAATACTATTATTATTCAAATTTACACACCAACCATCAAAGCCAAAGGCAAGGAAATTGAAGATTTTTACCAATTTCTGAAGTCTGAAATTGACCAAACATGCAATCAAGATACATTATTACTGGTGATGGGAATGTGAAAGTTGGAAACAAAGAAGAATCACTAGTAGTTGGAAAATATGGCCTTGGTGATAGAAATGACACCAGAGATCACATGATAGAACTTTACATGACCCATGACTAATTCATTACAAATATATATATATACAAAATTGACCTCTTCATATGAAATCCATAAGAATTAGATTGATTATGTCTGTGGAAAGAGATGATAAAGAAGCTCAATATCTCCAGCCAAAACGAGGGCAGAAGCTGACTGTGAACAGACCATCAACTGCTCATATGCAAGTTCAACTTAAAGCTGAAGAAAATTAAACCAAGTCCTAAATATGGCCTTGAATATATCCACATGAATTTAGAGACCATTTGAAGAGTAGATTTGAAGCATTGAACACCAAGGTTTGAAGACCAGACAAGTTGTGGGATGACTCAAGAACATCATAGGTGAAGAAAGCAAAATGTCATTATAAAATCAAAACAAGAAAGGAAGAAAAGACCAAACTGGATGTCAGAAGAGACTCTGAAACTTGCTTTTGAACCTAGAGCAGCTAAAGCAGATGGAAGAAATGACAAGATAAAAGAGCTGAACAGAAGAATTCAAAGAGCAGACAGAGAAGACCAACTCAATTATTATAATGAAATGTGCAAAGACATGGAGTTAGAAAACCACAAGGGAGGGACACACTTGCCATTTTCCAAACTAAAAGAACTGAAGAAAAAAATTCATTTATCGAATTGCAATATTGACAGTTTCTATAGGTAAAATTCATAAAGTTTGAATTTAAGATGCTGAAGAGCAATGATGTCTTTGAATACTAGGTGCACTGAACCCAAGCCCTTGTATTTTCAGTAGCAGCTTCATATGCATGTGAAACCTGGACAATGAATAAGGACAACCTAAGAAGAGCTGTAAATGCTTTTAAATTATGATGTTGGCAAAAAAAAAAAAAAAATACTGAAAGTACATTGGACTGCAAGAAGAATGAACACATCCATCCTAGAAGTGCAGCTGGAATGCTCCTTGGAAGCAAGAATGGCCAGATTTCATCTCAACTATTTTGGTCATGTCAGAAGGGATCTAGAGAAGGATATCTTGCTTAATTTAGTGGAAGGTCAGAAAAAAAGAGGAAGGCCTTCAATGAGATGGATTGACACAGTGACAACAATGATGGACTCAGGTACAGCAAGGATTGTGAGGCTGGTGATGACAAGACAATGTTTCATTCTGTAGTACATAGGGTTGCTGTGAGTCAGAGCTAACTCAATGGCACTGAATAATAATAGGCAAAATATTGAATGATGCAGGAAGCACCAAAAAAAGATGGAAGGAATACTCAGAGTCACTCTACCAAAAAGAATTGATGGGTGTTCATCTATTTCAGGAGGTGGTATATGATCAAGAACCAATGGTATTAAAAGAAGTCAAAGCTGCACTGAAGGAATTGGCAAAAAATAAGGTTCCAGGAATTGACTAAATATGCATTGGGATGTTTGAACAAATGGATGCCTCACTGGAGGCACTTACCCATCTATGCCAAGAAATGTGGAAAACAGCTACCTGGCCAAGAGCCTGGAAGAGATCTATATTTGTACTACCCATACAAAAGAAAGGTGATCAAACATAATGTGGAAATTATAAAAAAATATCATTAATATCACACTCAAGTAAAATTTTGCTAACAATAATTCAAAAATGGCTGCAACAGCATATTGACAGTGAACAGCCAGAAATGCAAGCTGGATTCAGAAGGGACATGGAGTAAGGGATATCATTGCTGATATCTGATGGATCTTGGCTGAAAGCATAGAATACCAGAAAGATGTTTACTTGTGTTTTATTGACTATTCAAAAGCATTCATCTATGTGAATCTTAACAAATAATGGATAACATTGAGAAGAATGGGAATTCTAGAACACCTCATTGTGCTCATGAAGAACCTGTATACAGACAAGGAGGCTGTCATTTGAGCAGAACAAGGGGATACTCCATGGTTTAAAATTAGAAAGATGTGTGTCAGGGTTGTATCCTTTCACCATACCTATTCAATCTGTATGCTTAGCAAATAATTTGAGACGCTGGACTATATGAAGAAGAACACGTTATCAAGATTGGAGAAAGATTCATTAACAACCTGTGATATGCAGATGAGACAACCTTACTTGCTGAAAATGAAGATGACTTGAAGCACTGATAGAGAGATTAAAGACTATAGTCTGCAGTATGGATTATACTTCAGCATAAATAAAATGTTCCCTTCAGCTGTATATAGGGTTGCTATGTGTTGTAGTCAACTCAAAGGCACCTAACAACAACAACAGGGCAAAATAAAAGAAAATTATAGAAATAGAAGTTGTTTTTTACTTTACTAGGAAGGTGAGACAAAATATTCTTTGGCAGAGTTTATACTGGGGAAAAGCAAAAGCAACAGAGGTCAGCGACTGTGTTCATAGGTCCAGAAACTATGATCAGTTATTCAATCAAAAATACTTAATGGACACTTAATATTGTCATATAACTGTTGAGTACTCTAGGGATATAGTGATGAATAAGGCAAAGATTCTATCCTAAAATACCTTACACTTCAGTGAAGAGAGAGGAAAAATAAATTAGTAAATAGAATTATAAATGCAAAACTATGAAGAAAATAAGATGGCTTAATGTTGTTGGCCAGGATGTAGAGCAACTGAACTCTCAGACACTGCTCGTAGAAGTGCAAATTGGTAAAATCACTTTGGAAAATTGCTTGGCATTATTTACTAAATTCAAACCTATGTATAGGACTACTACTTTTCTGCTAGTTTGTTGTGCTATTGTGGCTTGTGTATTGCTAAGCTCCTGGAAACTATGCCCCTGCTGTTTCAAATACCAGCAGGGTGACCTATATAGGAAGGTTTCACTGGGACTTTCAGCCTAAGACAGACAATGAAGAAAGACCTGGTGATGTCTTTTCAAAAATTAGCCAATGAAAACCCTGTAGTTAACAACAGAACATTGTTTAGTAACACTAACATATAGCACACAACATATCATTAATATCACACTCAAGTAACATTTTGCTAACAATAATTAAAAAATGGTTGCAGCAGTATATTGACAGGGAACATCCAGAAATGCATGTTTACGGAAATGGATATTAACTATAAACAGAATATTCAAGTGATTACTGAATGAATGATGCTACAGTATTTTGAATTGTCTATACTTATAAAACATTATTAATTATTAGGAAAATTAAAGTTTTCCTAAGCCAAATGAAATATGTGAGCTTCCAATGTGTTAGGGGAAAAAGGATCCCCAATTCAAACTTGTATAGACCCTTTTATTAAGCCTTAGACAGGACAAAGTCAAAAAAAAGATAATTATCCAGGATGAGGGAAACCATCAGCACATACACAGTACAGAGAGCCAAATGGAGTCTGCTGAGCCATGGTCATGAGGGTAATTATATATGACAGAAAATAAAAGAAATCATCACAAAATCAGATTGGTGGCAGATCAGTTCATCATTGTTGCAGGCGGGACTACAAAAGTAGAGAAAAAAGTCATGATTGTGTTACATACAAAACTGAAGATTAACAAGTGTTACAAGATTGGTTCTGGGGCTTGATCACCTGGCTACACGGTGGTTAGAAAATTACTCATGACCATGCAACCCTGAGTCATAGGCATAAGATAGCTACAAGACAAAGCCAGGACCCAAATCTTTAGTTTAAATTGCATGGATACCATGTGGCTGTAAGATTAGGTGACTGATGTCAGGAGGGACCAGGCCAAAGGAAAAGGAAAGAAAAGTTTCTTTAAAGAGTAAAATCACAGAAGCATAAAGGCTGGCTCTCAGTATGCAAGAGTGCAGCAACCCTGATTGTAAAAGCTAGGGCTCTTTTATTCATTTCTTCACAGTTCCTTGTTTCTTTGACTGATAGTTGAAAACATCATTCTCTCTGGTCCCAAGGGTGGCTTGATCTTTCTGTGTGGATCATATTGTCCTATTATTTTACTGTTTCTTTCCTGTAGTTCTTGCTCAAAAAAAGATTTTGATAAGAACTAGGCATTAGTTGTTAGGAGGTTTGGTGGTTCGCTTATTTTCAAGAGTACCAGACTGGAACTTCTAATAACAATCAAACATTAATCATTATAGGATTAGATAGTTAGCTATTTTCAGGAGTATACATTCCTTTTTTGTCTGAGGACATGAGATTTGATTTTATTAACCCTTCAGTGGCTATTTTCAATAAACCATTAAGGACACACCCAGGCAAGTTTCCTAGTTCTTTATGTGAGCATAATCTACTTTCAACCACATTCTTCCTAAGGGCAAACTGTGCCTCCCTAGGTTTGACCTGGGCTTATCTTGCATAGCTGCAATGCTGGTTTACTGATCAGAAAGTACTCAAATTGCATGTGAACTTATGGCAAGACTCTGCAGGTTCATTTTGGGTCACTCCTTCTGCCTCACTATACTTCACTAGACTGGTGCTTTTTCAGTTCCTCCAATATAGTCACAATTCTCATACCCAAGGGTCACTGCACCTGTTGCTTACTCTGCCTGAAATACTCTTCTCAATTTCTGTTAATGATTATTTCCTTCTCAGCCTTTAATTCTCAGTATGAGAAAATGTGAGCTGCACTGAAAGGTCTTTCCTGTCCACCATATCACCATATGTAAATGAGGTTCCCTGTTGTTTTCTTTGTTAGAGTATGTCATATAGTACTTTTAAAGCCATTTTATTTGTTGGTTGCTTTTTCCTTTTTTAAAAAAATTTATGCCCCACTAGAATGTATTATACAGCAAGGCAGTGCCTGTTTTCTTCACATTTGCATCCCCAGCACTGAATTTTCTCATTATCTCAGTGACACAAATGCTTAAACTGATAATAATTAAAATGTTGATGTGCAGTGGGAGATAGGCACCCTGGGTGTTATGGGCAAAGAAGTTTGTTCTAGCTTGGATATAATCATAAAGCCTACATCCAGATGCTAATTTAGGTAGACAATAAAATGTGTTGTGATAAAACTAAGGAATCTCTTAACAATCCAAGTCATTATTCCAACCCTCTAGTAAAAAAAAAAAAAAAACTTTCCACACATAAAATGTTGCAGGCATCATGCAGAATCCCAGATAATATTTCAGTTGCTTGTGTATTTCACACATAAAATCGTGAAGTCTTCACTAGTGTTGGTTAGGAGATTCTGAATCTGTGTGGCCTCTCATTCTTTGGAATAATTTCTTATCCCCAATCCCCAACTCCTCTTTCTTGCTTCCCATCCTCCTCAAGCCTCAGGAGAGGGTAAATTTCAACTAGCTTTGGTCCTGGGAAAAATTAGCTTCCAGGAAAAGTGAGAAGTTCTATAAAACTTGCTGTCCAGGTAGAGAGTCAGTATACTTAAGCTGGTATATCAAAATAAATATTCCTATTGACTTTCCTTCCTTCTTTACAGATCACACAGATAGTCAGAGCTGAGGAGTGACTGTGTCAAGAAATAAATGACATCTTGGATGGTGATTTGCCTACATAGGTGCTCACTTTTAAACTGTTGAAGTTGTTGTGCTCATGAGAAAAGTCAATGGTTCTCAAAAAATCAAGTGAAGGAAGAAGACGTGGCCCACAGCATTCCCACCCACCCCCTTGGCTCCCCCACATCCACTTCTGCTTTTTCCTATCAAAAGAAGCTCACCTCTCACTCATTTATATCTCAAAAGGCTGTTATATGTGAAGTTGGGCTCATTTTTCTTTCATTCCCTTCCCAGAGAAATGGTGCTCTAAACTCAACTTTTTGGCTAAAATGTATTTTTATGTGAGGAGATAGCTTAGTTCATGTTAGAAAAAAACAAAAACAAAAACTTGCCAGTATCAGATTTTTTGACTGGATGAAACAACCACCCATTTGCTGTTATTGTTGTTAGGTGCTGTCGAGTCATCTCCGACTCATAGTGACTCTACTCTATGCACGGAATGAAACATTGCCCAGTCATGTGCCAACATCACAATCCTTGTTATACTTGAGCCCATCGCAGCAGCCACTGGGTCAATCCATCTCGTTGAGGGCCTTCACCTCTTTCATTGACCCTCCTCCTTACCTAGTATAACATCCTTCTCCAGGGAATGGTCCCTTCTGACAACATGACCAAAATAGGTAAGAAGTCTGGCCATTCTCACTTCCAAGGAGCATTCTGGCTGTACTTCCTTCAGGGCAGATTTGTTAGATCTTTTAGCAGTCCATGGTACTTTCAGCATTCTTCACCAGCACCACAACTCAAAAGAATCAACTCTTCTTTGGTCTTCCTTATTAATTGTCCAGCTATCTCATGCATACGAGGTGATTGAAAATACCATGGCTTGGGTCAGGAGCACCTTGGTCCTCAAAGAGACATCTTTGTTCTCGGCACTTGGAAGAGGTCCTTTGAAGCTGATTTGTTCAGTGCTATACATCATCTGATGCCCTGACTGCTGCTTCCATTGGCATCAATTGTAGAACCAAGCAATGATGTGAAGTCTCTGACAACTTCAAACTTTTCTGCATTTATCGTGATGATGCTTATAGGTCCAGTTGTTAGGATTTTTGTTTTCTATATATTGAAATGTAATCCATACAGCAGACTGTATTCTTCAATCTTCATTGACCCATTTGTGGTATATTAAAATTAAAATATGCTTAATACCTAATTTGGATCATAGCGAAAAGTTACTTTTATCCTTTATTTTTCTCATCCTCAAGAGCAGATAATAATGACAACAACATTAAGAAAGTTGTCATGGATGGCAAATACCTATTTATTTGTTCCAAAGTGAGATAATCATAAATAAAATATATATATTTTTAAATCCCTAGACATTGTCAAGACTCTAACTCTATAGAGAGTGAAGATCTATAATACACATAGAAAGCCATGTGTGTGATATAGTGGTTAAAACATGAGATCTATGCTTTACCACAGTAGGGTGACTCACCAACTCATTCACCTTTGTGACCACAGACAAGTTGCATAAACCCTTTCTGATTGATAACTATCCTATGAAACAGAGATAATCTTAGAAGCAAGTTCAAAGAGTTATTGTGAGGAAGAAACAGACTTAGAATAGTGCTTGACTGATAGTAGGTAACTGATAAATGTCACAAATAATAATCACAGTCATGGTTGTTAAGAGTAAGCTCTGGGATCAGACCACCAGTGGTCATATCTCAACTCCACCGTTGGTTAAGTCTGTGAGCATAGGTAAGTTTTCTGCTCTATGCCTTAATCTACTCAATTGCATATCAAGATAATCATAATACCTAATTCATAGAATTATTGGAAATATTAAAACTTTTTAACTGTTTAGCATAGTTTCTAGCACATAAAAATGTTCACTAAATGACTTAACATCTTAACAATATTGAGTCTTCTAATCCTTAAATACTATATTTCTTCATTTATGGATATTCTCTAAAAAACTGGGAACTCTGGTGGCATAATACCTAAGGCATTTGACCGTTAACCAGAAGACTGGTGGTTCAAACCCACCAGCCACTCCTCAGAAGGAAAACTGGGGAAACTACTTCAGTAGAGATATCACCTCAGAAAACCAAGGAGAGGTCGCAATGAGTCAAAACCAACTTGACGGTAGTGAGTTTGGTTTTGGTTTAGTTTAAAAAACTGTATCAGTGTTTTACAGTTTTCAGCATACAGAACTTGCACATATTTGGGGAACATCTGAGATTCAAAAATGGCTCAATTTTATACAAACTTATTATGCTTGGCTGCTAATTGTAAGGTTGGTGGTTTGGGTCTACCCAGAGGCTCTAACTGTAAGTTGTGACTGTCTACAGAATACATACACATATGTTGCATGTCCACACCAAACTCATTAGAATTCATTATCTCCCCACACTAAATCTACTATCTGTGGAATCTTCCACATCTTAGTTAACAGCAAGGCCAGATGTCCAGTTGCTCAAAATAAAATATTAACTCCATTTTGTGTCATATTCCCCATTTACCAAAAAACAAAACCACTTTCCCAAAGTCAATTCCAATTCATAGTGACTCTATAGAACAGAGTCTCCAACAGCAGGACAAACTTGTCTGTCGGTTTGTCCTACTGTGGTGACATGTAGACGTGAGTTTTGAGGCTGAGCCTCTGGTGTT
>NW_006921685.1:8445624-8452934 GCF_000298275.1 Orycteropus afer afer | reverse complement strand
GATCAGGCAGTGTTTCGTTCTGCTGTGCATGGGGTCGCTATGAGTCGGAAACGACTCGACGGCACTTAACAACAACAACAACTATAGAACAGAGGAAAACTGCCCCATCAGATTTCCAAAGTTATAAACATTTATGGGAGCAGACTGTCATATATTTCTTCCATAGAGTGACTGGTGGGTTTGTAACACTAACTTTCAGCAGCTGAGTGTTTAGTCACTCTGTCACCAGGACTCCTTTCCCCACATGTAGTCTATCAAAACTAATCACATTGGCTCTACTTTTAAATATATCCAGAATCCATTCACTTTTATTTTGTCCAGAGACCATCCATCCCCTGGAGCATCACTTTGAATTTGGACTTCTAGACTCCTGAATTGTGAGAAAGAAGTTGTAGTAGTGTAGTAGTTAAAGCAATTGCCTGCCAACCAAAAGTTTGGAAGTTCAAACCCACCAACTGTTCCTTGGGAGATAGATGAGGCAGTCTGCTTCTGTAAAGATGTACAGCCTTGGAAACCCTCCAGGAAAGTTTTACTCTGACATAGAGGGTTGCTATGAGTTGAAATTGACTCAATGTTAGAGGGTAAACTGTAAGAGAATAAATATCTCTTTGTTAAAGCCAACCACTTGTGGTATTTCTGTTATAGCAGCACTAGAGAACTAAGGCAGAAGAGTAGGGCGCTGCTGTAACAGATATCTAAAATGTAGAAGCATTTTTGGAATTGGGGAATGAGCAGAGGCTGGAAGAGTTTTAAGATGCCTATTAGTAGTGGCATAGACTGTCTTCAAGAGAGGGTTGGTGAAATTATGGACAAAAAAGGCAATTCTGGTGACTGCTCAAAAGGAAATGAGGAGGGTTGCAACACCAGATATGTCACAGATGATGAGAAGCTGTGGCTGAGAAATGGCAGCAGCAGAAGCAGGAGATTGATTGAGGCAGAGCTGGAGCTTACCCACAGAGTGAAAGAATTGATTGCCATTAGACAAGAGGCTTCCTGGTGGAGCGGGATGTCTTCATGGACTTGTCAGTGAAGGTAAGCTTGCCTACCCACAGAATGAGAGAGCTGGGTACCTTCAGGCCGAGTTTTCCTGGTGGGATACAGTGCCTCTCAGCACTAATTGGTAGAGTTAAAGAGATTTATAACACTTGCTGGAGCAGGACAGAGGCCAAGCTGGCTTCTATGAAAGACAAAGGAAACAGGAAGCAGAAACTGAAGAGAAGAGAAAAAAACGGAAAGCAGAGCTGCTTCAGAATCAAAGTGTAGGGACATAAGCTCTGGGGTTTCGAATGATGCAACCCACCACATAACCTCCTAGGTTATGAAGGGTTGGGCCACAACCTTCTAGGTCTCAAAGAATCAGCTCTTCATCCACTTGGTTCTGGAGTGTGAGACTGCTGTTCATGAGTGCCAACTTTGCTTCACAAAGCTGATGGAGTGGGTCTCCCATGCCCAAGAGGCAGAAGAACAGGGCCTCCTGGGGCAGATGGGATGAGATTGGCACTCAGATGGACTAGGAAAATGGCACTACCCAAAGCCAGGGAGCAGAGTTACCATTACAGTGGCCCTGGAAAGCTGAACTGTAGCCCTGGGTCAAGAGGCCTCCACCCAGAATCCAGAGAGCACAGACAGCATCCTGAGTCTGGAAGGTAGGGCCATTGACTAGATGGTCCTGAAGAACAGTGATGTATTTATAAGCCTTGAGAGCTAATTTAAATTGTTCTGCTGAGTTTTTTTTACTTGCTTGATGCTGTTATCCTTTGTTTCCAATTTCTCCCATTTGTAGAGGAAACGCCTACCTTGTACCTGTTTCACTATTGTACTTTGCAAGCAGATAACTTGTATTCTAGATGTACAGATGAAGAGGAATTTTGTACCAGGATGGATTTTGGACTTGGAGTTGATTTAAGACTTTTGGCATAATATGATAGGGTGAAAATGTCATGTGGTAAGGACATGAATTTTGGGGGTCTAAAGGGTGGAATGCCATGGATTAAACTGTATCCCCCTAAACTACTTGTCAGCTGGGTTAGGGCATGATTCTCGTTGGTTCAGAAGATATAATATACTTGGTCCCTATGATGAAATCTAATATAATGTAGTCACCTCCATGATAAGATCTGCTATGAATTATCAATCAGTTGAAAAGAGAGTTTCAGGGTGTGGCCTGAATCCAATATATTGAAAAGCTCTGGCAAAACTCTCTGGCTTTTTTCCTAGATCTGGGTCCTGCACCTGGTTCATCATCATCTGACCTCTAGTTCTTGAACTTGAATTAGTGTCCTGCCATACTGCCTGCTGATCTTGAAACTATTGCCTTGACAGCCTGTGAGCCAAAACCTGCCATTTTTCCTGGCAATCTTGGATGTGTCAGCTTCCAAAACTAACAGCCTGCTGTATTGCCAGCTGTTCATGTTTTCATCAGCCCCCGCAGCTACATGAATCAGAAGAAGCCTCCAGCTGGACATCTGATCCATGGACTTGAGACTTGCCAGCCTCTATAACTGCATGAGCCATTTCCTTGAGATAAATCTCTCTCTCTCTCTCTCTCTCTTTCTCTCTGTCTATACATATATACCAAAGCCAAACCAAACGCACTGCTATCAAGTTGATTCTAACTCACAGTGACCCCCACAGGGTTTCAAAGGCTGTACATCTTTATGGAAGTAGACTACCTTGTCTTTCTTCACAGGGTGGCTGGTGGGTTGGAACTGCTGACCTTTTGGTTAGCAGCCCAATGCCTTAACCAAAGCACCTTGAGAGCTTCTTCTTCTCTCTCTGAGGGAAGAAAATAAAATTTATATAAATTTTCACTGATTTTGCTTCTTGAGAGAACCCAGTTGAGACAATCCTACCTTCATTGCCACCACCCTGCCAACTTTCTCTCCTGCCTACATTTTCTGAATTCCATCTACTCTTTTTTTCATTTATTTTCTCCAGCCACCTTGGCCTCTGGCTGTTCCTTAAATCCACCAGATAGGTCCTACAGGAGAATAGCAATTGTGTCCCAGTGCTCACTGCCATCCGGTCAATTTGACTCATAGTGACCTCTCCCTGGGTTTCTGAGGTGGCATCTCTACAGAGGTGGATTGCCCAATCTTTCTTCTGGTTTGCAGTCAAATGCTTTAGCCACTATACCACCAGGGAACACTATTCCCTCAGATATCTAGAATGCTTACTTTTCACCTAGTTCACATCTTTGTTCAAATAACACTGCTTCAATATCTATCTCCACTCAATTTAAATTTGGATCCACTCTCTCTGTCCCCCTTAGCATTTTTAATCTCCTCCACTCTGTTTGTTTTTCTCTGTTATATGTATATAATGCAGTATCCCCTACTAGAACATGCAATTCTAAAGGCAAAGATTTGGGTTCATTTTGTTCACTGAAGTATCTGTTGAGCTGTGATTGATCCATAGTAGGTATTCAATAAATATTTGTTGCATGAAAACATGAATACTTTCCTTTAGAGACTCATAGAGCTTGAGATTAATATAAAGAAAATAGACCTGCTCCAGCTTACAGATGAGCCTATATACACTTATTTGTGATCTGAGTTTCAACCAGAACTATCTTCTTGTTATTGAAACAAACCATACTGGTATGTGGGCCCACAGTCATATTTCTTAACCCTTCATATTAGTGTAAAGCATATTTTTGCCTCCTAGGTGTCAAGTCTGGCCTGGGACCAGGAAAAACTGGGTCAATTGGGAGTCTACAGAAGTTGCTCTGTTCTCCTGTGAAGTTTCAGCAGCTCTGGCCTCCCTGAATTGTCTAAGACCAGGGAACCTCCACTATCCAAACTTCACCCAGAGCCTTTTACAGTCCTTGCTGCTTCTTTTCTGCTGCTTTGGACTTGGCTGTTGACACAGTGAAGCCCCCTCTAACAGCTCTGGCTTACTACTGCTGCTCCTGCCAGAGCTATGGCTGCTTTCTGCATGGTCAGCCAACCTGGCCAGGCTTAGTGATCTTGGGAAATGTGATCATAGATCACAAGAAGAGTGGGTTTTGGTGAATTTTACTTAGAGGAAAATTGCCAGAGATATGATGATAAAAACATTAGGGACCTTGCCTCAGTAGGCAAATAGAAACCAATTGTTCTATCATAGATGGTTGCTTGCAAGCTTTTAACACCTCAGGCATTATACAACAAACTAGGAGGTAGAAGCACCAAACATATTAGGCCACGTAACTAGTTTTCATGAAACCAAGACCTTAAATTTCCAAACCAAGAAACCAAGCAGCCTCAGCTGCTCTTCTTTTTTGTTTCTGTTGTTTTTGTAAATATATATATATATCAAGCAAAATTTGCCAACTCTATTTTTCACAGGTTTATAAACTTTTGACATAATTATATTAATTGTCCATGCAACCCTTGTTGCTGTTGCTGTTAGATGATGTGGAGTCAGTTCCAGTTCACAGTAACCTTACATACAAGAGAATGAAACACAGCCTGGCCCTGTACCATCTATATGCATAATCAATGTGAATTTTCTATCACCATTAGTAGAAACTAGTGCTCCATAAACATAACCCTCTCTTCTCCAACCTCCTACCCCTTGAAACTACTAGTAAGCTTTAGTCTCTCTCTCTCTTTTTTTTTTTTTTAAAGAAACAAAAAAACCATGCTTGTCAAACATTTGCAATGTGCAATACTGTGTTTAAGACAGAATTGGAAATAAAAAGAGGTGTAAAAGAGATGTGTTGCCTCCATTTTTTAAGTCCCTAATATGTTTCAAAATTCATTGCCACCAATTTGATTCTGATTCATAATAACCCTACTGAAAAGAGTAAATTGCCCCATAGGGTTTCCAAGGCTGTAATCTTTACCAAAGCAGACTATCATATCTTTCTCCTGCAGAGTAGCTGGTGGGTTTGAACCACCACCAATTTGGTTACCAACCAAGCATTTAACCATTGTACCACCAAGAGGCAAAATGCAAACTAAAACACTATAATGAAATAAGCAAAGGCCTGGACCTATGATATTTGACTGCTAACCAGAAGGCTGGTAGTTCAAGCTCACCAGCCACTCCTCGGAAGTCTGGGCAATCTACTTCTGTAGAGTTATTGCCTTGGAAACCCAAGGAGGGATTACCATGAGTCAGAACTGACTTGACAGCAGTGAGTTTGTTTGTTTGGAGTTAGGAAACTGGAAGAGAAGAACATTTGGAACTTCTCAAGCTGAAAGAACTGAAGAAAAAATCCAAGCCTTGAGTTACAATATGGAAGGATTCTATGAACAAAAAATTGAATGAGCCAGGAAGCATCAAAAGATGATGAAAAGAATACACAGAGTAATTGTACCAAAAATAATAAGTTGATGTTCATCCATTTCAGGAGGTAGCAATGATCAAGAGCTGATAATACTGAAGGAAGAAATCCAAGCTACACTGAAGGTAGTTCCTAAGGCATTTGACTGCTAACCAGAGGTCTGACAGTTCAAACCCACCAACCACACCTCAGGAGGAAGGTTGGGCAATCTACTTCCATAGTGATACTGCCTCAGAAACCCAAGGAGGGGTCGCTGTGAGTCAGATCTGACTTTACCGCAGTGGGTGGTGGGTTAAAGAAATCACTGAATATCCATTGAAATGTTTCAAAAAAACAGATGCAATTCTAAAAGTGCTCACTTGTCTATGCCAAGAAATTTGACAGATAGCTACCTGGCCAACCAAATGGAAGAGATCTATGTATGTGCCCATCTAAAATAAAGATGATCCAATGGAATGTGGAAATTATCAAACAATATTATTAATATCATATGCAAGTAAAATTTTACTGAAGATAATTTTAAACACTTGCATCAATCAAAACATCTACAGGAAACTAACAGAAATTCTAGCCAAATTCAGAATAAGCTGTTGAATGAAGGATATCATTGTTGATGTCAGATGGATCTTGGCTGAAAGGAAAGAATACCAGAAATATATTTACCTGTGTTTTATCAACTATGCAAAGACAATCCACTGTGTGGATCATAACAAATTATGGATAATGTTGCAAAGAATGGGAATTCCAGAACACTTAATTGTGCTCATGTGGAATCTGTGCATAAAGGCAGTCATTTGAACAGATCAAGAGGACACTTTAATTAGAAAACGTGTGCATCAGAGTTGTATCCTTTAACTAAACCAAAAAACCAATATTACTGCCATGGAGTTGTTTCTGAGTCATAGTGACCCTTCCTTCAGTTTCTGAGGCAATATCTTTATGGAAGTAGATTGCTCAGTCTTCCTTCAGAAGAGAGGCTGGTGAGTTTGAATCCCTAGTCTTCCAGTTAGCAGTCAAATACCTTAGGCACCTGGCCACCAGAGCTCCCTTTATTTAATCTGTATGCTGAGCAATTAATCCTAGAAACTGTACTATATGAAGAAGGTGGCAACACCAGGATTAGAGGGAGATTCATTAACAACCTGCAATATACAGATAATACAACCTGGCTTGGTGAAAGTGGAGAAGACTTGAAGCACTTACTGATGAAGATCAGAGATGACAACTTTTAGTATTGATTACACCTTGACATAAAGAAAAGGAAAATCCTCACAACTAGGCCAATAAGCAACATCATGATAAATGAAGAAGAGATTGAAGTTGTGAAAGATTTCATTTTACATAGATTCACAATCAGCACCCATGGAAGCAGCAGTCAAAAAATCAAATGACATATTGCATTGGGCAAATCTGTAGCAAAAGATTTCTTTCAAGTGTTAAAAAGTAAAGATATGACTTTGAGGACTAAGGAGCAACTGACCTAAGCTGTGGTGTTTTTAATCACGTCATATGCATGTGAAAGGCGGATAATAGATAAGGAAGACTGAAGAAGAATTGATGCATTTGAGTTGTGGTGTTGGCAAAGAATATTGAAAATACCATGAACTGCCAGAAGAATGAACAAATCTATCTTGGAGGAAGGGCATCCAGAATTATTTTTAGAAGCCAAAATTGGAAAGACTTTATCTACCTTACTTTGGACATGTTATCAGGAGTGACCAGTCCCTGGGAAAGTCATTATGCTTGGTAAAGTAGAGTGTCAGCCAGTTCAGTCACTAGGAGGGTGTGTGTGGGAGCAGTGTAGGCCACATTGAGTGATTTTATTTTTCAGTGATATCCTGGTGATGTAGTGCCTAAGGCATTTGACTGCTAAACAGAGGGCTGGTGGTTCAAACCCACCAGCCTCTCCCTGGAAGGAAGATTGGGCAATCTACTTCCATAGAGATACTGCCTTGGAAACCCAAGGAGGGATTGCTATGAGTTGGAAACTACTCAACAGCAGTGAATATTTTTTTTTTTTTTTAAATTAATATAGGTT
>NW_006921685.1:8436460-8445524 GCF_000298275.1 Orycteropus afer afer | reverse complement strand
CAGTTCATACATTTTATCTCATGACATTGACTGCAATTTCCCACAACGTAATATCTCTTTACACTTCCTCCTCATTGTTACCTCTTCCCCGTGTCTTTCCCTCCCCATGAGCTATCTCTCTGTGTCAATATTGCCCTTCTGTTCTCCCATGATTAAACGCTCCAACGAGTGTATCTACCTGATGTTATTAATCAGCTTATATGCTCATCTATTGTTTGGCTGGAAGCCACAGGAGTAAGTTTAATTCAAGACCTGAAGGGGAACTAGAGGCCATTGTCCTAGGGGTCTCACCAGGCTCTGTCAGACCAGCAATTTTTTTTTTTTTTTCCTGATTTTGAGTGTTGTTCCCCATTGTTCTCCTACTCTATCCAGGATCTTCTGTAATGATTCTCTGCTGAGTTGTTGACAGTGGTAGGTGGGCACCATTTAGTTCTTCTGGTCTAATTGTTTACATACATCATTGGTTTTCTTCATTCTTCCTTGCCCTGAATGAGGAGAAACCCATCATTGCATCTAGATGGCTGCTTGCAAGTTTTTATTGTGATGTGAAGGTTTATCCTTTTTCTTTGAGGCTACCCTATGATTTATAATTTTCTCCCTGAGTTTAGAACAGTCCATTATATCTTGCAACTCTCTTGATTTCCTTACCATTTAGAAGTTCTGTAACTACACAGTATTTTCCCTGTTTTTGGTTTGTAGTTGTCCTCATTTGCCAATTGATGTCTCTGGTTCCTTGTTTACAATCTTGTAAGCTTATTCTACTTAATTTCACCATCATATTTGAGGGACAATTTTGCTGGATATATAACTCTTGGTTGAAAATTTTTCTCTTTCAGGGTTTTATATATACCATCCCACACTGTGTAATCACACGGGAACAGTAATCAAAAAAAAAGAAAAAAAGAGGGAAAAATGCAATTATCTGGGCAGTGAGCAATAAAAGAAAAAAGTTAGAGAAGGAGAATAATGAAGTAAAAAAAATGGGAAAAATGCAAAAAGAAAAACAAGGAATGGGGTTAACCATGAGAAAGAAAAAAAAAATTGGAAACAGGAACAGGGAAAAAAATAGCTACAAATGAGAAACTGGGAAGGGAAGAATAAAGAATAATAAAAAGAACAAAAGTAATAATAATGGTAGTTTTAAAACAGACAAAAACAAACAAACTAAAAAAAAGAGAAAAGAATCCAGGCAACACGGGGCAGCGCACTCAGGCTCCGTCTGAGGACACAGACTGGAATGGAATTCCTGTTGGCCTAGAAGGTAGGTGGGAGTGAAGGATGGCTGCACCTCCATTCACCAAGAGGGTGTGGGATAGAAGAGTAACAAGGGGAATGTCGCACCTTTCCAGTCATCTACATCTGGAATGTCCTTGTGGTTCCTGGCAAGTAGAGCCTGTTCTTAAGTCCCTGGAATCTAAGAGAACTCTGTTGCTTTATATATCCAAAATGGTCCACCCGGCTGTACCCTTCAGACAGGCAAAAGTCCACAGTTCAGCCCACCTTCCTCTTAGCTGCTTCCTCTTTTATTCACCAGCTGCCAAAGCAGTCCTCCACGCAGTCCCTGGCTAGCAGAGCTGATTTTTAGGTTAATTCTTAGATCATGCTACCACTTGGCAATATCTAAGCTGTCTGTGCCATCAAGATCACTGCCAGACCGCAGCTCCACATGTCTTCTTTTTTGGTGTTTTTGTGCAAATTCTTCTGCTAGTTGGAGTTTCATCCACTTCTATACCCTTCCCTTTAAAGCTCAGGGGTCCAGCATTATCTTCTCTATCTGTGTTAATTGGTTCCCTTTTTCTTTGTTGAAGAGGGTCTGTGCAGTCCTTCTGCCTATTCTGCCATCTTATCGAACTCTGAATTTTTTTTTTTTTTTTAATTTATCCTGGTGTTACCATGAACTTAATGGAGCAGGCAAAGATATCAAATGCCTAACAAAGCATGTAACACCAGTAAGAAGCACTAATTGTGTAGATATTTTCTCTGATGTTCTAGGCTTCATGGCTGTTGAACAAATTTAGAGAGAATTCTTCAGTTTTCACCTCCAGATAAAGTGGGTTGCTTTTTTGCCCAGAAAATAAATGTGGTAATGTTATTAAAAAAATATAGAATTTCTACTATAGACACAGGAAGAAAAGTACATTGTGATTAGGTATTATGAACACTGTGGTTGTCTTTGCTACCTAATACTTCTATAACAGAAATACCACAAGTGGATGGCTTTAACAAACAAATTTGTTTTCTAACAGTTTAGAAGTCTGAATTCAGGGCACCACCAACCTCTAGGAGAAGGTTTTCTCTTTGTCATTCTTGGGGAAGGTCCTTCTCTTCAGCTTCGGTTTCCTGCTTCCTTGAGGAACTCCAGGATATTTAGCATCTGTCTTCCCCATCATTGCTTATTTAATCTGCTCCTTTATATTTTGTAGGAGTTTAACCCAAGACACACCCTACAGTAATCCTACTCCGTTAACATAACAAAGACAACCGATTCCCACAGAAATAGAGGTTAGGTTTTATAACATATATCTTATGAAACACAATTCAATCTCTAACAGTGGATGATAGAAAAATATCACATATATAATAAACAAAGGATAAATATGGATTTTAATGACAATAAGACAATGGAAGCAATCAATAATTAGTCTTAACAACTTAGATTCAGAATTTTCCAATAAGAAAATGGCATTTGGCTAAATGGTGACAAAAAGTTATGCCTTTAAACATTTCAGTAGGTCTCTTTATTGAAAGCACAGTTAACACTTGACTGTGTATAGCACACAGAGATGCTCTCTAAATAGGACTACTACTGTCATTCTTTACTTTGGGCTTTCATTCATTCATTCAATCAAAGAATATTTATTGATCATTACCATAGGCCTGACACTTTTCTAAATCCTGGAGATACTGCAGCAAATTAAACAAAGTCTTTTCTTTCATCTAAATGGCATCCTAGTAGAAATAATAAGTAACAGGTATATAAGTAAATGGGAGCTCTGGTGGTGTAGTGCCTAAGGCATTTGACTGCTAACCAGAAGACTGGCTGTTCAAATCCACCAGCTACTCCTCAGAAGGAAGATTAGGCAGTCTACTTTTATAGCGATACCGCCTCGGAAACCCAAGGAGGGATCACTGTGAGTTAGATTATTCTTTTTAAAAAAAAAAGCATACAGGGAATGGCATAATGGAATGAGAGGGTACCTAAAAGAACTGCATTGTCAATAAAACAAAATATTGTCTTGACCTATAAATAACAGCATTGCCCCATATGAGTTTAAATTAGGGATTATTTGCTAAAGTAACTGCATTGTAGACTGAAAATTATGAATAGGCTAAAGTAGTAAAAAAACATTTTAAAAAATTGTTCACATCTTAGCTTTCAAAAGGAAAGAACTTTAGTTTCTTATGAGTCTTTTGAGACCACAATTCAATTTAGCTCAATATTAAAAACTCTTAAGTTGCTGGCAGGTTTCTCTTTGTCCTACTCCCACAATTAGCAATAAGGAAGCCAAGTTGGAAATGCTTTCTTTATCCAAACAGCTGAATTAAATGAATACTATATAGTTTCTGAAAAATTTTATTGATCCAATTTACAAAATAAAATTTAAGTGAATCAGAGAGGGGAATATTGAACAAGAATAAAGAAAGGGAGAAAGAATTTAAAAGAAGAGCTAAAGAAATCCAATTTATCAGCAAGTCCTGGCAGCCCTACCTATAAATAATACCAACAATCTGAACTTCACGTTCCTCCAGTATTATCTCAGTCCAATGGCTCCTATTAGCCTCTTTTCTTCCATTCATGCTCTTTTAGGTCTCTTCACACAGCAACCAAAGTGATTATCTTGAAACACTAATTGAGTCTTTTTCCTCTGCTGAAAACCTTTTAAAAGTGTCCCTTTGATAGTCTTAAATTGATTATAAAATCAAAGGAAAAAAAAAAAAAAAACAAAGTCTGTGTCATTGAGTCAATTCCAACTCCTATTAACCCCCTTTGGGTTTCTGAGGTGGTAAATCTTTTTGGAAGTAGATTGCCCAATGTTCCTTCCAAGGAGTGGCTGCTGGGTTTGCACTGCCAGCCTTCTGATTAGCAGTCAAATGCCTTAGGGGCTATCCCACCAGAGCTCCCATTTCAATGAAATAGCATTCCACAAACACCAGTTTTGTTTTTTAACATTGAACTTTTGCCACAATGCAGGTTTCATACTTATTTGCCACAATTTTATTGTGGGTCTCCCTGCTTAGCATATAAGCTCCATGAGGATAGTACCTTGCTTGCTGTATAAATTGATACGCAATATTGTTACTGACACACAATAGGCACTAAATATATATTTCTTGAATTATATGATTAATAAATACAGTTGTTAAGAACAAGTCAGTTAACCAAAATCCCAAAACAAGAACCAGGTCTAATATTCTATAATAATTAATAGTCAACCAGGCAAGCAGCTATCATGTAAACAGATCTTTAGAACTGGTTTGGAATTTATTATTTAATACATTTAATCACACAACAATTATTGCTTTTTAGATTGGCACTGCCAGGGCACAGGAATTACAGTGGTGAACAAGGAGAGATTTCTTTGCAAGGGGTCACACTCCATGAGGGAAAAGTTACTACCTACAACCTTAGGAGGAAGTAAGTATTTCCTTGTTTTAGAAAGAACAACTTACAGACAAGCACAAATATTAAATTTTTCCCAGGCTAAAAAGAGAGACCAAGAGTCAAAGCAGAAAGTTCAGCAACCAAAAACATAGGAATTATTCTTTAGAAAGAGAAGAAATATCTTTGAATAAAATAAAAATGTGATTTTTTTTCTGTAATCAGAAAAATTTTCTCAATTATTTTTATATTCCTCAGATTTACTCAGTAATGTGTAACTATTTGTTTAGAAATAAACACTTTTATGTTCTTAAAGAACATAATGTAGAAATGGAAAATATTTATTAAATACTAAAAATATGTATGCAATTAAATCAGGTGTTAAGGCCTTAGAGGCAAAAAGTCCATTCAATTCTTAGAATGAAATATTTTTTTAAAAAAGTGGTGGTGTCAGGAATAATTTTTTCTTCCTTTACAGTGATTAAACAAAATCATACACTTTGATTTTATTAGTAAAAAATGATCTATTCCAGTATTTAAAACATAAATTATTTGAATCAATGAGCATAATTTAATTATGTCTCTACAGATTAAGATATCTTAATTTTTATATCTTTATTTTATATGTATATGTGTCTATATATATGTATATACATATATATAGACACATATATACTTATATTATTACAACAGGAGGTGAAAAATTTAATAAGATATAGTTTGGACTTTAATCTGAATTCTCTCAAAGTTTACAATGTCTTGATCCACTAAAGCAAATAGTCTTTGAAATCATTATAAGAATAGAAAATTCTACTAAAGTACCAATATTCTGGATGAAGTTGACCTCAAAATTCAAAATATCCCAGTCTTATTGCTTTATATATTTCATAGAAATATGTCCAGAAAAAAATTAAATAATATATGTTTATTGTTTTCAACCACCACTTGTTTATAAGTTTGTCGTACTGTGACCGTTTGTGTGTTGCAGTGATGCTGGAAGTTATGTTATCAGTATTTCAAATACTAGCAAGGTCACACCCATTGTAAACAGGTTTCAGCAGAGCTTCCAGATTAAGAAAGGCTAAGAAGGAGGACCTGGCAATTTACTTTCAAAAAACATTGGCCATGAAAACCTTCTGCATAGCAGTGGAACATTGTCTGATGTAGTGCTAGAAAATAAGCCCTCAGGTTGGAAGTCACTCAAAATATGACTAGGGAACAGCTGTATCCTCAAAGTAGAGTCAACATTAATGATGTGGATGGACTAAAGCTTTTGAGAACTTCATTTGTTAATTTGGCACAACTCAAAACATCCATCAATAAATAACCAGAACATGGGGGGTATGGAGTAAAAATCTGGGGAAACTAGCCATCATCAAAAATTAAATGTGATCCATAAAGAACAATATCCTATGTGTTACTGAGCTGAAAGGGACTGGTATTGGTTATTTTGAATCAGAGAATTATATGGTCTACAATATTGAGAATGACAAATTGAAGAGGAATGGCATACATCAGGATAAAGAAGATTTCAGGATCTATCCTGAAGTACAATGTTGTCAGTCATAGAATTTTTCCATATGCCTACAAGAAAGACTGGTTAATACAACTAGTATTCAAATTTACACACCGACCACTAATGATAAGGATGAAGAAATGGAAGACTTTTACAAACTTCAGCAGTCTGAAATTGACCAAATGTGATATAAATATGCATTGATATTTACTGGGGATTAGAATGTGAAAGTTGGAAACAAAAATAAAGATTGGTAGTTGGAAAATACGGCCTTGGTGATAAAAACAACACCAGAGATCACATAATAGAATTTTGCAAGACCAGCCACTTATCCATTGCAAATACATTTTTCAACAACATAAATGAAGACATATGGATCTCACTGGATGGAGTACACAAGTATCAAATAGATGACATTTATGGAAAGAGATGACGAAGAAGATCAATATCATCAGTCAGAACAAGTGCAGGGGCCAAGTCTCAGACCATCAATTGCTCATATGCAAGTTCAAGTTGAGACTGAAAAAAATTAAAACAGGTCCATAAGAGCTAAAGTATGTATGGCCTAGAGTATATCTTGCCTGAATTTAGGGACCATCTCAGGAACAGAATTGACACATTGAACACTAATGATTGAAGATCAGATGAGTTGGAAGATGATATCAAGGGCATCATACATGAGGAAAACAAAAGATCATTCAAGAAAAGACCAAAATGATGTCAGAAGATACTCTGAAAATTGCCCTTGAACATAGAATAGCTAAAGTGAAGGAATGCTGAAGTAAAAGAGCTGAGTAGGAGATTTCAAAGGGTGGCTTGAGAAGACAAAGTAAAGTGTTAGAATGAAATGAGCAAAGACCCCGAGTTAGAAAATCAAAAGGGAAAAACACTGGCATTTCAAAAGCTGAAATAACTGAAGAAAACTTTCACTCTTTGAGTTCTAAAATTGAAAGATTTTATAAACAAAATATTGAATGATACTAGAGGCAGCCAAAGAAGATGAAAGAAATAGTCATTGTACCAAAAGTAACTGGTTGATGTTCAACCATTTCAGGAGGCAGCATATAATCAAAGACTGACAGTACTGAAGGAGAAAGTCCAAGTTGCACTGAAGGTATCAGCCAAAACAGAGCTGCATGAATTGTCAGTATACCAACTGAGATGTCTCAAAAAATGGGTGCAACAATGGAAATTCTCACTGGTCTATGCCAAATAATTTGGAATTCAGGCACCACGCCAACTGACTGGAAGAGATCAATATTTATGCCCATTCTAAAGAAAGATGATCCAACAGAATGTGGAAATTATCAAATAATACTATTAATATCCAAACAAGCAAAATTTTGCTGGTGATATTTCAGAAATTATTTCAGCAGTACATCAGTAGGAAATTCTCAGAAATTAAAGTTAGGTTCAGAAGAAGACTTAGGAAAAAGAATATCATTGCTGGTATCAGTTGAATCTTAGCTGAAACCAAAGAATACCAGAAAAATGTTTACATGTGTTTTATTGACTATACAAAAGCATTTGACTGTGTGGAGCATAACAAATTATGCGTAACATTGCAAAGAATGAGAATTCCAGAATACTTATTTGTGCTCATGTGGAACCTGTACATAGACTAAGAGGAAGTCCTTTGAACAGAACATGGGCATATGCCACGGTTGTGTGTGTCAGGACTGTATACTTTTGCCATACTTATTCATTCCATATGCTGAACAAATGACCCGAGAAGACAGGTTATATGAGAAGAAAGTGGCATCAGGATTAGACGAAAACTCATTAACAACCTGCAATATACAGATGACACAGCATTCTTTGAATTGAAGCACTTAATGATGAAGACCAAAGATTACAGCTTTCAGTATTCATTGTTTTCAATGGAAAAAAGTATATATTTGAAATTTGCCTTCACAAAAATTATATAACTCTTTTAAATAGATAAAATCTGACTATTATGACTAGTACAAATAACAATGTTTCATTACCATTCTTCATGTTTTAATTATGTGAGAGAATTAAAAGGAATACTTTAGAGAATGAAAATGAAAGTGCAATTTTCATTGCAAATGGGTCAGTACAATTCTCTTCGCAGATGAAAGACAGCATATTAAATACAATTTCAACAAAATTACATGGAAGGATAAGTTATTTTATGATTGAATTAAATAATTAGAGGACTTACTGAGTCACCTAAATCAGTCTGCTTTGATATGATGAATCAGATACATATTTGGGTTCACAGGAAGAAAATGATCATTACAAACTTTTATAAGCAATCTTCCCCTAATCTCCATGATTCACCATTTACTAAGACTGGGCTTTCACCCACTGCATTCCAGGAGCTATCAAGTGCATTACAAGAGCTATCAAATAGCCTTATTTACATGATGATACATTGCCTTGAATCTATTTTTCCACAAATTAGAGCTCACTAATCATACTTTCAATGATTAAGGTAAACAGATTTATATACTTTTTTGCAAAAGCCTGCATAAGTGAGGATCATATACAATCTTAACAAAAAAAAAAAAAAAGATATTTGATAAACTGATACGTTTAAAATGTGAAATATATTCAAAGAAATAATAGGCAAAATAATACAACAGCAATGTAATTCAACATTGACTTACTGAACACTGACTCTGTGCCAGGCACTAGTCTTGTACTAGGAATTCAGAGCTTAATAACACAGAACAGAAATAAAGACATTCTAAATACAGTAACAAGGTATATAAGAGACGAAACAAAGAGTATTCCACAAAGAGAGTGCCATTGACAGATATGAACAAGCAGTCAAATGCCTTAGGCACTATGCCATCAGAGCTCCCAGTTAAGAATGAGGAGTTATTAATTCACTTTTAAGTTCCTCACATTTACTTTTCTTTTTCTTTTTTTTTTTAATTTTATTTTGATTTGGGTGAAGATTTACAGAGTAAATTCACTTT
>NW_006921685.1:8419512-8435605 GCF_000298275.1 Orycteropus afer afer | reverse complement strand
ATCTATCCGTCCATATACCCCTGTTTGCCTTCACTGACAACTCGGTACTGTATATGCAAAAGGGTTCACATTTGTTGTCTGTACTTCCCATGTACCTCTCTAAGTTCCTCACACTTACTTTTCATGTACATTATTTCTCCAGATCTACAGATGGGTAAGGTAGGTTGACTCAGAATACTCCGTCTTTACAATTACAATTACAAGCATTGCCTGTAAACTTATGGACATGAGTTAAAATCATTTATGTATGGCTATGCCAAGGAGTTCTGGTAGCATAGTGCCTAAGGTACTTGACTGCTCACCAGAAGGCTGGCGGTTCAAACCCACCAGACACTCCTCGGAAGGAAGGTTGGGCAATCCTACTTCCGTAGTGATACTGCCTCGGAAACCCAAGGAGGGGTCGCTATGATTTGGGGCCAACTCGACGGCAAACAACAACAACAACAACATGCCATATGAAAGCTTTGTAACCCTGAACAAATGCTGTTATTGACTGAATTGTGTCCCTCTCCCCAAAATATGTGTTGGAATCCTAGCCCCTATATCCCTGGATGTAATCCTGTTGGGAGATAAGATTTTATTTGTTAAGTTAATGAGGTCATATCAGTGTAGGATGTGTCTTAAACCTAATCATTTCTGATATATGTAAAACAGCATAGATAAAGAGATCAGGAAGCACAAATAGAAGATGGTTGCCATCTGAAGATCACCAAAGAACTGAGTAACACTGAGATTACATAAACTGAGGGAGACAGGATTTTCTCCTATAGCCAGTAACTTGAATTTAGGTTTCTAGTTTTCACCACTCGTCTGTCAGTTTGTCATATGGTGGGGGCTTGTGTGTTGTTGTGAGGCTGGAGGCTATGTCACTGGTATTTCAAATACCAGCAAGGTCACTCATGGTGAACAGGTTTCAGCAGAGCTTCCAGACTAAGACAGACTGGGAAGGATGGAACCATCCACTTCTGAAAAAAATTTCCAGTAAAAACCTTATGAATAGCAAAGAAACAGTGTCTGATATATTATGGAAAACTTTATGAATAGTAGTGAAGCATTGTCTGATACAGTGCCAGGAGATGAGCCCCTCACATAGGAAGGCACACAAAATATGTCTGAGGAAGAGCTGCTTCTCAAAGTAGAGTTAGTCTTAATGTTGTGAATGGAGTAAAGCTTTCAGGACCTTCATTTGCTGAAATGGTATGACTCAAAATGGGAAGAAACAGCTGCAAACATTCATTAATAAGTGGAACATGGAATATATGAAATATGAATGTATGAAAACTGGAAGTTGTAAAAAATGAAATGGAATGCATAAAGATCAATATCCTAGATATTAGTGAGCTGAAATGGACTGTTCTTGGCCGTTGTGAATCAGACAATCATATGGCCTTCTATGCCAAGGATAACAAACTGAAGAGGAAAGCCATCACATTCATCATCAAAAAGAATATTTCAAGATCTGAGGTACAATGCTATCAGTGATAGGATAATACCCATATACCTATAAGGAAGACCAATTAATACTATATATATATATATATATATATATATATATATATATATACACCCACCACTAAAGCCAAAGCTGAAGAAATTGAAGATTTTTACCAATTTTTGACATCTGAAATTGACCAAATATGTGATCAAGATGTATTAATTATTAGTGGTGATTGGAATGAGAAAGTTGGTAACTAAGAAGAATGACTGGTAGTTGCAAAATATGGTCTTGGTGATAGAAATGATGATCCCATAATAGAATTTAGCAAGACCAAAAATGTATTCATTGCAAATATGTTTTATCAACAACATGAATGGCAACTATACATGTGGATTTTGCCATATGGAATACATATGAATCAGATCCACTAGATCTGTGGAAAAGAGGTTATTTAGAAGATCAATATAATCAGTTAAAACAAGGCCAGGAGCTAACTGTGGAGCAGACCATCAATTGCCCATATGCGAATTCAAGTTGAAGCTGAAGAATATTAAAATAAGTCCATGAAAGCCAAAATATGACCTTGATTATATCCCACCTGAATTTAGAGACTATCTAAAGAATAGAAGAGACAAGTTGTGTGATGACATCAAGAACATCATAAAGAAAGCAAATGGTCATTTAAAAGACAGACAAGGAAGAATAGACCAAAATGGATGTCAAAAGAGACTCTGAAACTTACCCTTGAATGTAGAGTAGCTACAGTAAATGGAAGAAATGATGAAATAAAAGAGCTGATCAGAAGATTTCAAGGGCAGCTCTAGAAGGCAAAGTAGAGTATTATAGTGAAATGTTCAAAGCCTTGGAGTTGGAAAACCAAAAAGGAAAAACTTGGTTGGCATTTCTCAAACTGAAATAACTGAAGAAAAAAATTCAAGCCTCAAGTTGCAGTATTGAAGGATTCTATTGGCACCATATATACAAAGATACAAAGAAAACTATAAAAGACTATTTCAAGAAACCATAAGAGATCTACATAAATGGAAGAACATACCATGCTCGTGGATAGGAAGATTGAACATTGTGAAAATGTCAATTCTACCCAAAGCAATCTATGCATTCAATGCAATCCCAATCCAAATCCTATCAACATTATTTAAGGATATGGAAAAACCAATCACTAACTTTATATGGAAAGGAAAGAGACTTCAGATAAGCAAAGCATTATCAAAGAAGAAGAACAAAGTAGGAGGTCTCACACTCCTGGATCTTAAAACCTACCTATACAGCCAGAGAAGTCAAAACTGCCTGGTATTGGGACAACGACAGACACATAGGCCGATGTAATAGAATTGAGAACCCAGAAACAGATCCTTCGACAGCTGATCTTTGTTAAAGGGCCAAAATCCATCCTCATTCTAAATCCTCTTATGAATCCAGCTTGCATTTCTGGAAGTTCTCTGTCAATGAATTGCTACAACCATTCTTGAATTACCTTCAGTAAGATTTTACTTGCATGCAACATTAATGACATTATTTGATAATTTCTACATTCTGTTGGATCACCTTTCTTTGGAATGGGGACAAATAGGGATCTCACCAGTCAGTTGGCCAGGCAGCTGTCTTCCAAATCTTTTGGCATAGACAAATGAGTGCCTCCAGTGGGGTATCTGTTTGTTGCAACATCTCAGTGGGTATTCTGCCAATTCCTGGAACCGTGTTCTTCACAAATTCCTTCAGTGCAGCTTCAACTTCTTCCTTCATTACAATTGGTTCTTGACCATATGCCACCTCCTGAAACAGGTGAAAATCAACCAGGACTTTTTGGTACAGTGACTCTGTGTATTCCTTCCACCTTCTTTTGATGCTTCCTGCATCATTCATTATTTTGCCCAAAGAATGTTTCAATATTGTAACTAAGGCTTCAATTTTTTCTTCAGTTCTTTCAGCTTGAGAAATGCTGAACATGTTCTTCTCTTTTGGTTTTCTAACTGTAGGTCTTTGCACATTACATTATATTGACTTGATCTGCTCAAGCTGCTCTTTGAAATCTTCTCTTCAGTTCTTTTATTTTGTCCTTTCTTCCATTGGCTTTAGCTACACTCCACTAAAGGGCAAGTTTCAGAGTCTCTTCTGACATTCATTTTGGTCTTTTCTTCCTTTCTCATCTTTTTAATGACCTCTTGCTTTCTTCATGGATGATGTTCTTGATGTCATCCCACAATTTTTCTGGTTTTCAGTCATTAGTGTTTAATGCATCAAATCTATTCTTTAGATGGTCTCTAAATTCAGGAGAGATTAGGCTGGAAGTTCAAACCCACCAGCCACTCCTCAGGAGGAAGGTTGAGCAATCTACTTGTGTAGTGATATTGCCTCAGCAAACCAAGGAGGGGTCGCTATGAGTCGGGTCCAACTCAACGGCACATAACAACAACAACATATTTCAGGTCATATTTTGGAGCAAGTGGACTTGTTTTAATTGTCTTCAACTTCAAGTGGAATTTGCATATGAGCAGTTGATGGTCTGTTCCACAATCAGCTGCTGGCTTTGTTTTTACTAAAGATATTGAGCTTTTCTATCACCTCTTGCCATAGATTTAGTCCATCTGATGCCTGTGTGCTCCATCTGGCAAAGTCCATGTGTGTAGCCACGTTTGTGTTGTTTAAAAGAAGGTATTTGCAATTAATAAGTTGTTGGTCTTGCAAAATTCTATCATGTGATCGCCAACATTATTTCTGTCACCAGGTCAAATTTTCCAACTATTAGAGATTCTTCTTTGTTTCCAACTTTTGCATTCCAGTCACCAGTGATAATTAACACATCTTGATTGCACATTTGGTCAATTTCAGACTGCAGAAGTTCATAAAAATCTTTAGTTTCCTCATCTTTGGCTTTGGTGTTTGGTGCGTAAATTTGAATAATAGTAGTATTAGCTGGTCTTCCTTGTAGGCATATGGATATTATCCTATCTCTGACAGCATTGTACTTCAGGGCAGATCTTGAAACATCCTTTGAGATGATGAATTCCACAGCATTCCTCTTCAATTCGTCATTCCTGGGATGGTAAATCATATGGTTGTCTGATTCCAAACAGCCAAAACTAGTCCATTTCCACTCACTAATGCCTAGGATATGAATCTTTATGTGTTCCGCTTCATTTTTTACAAGTTTCAATTTTCCTAGATTGATACTTTGTAAATTCCACATTCCCATTATTAATGGATGTTTGCAGCTGTTTCTCCTCAATTTGAGTCATGCCACGTCAGCAAATGGAGGTCCTGAAAGCTTTATTTTATCCATATCATTAAGGTTTGTTCTACTCTGATGAGGTAGCTCTTTCCCAGTTGTATTTTGAGAGGCTTCTGACCTAAGGGTCTCGTCTTCCTGTACTTCACCAGACAATGATTCTGGGCTATTCATAAAGTTTCCCAGTAATGTATCAGACAGTGTTTCTCTGCTATTCATAAGGTTTTCCCTGGCCAGTTCTTTGAGAAGTGGATGGTCTCTTCCTTCTTGCTAGTCTGTCTCAGTCTGTAAGCTGTGTTGAAACTTGTGCACCATGTGTAACCCTGCTTACAATGGAAACACTGGTGGCACAGCCTCAAGCCTCACATCAACACATAAGCCACCATAGTATGAAAAACTGACAGACAAGTTATTCCACACCTCTCCACCATCCCCCTACCTGAATCCTGCGGCTCTGTCATCCCCAGCTTTTCTTCCACTTCCTGACTCTTGGGTTGGGGCCTGGGCCTTTCTCCTTACTTGGATCCTGTGGCTTTATCTGTTGTCTCTGGCTTTATCCCAACTTCCTGCTTCTTGGAAAGAAGAAGAACAAAGTAGGAGGACTTCACACTCCTCAATCTCTAAACCTACTATATAGCCAATTGTAGTCAAAGCAGCTTGGTGCTGGAACGACAGAAAATAGACCAATAGGACAGACTTGAGAACCTAGAATTGTATCTATCCACCTATAGACAGCTGATCTTTGACACAGGACCAAAATTCATTAAATGGGGAAGAGATAGTGTCTTTAATCAATTATGCTCATAAAACTGGATATTCATGTGCAGAAAAATAAACAGGAACCATATCTCACACCATGCACACACACACAGACACACACACCAAAGGAAAAACAAACAAACGAACAAACAAAAAACCTCAAGTTAGATAAAAAAATTTGAACACAAAACCTAAAACCATAAAGACTGTCAAGAAAAATAGGAAGAAAATTAAGGGCCCAAATTCAGGGCATAAATACACTATTGAATATAACTTAAAACATACAAACACCAGAAGACAAATTGATGACTGGGACCTCCTAAAAATTAGACAATTATGGACATCAAAAGTTTTTACCAGAAGCATAAATAGAGACCACTCAGACTGGGAAAATATTTTTGGCAACTATGTTTGAGACAAGGACTAATCTCTAAAATTTATAGAAAACTCCAATATCTTAACAACAAAAAGACAAACAATCCAATTAAAAATGGGCAGAAGACATGAACAGACACTTCACTTAAAAAGAAATTCAGGCAGCTAACAAACACTTGAAGAAATGCTTGCACTCATTAGCGTTTTGTTGTTTTTGTTAGGTGCCATTGAGTCAGCTCTGATTCACAGCTACCCTGTGTACAACAGAATGAAACAATGTCCCATCCTGTGCCAGCCTCACAATTCTTGCTATACCTGAGCCCATCATTGCAGCCACTGTGACACTCCATCTTGTTGAAGGCCTTCCTCTTTTTCATTAACCCTCCACTTTACCAAGCATAATAAACTAATAGAGAAGATATTCTTAAATATCCTTAAATCATGAGCTAATAGAGAAGATATCCTTCTCAGAGAATTGTCCCTTCTGAGAACATGACCAAAGTAGGTGAGACGAAGTCTGACCATTCTCACGTTCAAGGAACATTCTGGCTGCACTTGTTCCAGGACAGATCTGTTTGTTCTTTTGGCAGTCCATGGTACTTTCACTATTCTTTGCCTGCATCACAACTCAGAATCATCAACTTTACTTTGGTCTTCCTTATTAATTGTCCAGCTTTCACATGCACATGAGGTTATTGAAAATATGATGGTTAGGCGTACCTTAGTCTTTAAGGAGACATCTTTGCTCTTCAGCACTTTAAAGAATTCTTTTGCAGCAGATTTTCCCAGTGCAATAAGTTGTCTGCAGTCTTGACTGTTGCTTCCATTGGTGTTAATTTTGGAACCAAGTACCATGAAATATTTGAAAACTACAATTTTCTCTCCATTTATCGTTATGCTGATTATGGGTCCAGTTGTGAGGCTTTTTATTTCCTTATGCTGAGAAGTAATCCATAGTGCAAACTGTAGTCTTTAATCTTCATCAGTAAGTGCTTCAAGTCATCCTTACTTTCAGCAAGCAAACCTGTGTCATCTGCATATCACAGGTTGTTAATGAGCCTTCCTCCAATCCTGATGCCACGTTCTTCTTCATACAGTCCAGCTTCTTGGTTTATTTGCTCAGCATCAGATTGAATAAGTATGATGAAAGGACACAATCTTAAAGCACTCCCTTCCTGGTTTTAAACCATACAATATCCCCTTGTACTGTTTGAATGACAGCCTCCTGGTTTATGTACAGGTTCCTCACAAGTACAATTAAGTGTTCTGGAATTCCCATTCTTCTCAATGTTATCCATAATTTGTTATGATACATATAATTAACTGGTATATTCCATTAAACAATGACCCTAAACTTCTAAACCAAGGAAACAAATCCCATGAGGTGTTTGGTTGTATATAAGCAGCCACAGTTGTTATATTTTCCTTTTTTGTCATTGAGTAAATATATCTACCACATAAATTTTGCTACTTCAGTGTTTTACTGATGTATAACTTATTGCACAATTACAACAATTGACTGTGCAAACTTTACAGTTGGCAACCCAAGGCACAACAATTGATTTGTATTCTCTTGGAGCAATAGAGGAAGAAGGAGAATCAAGAATAGGAGGAGGATATGGCATGTGTGGCTAATTGCCTCCGTTAGACCAAAGAACTGATGGTACCCAGCTACCATTATTGAACATTTCTGCCAAAGATTCTATAGAGGAATCATCATCAACAGGGGAAAAAAATGCAGAACATAATTTCAAATTCTCATGGATTCCATGGTTTCTGGAGTGATGGAGGGTGGATGAATGCCTGAAACTATTGCCTTGGGATAATCTTTAAATCTTAAACCAAAAATATCTTCTGAAGTCTTCATAAAACCAAACACTAGTTTAGCTTAACTAATAGAGAACATATGCCTTAAACATTATGCACTTTTAAGATCTATCTACAAAGGATCAAAATGACAACAGTAACTCCAAAAATTAAATAGGACCCTTAGTGGGCAGTGAGTTCATATTAATGGGGAGAGACAACTCAGAAGAGGAAGGTGAAAATTGTATAATTCGGAGAACATAATCAACATCACTGAATTGTACATGTAAAAACTGTTGAATTGGTGTATATTTTACAGTGTATATTCTCAACAACAACAGAAAAACAGAATAAATTAAATTATACAATAGAAATGGGAATATTCCCTCAAGAAATTCCCCAGTAATGACTGACAATTTGATTACATTGGGACTGTACTCATAGCCCCAGGGGTCTACAATGCTATTTTCTTCTACTCTAAGCTTTATTTACCCTGTTATAAAAGCAACCTCAGAGAATACAACTAAGATCTTGAGCAAGAGCAGTAAATTTGCTATGAATTTCACCCATCTTTATTAGTTTCTCCTAATAAGTTATGCAGTAGCCCTGGTAGCATAGTGCCTAAGGCACTTGACTGCTAACCAGAAAGCTGGCGGTTCAAACCCACTAGCCGCTCCTCAGAAGGAAGGTTGGGCAATCTATTCTGCACTGACACTGCCTCGGAAACCCAAGGGAGGGGTCGCTAGGAGTCACGTCTGACTCCACGGCACATAACAACAACAACAAGTTATACATTTTATTACTACCAATGTACAATGCAAATAGGCAAAGAAACAAAATATCATATAAAAAACTAACTCACTGCCATTAAGTTGATTCTGACTCATAGCAACTCTCTTTAGGTTTCCAAGGTGGTAAATCTTTACAGAAGTACATTGCTCACTCTTCCTTTCATGGAGGGGCTGGTGTGTTTGAACTGCCAACCTGGTTAGCAGTCAAATGCCTTAGGCACTATGTCACCAGAGCTCCTTATATATCATATGAGCATACTATATTTCTTTTCACCTTCAGAGCAGATAGTCTCACTGAATATTGAAATGAACATTTAAACACCTGTTATTCAGAAAAAGTGATAGAAAACTTTTTAAGTACTGGCTTAGCTATTTAAAGATTGTGTTATCACATTTACTATGAGAGTAATCTAGAAAAGGGCTCAATCAGAAAGGTGTCTGGGATCAACAATAGGAATTGGGGTGTGTGAAAAGACTTATCTTTCCTAGGCAACAAAATTTTTCTTTGTTGGCTGATCTTGTAGTCCTAGACATGGTTTTGAATTTATGAACACCCAAAAAAAGATTATATAAGTGTGAAAAGCTTGATATCCTTATCATTAGATTTGATATTAGATAAGGTAAAATATGACCCCAATACTAAGTAGCAGGAACAGTCCTATGATGCTTTGTCTATTAATCCTACAACAAATGCCTTGGGAAGGGTGAAGGAGAAGCATTACTAAAGCTGACACTATTGCCAGATCTCTGTTTAGACAGTATATCTGAACCAAGAGTTCAACCATGGAGGGAAGGGTATGTGTCTAAAGAGGTTATAATTGGAAACTAGAGATCATAGCCAATGGAGTGGGTGCTTATAAGTAGATCATACATGACCACAGGGAGGAATGCAGGTAGGCAATTTCCATTAAACATCTTTCTTTATTAGCAATTTATTTATTTATTAATATAGTCAAATATTAATGTATATTTTATTATTATTATTATACATTAATAAATATAGTTTATATAATGCTTATGTATTTTTTAGTAATAAATCTGACTCTAATGGATGATGCTAGGAGAAATTTATGGACTTGTTTTCTTCAGAGAAGAATTTAAAAACTTTGAAGATTCTACCTAAATGATGTGGATAAATGAAGTAACACAGGGCTCGCTCATGGCTCACCATTTTGATAATAGACTATATAATAAATAAACTAATAAAGTAATGACTCTAGTGCTGGTAAAAGGCCTATATCATCACTCAGGAAGGACTATTGGGTATTCTAAAAGCTATGGAATCTGGTGTTCTTAAAAGTAAATGGCTAGGAGTGTTAGAAGACCAGGCTAGGTTATCTCATATTTTTATGAATATGAACAAACCTTGATATGTCTCTGTTATGGCAGGATTTCACTGGACGTTGTGGCCTTTATTATCTTTCTCTACTGGCCCAAATTTTTCTTAAATTTATCTTCTTTGTGATTAAGATGGACAGATAAAGAGAATGACACCGTGATGTCTCTGTGAAGGTAGATAAACAGTGTTAAGCAATGGTATCTGGAAACTGGTACCTGGAAATCTATACTCTGGTATCAGTGTATTTATGCCAACAAACCAGATGGATTACAGAAATTATTGAACAATTGCCTCTGGCCACTACTCTCATGAGTGGGGACTCATGATACATGGAAAATGGTTTCTTTGGGAACAAATGGATAATTTTAACTGCTCTTTGATACACAAAGTGTTACTTTAATCTCTCCTCCATTGTTCTATGGTGTAACAAAAGCATTTAAAGTTAATGTGTAGGCAATGTCATATCAGGTTGAAAAAACATTCTGGAAATCGATTCAAAATTTAAACGTTTAATTGTGGATTATGGTGGAAAAAGAATAATTGAGCTGATAGGAAGCTATCAAAAGACCTAGGAAAGGATAAGGTTATAATTAAAGTTTTGTGGAGGGAATTTAATTGTAATAAAATATTGAATAAAATGTTGTAAAACAAATAATGAAAATATACGTGAGAAATATGTGACAGGGAGATATTTACACATGTGGAAGAATGGACTGGGAAGTAAATGGTTAAGCAGCAGATCTGCATTCCTTTCTCTCCATTACCAGGGAACACTGCAGGGGAAAAATGAAAGTGACCCTGTCTAATCTCCTGTGCATCTGTTAAGGACATCTCTCTTGTCAAACACCTACCTAATGGTAGTTGCCAGAGAGAATCCTTAACTATAGAATGCTTTGTCAGGATGTGTCTGGTTATATAAGGAGCATTGATAGTGCAGTGATCAAGCACTTGGCTGCTAATGAAAAAGTCGGTGGTTTGAACCTACCAGCTGTTTTGTGGGAGAAAAACCTAGCCATCTACAGGCATACCCTCATCTTATTGTGCTTTTTATGTGTTTTTTACAAAATGAAGATTTGTAGCAACCCTGCTTCAAACAAATCTGTTGGCGCCATTTTTCCAATAGCATGAACTTATTTTGTGTTTCTGACACATTTTATAATTTTAATAATATTTCAAACTTTTCATAATGCTATTGCACACTTAATAGATTACAATATAGTGTAAACATAAATTTCTATATGCACTGTTGTTGTTAGGTGCCCTCGAGTCATCTCTGACTCATGGTGACCCTATGCACATCAGAACGAAACACTGCCGGGTCCTTTATATGCACTCTCAAACTCACTGCCATCGAGTCGGTCAGATTCATATTGACCCCTCCTTGGGTTTCTGAGGCAATATCACTACGGAAGTAGATTGCCCAACCTTCCTTCCCAGGAGTGGCTGGTGGGTTTGAACTGCCAGCCTTCTGGTTAGCAGTCAAATGTCTTAGGCACTACCCTACCAGAGCTCCCTTACATGTGCTAGGAAACCAAAAAATTCACATGACTTGCTTTATTGTGATATTCACTTTATTTCAGTGTTCTGGAATGGAACCCACAATATAGCTGAGGCATGCCTATATTCCAATAAAGATAATTGTCTAGGGAACCCTGTGGGGCACTTCTACTCTGTTGTATAGGGGTTCTATAAGCTTGAATTGACAGGACAGAACACAACAGCATGGGGCATGGATCCTTGGAAAACATTATGTAAGCTATGTAACTCTCTGAGTATGAAATGGATATATTTCATGACTTAAACAGCTCTCTCTGTGTAAGTGATATGATCATCCACATGTTTTTAATAGTGACTTTTCAACAATTTTGGGTATTTGCATTCCTCTTCTACAAAATTCATTTTGAAGCTTTTTTGATCATTTCTAAAGTTATCCAAACAAACATACTTGTTTACAGCTCTATAGAACATACTTTTGGGAAAAACTCCCAGAGAAAGTAGCAGTTTCAGGTGTGTATGAATCTTCTGTTGACCATAATATTCTGGGGAAGCAAATAGGGATCTAAAAAACTCACTGCCATTAAGTCGGATCCAACTCACAGCCACCCCTCCTTGGGTTTCCAAGGCGGTATCAACTGTGGAAGTAGATTGCCCAACCTTCCTTCCAAGGAGTGGCTGGTGGGTTTGAACCGCCAGCCTTCTGGTTAGTAGTCAAATGCCTTAGGCACTACAGATCTAGTTACACCAAAAATCAAACTTTAGGAAAGGAAAACTTTCCCTTGTGATAGGAAACTTTAGATGTATGATTAGAGAAGCAGTCGTGGACTAACTGATACTTTCTCATCTTTTGGATCTTTTTTTCCCCATTTTTCATCCCTCATGAGGTGCACTTTATCTATGTTCGGTGGACATATATGTATTTGCATCATCTGTACTCTAACAGTCAAAATCATGTTCTTTAATACCATTTGAAAAATCCACCTGTATTTTCATTTTTCAAAGTTAATGTTTTTATATTCCTAACTGTTTCCAAAAGCCTCAGCCATCAAATTGTAGAATTAGTTTTGGCAGCTTCTGGACGCTTGCTTCAGGATCCAACACACATTACACTGAGGCTTGTCAGATCCCTGCAAAGTAACACGTACACTTTTTAATAGAGTGTCTTAGTCATTAATCACAATGCATAGGTCTTCCCTTGTGGGCCAGATTGAAACACGGCTTGTATTTGTTTATACCTGAGGGACTTTCTTAGTTTCCTTGAATTAAGGGCTCTATTGTTTATTGAGAATAACGGTTTTCATCCCTGGCTAGATACTTAAATAAGTTTGAAACTGTAAAAAAGCAATTAATGCCTCACTTTAGACAAATTAAAACAGAATATCTGGGAGTAGGAAGCAAATATCAGTGTTTCTTTAAAATTCTTCAGGTGATTCTAATGAACAGCCAGGATTGATTGACATTACTTTAGAATATTGTTGTTGTGTGCTGCCAAGTTGATTCTGACCCATAGTGACCCTATGGGACAGAGTGGAACTGCCCCAGAAAGTTTCATAAGATGTAATCTTTACCCAAGCCGATTTCCAGTTCTTTTCTCCCACGGAGCCACTGGTGAGTTTGAACCACTGACCTTTTGGTTAGCAACCTCAGAGCACTTTAACAACTGGGCCACCAGAGCTTCTACTGCTTCTCAACAGTAAAGTAAAATGAGTCACCTAGGGATATAGTTGAAATGCAGATCCTGATTCATTATGTGTGGGGCTGGGTGAAATTTTGTATTCCTATTGGATGATGAGACTCTATTACCCACTGCTGTCCAGTTTGACTCATAGCAAACCCTTCTTTGGTTTCTGAGCCAGGATCTCTATGGAAGTAGATTGCCCGGTCTTAGCTTCCTTGTTGTTGTTGCCAGTTATCAAGGCTTTCGAAGTTCTTGATTCCTCTCCATGGTTTTAACCTCACATTAAAACATTTATTTCTTGATTTGTTGCCTTTCTTGGTTACTATCCATCATGTGCACATTTTAAGAACATGATTCCTCTCTTTCTCTCTCTCCCTCCTGGAGATTGATGTCAAGTTTCCTGTCATTCCACGCTTGAATGCTAGAGTTGGAAAGAACCATAGTGATTGGCTGGTCTAATAGTTTAGGGCTCTAGGGGAAATCTGGAGATAAAGTGGTGAATGAAACTAACAAAATAAGGCCTCACCCTCATTTTGATGAGAAAATTCCATAATTTTAGTTTTGTTTTTCTTTTATCCTTCAATGTAATATTTCATTTGAAAAGGAATTTTTATTGAAAAAAGTAGGAAAACCAATACTTCATCTTACAGATGAGAAAACTGAGGCACTGACTTAATTTTCATACATAAGGTAATTTTAGTTCATTAAATATTCAATAACAAGTTCATTAAGATACTTTGAATTAAAACAAACAAACAAAAACACTGTCCTATCACATGCTAATTTTATGATGTTAAATGGAGATAAAACTCTCATGATAACTTTGTTGTAAGTGTCTATTGAAATTTGGAAGACAGCTACCTGGCCACCTGACTAGAAAAGATCCATATTTGTGCCCATTACAAATAAAGGTGACCCAACAGAATGTGGAATTGTAGAACAATATAATTAATATCAGATGCAATTAAAATATTGCTGAAGATAATTACAAAATGATTGTAGCAGTACATTGACAGGGAACTTCCAGAAATGCAAGGTGGATTCAGAAGAGGATGTGGAATGACCGATATCGTTGCTGATGTCATATGGATTTTAGTGGAAAGCAAATAGCACCAGAAAGATGTTTACCTGTGTTTTATTGACTATGCAAAGGCATCTGACTGTATGGATCATAACAAATTATGGGTAACATTGCCAATAATGGGAATTCCAGAATACTTAATTGTGCTTATGTGGAAATTTTATCTAGACTAAGAGGCTGTTGGTCAAACAGAATAAGGGAATACTGAATGGTTGAAAATCAGGAAGGGCATGCATCAGGGTTGTATCCTTTCACCATACTTATTCAATCTGTATGCTGAGCAAATAATCCAAGAAGCTGGACTATATGAAGAATGTGGTATCAGGAAAAAGACTCAGTAATAACATGTGATATGCAGATGAAATAGACCTGGTTGTTGAAGGTGAAGATGACTTGAAATGCTTACTGATGAAGACCAAATATTTCTGTATATATATGTTATATACCTTAACATAAAGAAAACAAAAATGCTCACATTTGGACTAATAAGCAACATCATGATAAATGGAGCAAAGATTGAAGCTGTCTAAGATTTCATTTTACTTGGATGCACAATCAACACTCATGGAATCAGCAGTCAAGAAATGAGATGTCTTTTCACACTGGTCAAATCTGCTAGAAAAGACCTCTTTAAAGTGCTGAAGAGCAAAGATGTCTCTTTGAGGACTAAGGTGTACCTAACACAAGCCATGGTATTTTCAGTGGCCTCATATGCATGTGAAAGTTGGGCAATGAGTAAGAAAGAGCAAAGAAGAGTTGGTGCTTTTGAGTTGTGTTGGTGAAGAATACTGATAGTACCATTGACTTCCAGAAAAATGAACAAATCTGTCCTGGAAGAAGTGCAGCCAGAATGTTCCTTGGAAGAGAGAATGGCCAGACTTCATCTCACCTGCTTTGGTCATGTTGTCAGAAAAGACTGTTCCCTGGAGAAGGATATTATGCCTGATAAAATAAAGGTCGGAAAAAAAAGGGAAGACCCTCAACAAAATGGATTGGCATAGTGGCTGCAATGATGGATTCACATATAGTAAGAATTGAGAGGCTGGCACAAGACTGAACAGTGTTTCATTCTGTTGTACATAGGGTTGCTATGAGTCAGAATTATCTCCCCAGTAACTAGCAACAACAACAACAATACAAAAGTTGTACTTTGGCTTTTTGGATTTTTTTTTTTTTTTCCAGTTTCTACTTGAACTTTCATATCAGCCACTGATGGTGTGCTCTGCAGTTGGCTCCTGGGCTTGTTCTTACTGATAACACAGATAACATTCTCCCTTTCCATGTTGTTGTTGTTAGATGCTGTTGAGTCAGGTCCGACTCATAGTGACCCTATGTACAGCAAAATGAAATACTGCCCGGTCCTGTGCCAGTCTCACAATCCTTGCTATATCTGTGCCCATCTTTGCAGTCACTGTGTCAATTGAGGGTCTTCCCCTTTTTCATTGACCCTCCACTTTACCAAGCATGATATCCTTCTCCAGAGAATGGTCCCTGCTGACAACATGACCAAAGTAGGTGAGATGAAGTCTGGCTATTCTTACTTCCAAGGAGTATTCCAGCTGCACTTCTTCCAGGACAGACTTGTCAGTTCTTTTGTTGGTCCATGGTATTTTCAGTACTTTTCTCCAGAACCACAACTCAAAAGCATCAACTCTTCTTTGTTCTTCCTCATTCATTGTCTAGCTCTCATATACATATGAAGCAATTGAAAATACCTTGGCTTGGGTTAGGCATCTTTCCATTGATGTAGTCAATTTGATCAGTGCAGCAGAACATCAACAGGGAACTGAAAAAATTCAATCCAGATTCAGAAGAGAACATAGAATGAGGGAAATGATTGCTGATATCATATAGATCTTGGCTGAAAGCAGAGGTTAGACTTTTATTATTCTGTTGTTAGATGACATTAAGTTGTTTTCAACTCTTGTTGTTGTTGTTGTTAAGTGCCGTCGAGTCGTTTCCGACTCATAGCGACCCCATGAACAGCAGAACGAAACACTGCCCGATCCCGCGCCAGCCCCAAAATCCCTGCTATACTTGAGCCCATCATCGCAGCCACCATGTCAATCCATCTCGTTGAAG
>NW_006921685.1:8386277-8416787 GCF_000298275.1 Orycteropus afer afer | reverse complement strand
TGTCTCAGTCTACAAGCTGGGCTGTTACCTGTGCACCAGGTGCACTCGCTGGGTTTTAAACACCAGAGGCTCAGCCTCAAAACTCACATCTACATGTCACCACAGTGGGACAAACTGACAGACAAGTTTGTCTTGCTGTTGGAGACCTCTTGTATCACCCCCAACTGGGTCCCTGTGGCTGACTGTACCTCTGTCTGGCTTCCTGGCTTTAACCCCTTTCTTCTGCTCTTCTGCCCTGCTGTTTTGTGCGTCCCTGAGTTGTCCCTGGGGCTGACTGCTCCTCTGTCCGGATTCCTGGCTTTTTATCCCCTTCCTCCTGCTCTTCAGGCCTGCTACTCTGGGCGGGCGAGTTGCCCCTCCTCACCTAATCCCTTCGGCTGACTAGTCTTCTCTCTGGCTTCCTGGCTTTTAAACCCCTTTCTCCTGATCTTCCCACTTGCTACTTCAGGCGTCCCTGAGTTGTCTCTCCTCACCAGTAAGCCTGGGGCTGACTGCTCTTCTGTCTGGGTTCCTGGCTTTTTGTCCCCTTCCTCCTGCTCTTCCAGTCTGCAACTCTTAGCAACCCCATATACAACAGAATGAAACACTGCCTGGTTTTGTGCCATCTTCACAATCATTGCTACGTTGGAGTCCATTGTTTCCGCCATTGTGTCAGTCCATCTCATTGAGGGTCTTTCTCTTTTTTTTGCTAACCTTCTATTTACAAAAAATAGTGTCCTTCTCCAGTGACTGTTTCCTCCTGATATCTTGTCCAAAGTAGGTGAGATAAAGTCTCACTATCCACAGATCTAAGGCGCTTTCTAATCATACTTCTTCAAAGACAGATTTTTTCATTCTTTTTGCATTCCATGGTATATTCAATATTCTTAGCCAACACCATAGCTCAAATGCATCCATTCCACTTTGCTGTTCTTTATTGATTGTCCAGCTTTTGAATGCATATGAGGCAATTGAAAATACCATGGCTAGAGTCAGACACACCTTAGTCCAAAAAGTGACACCCTTGCTTTTTGTCACTTTGAAGAAGTCTTTTGCAGCAGACTTTCCTAATGCAGTATGTCAACAAGAAAATGTTTACCTATGTTTTATTGATTATGCAGTCATTCAACTGGGTGGATTACAACAAATTATGGTTAAAATTTTGAAAAATGGGAATTCCAGAGCACTTAGTTGTGCTAGTGTGGAACCTGTACATAGACCACAATCAGTCATTTAAAGAGAACAAGGGGAAACAGTGTGGTTTAAAATCAGAAAAAGTGTGTGTCGAGGGTAGTATTCTTTCACCATACTTAGTCACTCTATATGGTGAACAAATAATCTGAGAAGCTAGACTATATGAAGAAGAACATGGCATCAGAATTGGAGGAAGACTCATTAATAACCTGTGATATGATGATGATACAACCTTGCTAGCTGAAAGTGAAGAAGACCTCATTTAGACACATGTTCCTGGTTGCAACACTCTTCTTCTACCTAGGAGCCCTACAAGCCCAGTTACCAGAATCGGCTCTTCATCCTGTCAGCTGGCTGACCATGACACCTTGCTGAAGCTCCCTGGCTTCAGGTCTCTTCAACTATGAATGGAAATGAAAACCTGGACTTGGGTGGTTGGAAAGATTCATAGTCTCTTTCTGAAACACCTTTTAAATGGCCCCTTATAAAATATTTGGGAGCTATGGTGGCATAGTGCCTAAGGCATTTGACTGTTAACAGAAGGCTGGCAATTCAAACCCACCAACCACTCTTTGGAAGGAAGATTGGGCAATCTACTTCCATAGAGATACTGCCTTGGAAACCCAAGGAGGGGTTACTATGAGTGGCAATCGACTTGATGGCAGTGAGTTTGTAAAATATTTATTCACAGGGCTATTAAGATCAAATGAGAGAGTAGATTAAAATTAAATGGAAAATTAAAGTAGCAAAAGAGAAAAGTATCCTTGAACAGTCTGACACTTTCCTAAAACAAGATGTATCAACCCACCTCCTTTTTACATCTGTGCCCACTCATTCTGGATAAGGCTGTGTGCACACATCCCTGTATTTGGTGATAATCTGAATATCTGACACTGAGTAGTTGACACAGGCAAAGCCCTGGAGGTACCGCTGGTGTCTGAGTTCCCGTCATGCATTACTAATCCCTTTGCCAAGTCACTGGATTTCCAAAGGTTGTAGGAGAAGGGACAGGGTATTTGGTGTTGAACTCGGGTCACTTAAGGCAGGGTCTGTTACCAACCAATACGAGGGCGCTCCGGTACTCTATAACCCTATTGCTTACAAGTTTCTGCAAAGCCATTTTTCTTGCCTTTGACAGACTTGCTCTATCAGTTTCTTCCAGGGTAATGAGCAGAATCTGTCAGAGCCCTGAGAAAATACAAGAGCTCCCAATTCTATGAGTCCAGGCTGGTGGGGGCATGACCAGGTGGAAGGAATGTACAACAGGTCAGGGACAGAATAACTCACCTGATCCCATAAAAGCTGTGCTCTGAAAGTACCTAAGAATCTTTCCAGACCATTAACATGCTGACCAAACCCAAACCAAACCAAACTCACTGCCATTGAGTCAATTCTGACTCATAGTGACCCCCATTGGGTTTCCAAGGCAGTAAATCTTTATGGAAGTGGATTGCCATGCTGAGCAGGATTTCTCATTCACAAGATCCCCAAACCCTATATAAACGCAAACAATTCTTATGGGCTTCCAGGATTTATTTCACTAATTTTCCTTCTTGAGAATTTATTCATACACCATACAATTCAGTCTTTTAAAGTGTATAAGTCGGTAATTTTTAGTATATTTACAAGGAATTTTAAAAATTTTTACCAAGCCATATTTATTTTTTACATATAGAAGATGAATATCCAAGTTTACTTCTCTCAGATACTTAGATTATTGAACCAGCACAATTTATTAAATAATCTCCTCTTTTCCCCATTGTGTTGGAATACAACCTTTATTATATATTAAATTCCAAGAGTTATTACTAGAATCTCTATTGTATTTTGTTGATTTATTTTTCTATTCCTATACCAATATCATGATTTTTTTTTACTTCAGTGGCTTCATAGAATATTATTAAATTTTGAAAGGCAAATACTTTATTATTATTATTTTTCATAATTCTTTATGATACTTTTGATGTAGTAACTTTATCACTTTTTTTTCTATTGAAAACAAATAAAAAATAAAGTATCACTTCTCTTCCATCTACTGACAATCCCTAATGTGATTTTCAATGGAATTTTGATAATTTATACATTAATTTTCCAAATATCGCCATTTTCATTGTGTGAATTGTGAATCTTCTCAACCCCCTGTGATCACATTTCGACCTAGAAAACTACTAAAACCATTTTTCATTTTCAGATTCAATTAGCATGCAAACTTCAACTAGAAGATAAATGAAAAGTGAATCATTAGGAGAAAACATTGCATTTTATTTTCTTCCTTTATTGTGAGATGGCCTAGGAAAGAATAAAGCAAGATGAGGTAGGCAAACCTCCACATAGACTTACGTCAATGACACAAATACTGGTAAAGCCATTTATGGTATTTGCTAGTGGTAGAATCTTTATTTATAGAATGATTTCAGTGGAACATACAGGATCTGACTAGAATTTCTTATGATAAATAAAACTGGAATCCATTGAGTTATAGGGCATAGTTCCCTGGAAAATATCATGTTAACTATGTCACTATCAGAGCATAAAAATGGAGATGTGCCAGGACCAAAACTCCCCCCGTGTGAATAACGTGAATATGTGTAGCTACACATATTACTAAGAAGTCTCATAGGTTTATCTGGTTCAGAGTGAGTTCTGACCCAGTGGGAAAACTCTGAGGAAGCTGTTTTGGATGTTCCCAATCTCGTTCTTCTTTATGTCTTGTGATTACTTGTATGATTGATATTATTAATAAGGATTGATAGTAGTTAAAAATCACTGACTCATGTAAGTTTAATTTTTGAATGAGATTCTTTTGTTATCTCAACAAAATATTTAATCAAGCTACAATAAGCTGTCATCCTTTCATCTGTAAGTTCTTTACACTTGCAGCACTTATCCTATTATAATCAGGTTTTTTTTACATGTCTGTCTCTACCATTAAAATATTAACTCTTTAAAACAAGAAATATGTTTAGTTCATCTCTAATTCTCTAACTCCAACCACACTACCAGATTCAGAGGAGTCTATGAAGGACACTGGATTCCTTCCACTCCACCCCTCAATGCCTGTTTCGATGTAAGTTCTCTTAATAACGTGCATCTTCATCTCATTTTTGGGAAACTCCAGTCCTACTTCTGGAGCTGCTTTGTCCAAGGAGCTAGAATTACCAGGCAATTCACATCCCCTCACCTCTGTGTCTCTCATCCAATGATTGATAAGGGGGAGGAAGGTAAAAGTTTCTATTAAGACAAATAGTAATTCACATTCCACAGCTCTCTGCAGTATCACTGGGGCTGAGACCTCAGCAGAACTTGTATCCATACTTAGTTTTGTCTCCTTCTCTCCACTCTGTACTCTTTCCCTGGATGGCTTCTCCTGGTAGCCTTTTTCACTACTTCACTAGCACGTGGATCTTAGTTTCAGGATCTATTAGCAGGGAATCTAACCTAAGTGAACATTAAAATTTGAGAAATTATGAATGAATATATGAGAGATTGAATATTTAAAGACTTAGATTTTAAGATTTTATTGTGATTATTCGTACCCCTCATAGGTACCTGACTTAAGAATATTTGCATTTATGATTATAGAATTGAAAGCCAAATGACTAGAAGAGATATTAACAACTGATTGAGGAAAAGTCATTAACTGTATTTTTTTTTTTTTTATAATTCATATAATTAAATTTAAAAAGCCAGCTTTGTGATATGGAAAGGGCATGACTGTTGGTATCACATCTAGGTTTGAATCTAGGTTCCAAGATATACCAGGTCTTCATGTGTTCTAATTTAAACACACACATACACACAAACACTTATCTATCTCAATTTGTCTTTGGCTGAGTTCTCTAGAGAAGCAAAACCAGTAAAGCTTACGCAGAGTGAGAGAGAAGAGAGAGAAATTTTCTTAGGAAAATGTCTCACACAGTTGCAGACGTTGACAAATCCCAAGTTCCTGGATCAAATGTCAGTATAGAGGCTTTTCCTGACACATGCAGCTGCAGGGACTGACAACCTCAAGACTGGCAAGCAGTATAAAAGGCTGCTGACTTTGGCAGATGATGAATCCAAGATCAACAGGCAAAATGGTGGATTGTTGGCTCACATAGCATTTGTAGGCAGCACAACAGGATCCAGATCCACAGGTCTTCAAATTTTCCAAGGACATCTATATCTATATCTATATTCCAATAAATACATACATACATATATATATACATACATACATATATATATATGTATGCATTGAAAGTGGGCCACACCCCTAAAGAAACTCCCTTTCTACTGATTGGCTGCTCAAAGCATATACATCAGATCTCATCATGGGAATGACCACACCACAACTATTTAAACCACTCAGAATCATGGTCCAGCCAAGTTGACACACAACCCTAACTATCACAGTCTACCCTTTATCAACTTGGCAGTGGTACATATCTCCTTAACCATATATAACATCTAAATAAAGGCAATTATAAAGTCATATTTGCACCTAACATGATACAACTAACATACATACAACAAAAACACAGTAGCCCTGTTTACATTTTATAGTTTATACTGAAGAAAACAAAAATATTTGGTGCACACATACAGTGAAGAAATATAACAACAATCACAGTTCTTGTTTCTGCTACTGGTCACATGGCTGTAGCTGGTATTTAGAAACTACCTTCTTCTACCATCTGTTCCATATTTTCCTTGCCCTCAGCTAGAACCTCAGCTGGTTGTGGTACTTTGCCTGGTGGGGTGACCAAACCTTCACTCCTGAAGGGTCTAGGCCATTAGTAGTCAGCAGAATTGGGTTGCTGTAGTTTTCCATTGACTTTAATCATAGGCCATGGTAGTACTAAGAGATGTCCTAAAGAATCTCCTGTATTCCAGACATATTCTTCTCTACCTACATTATGTAGAATAAATCCTCTCTCCCCTTGATAATCAGGATATATCATACCAGGAAATACAGTAACTCCTTTTTTTGTCTGCTAATCTAGAGGCAGGAAGCTCTGGTAGGGTAGTGCCTAAGGCACTTGACTGCTAACCAGAAGGCTGGTGGTTCAAACCCACCAGTCACTCCTTGAAAGGAAGATGGGGCAATCTATTTCCATAGTGATACTGCCTCGGAAACCCAAGGAGGGGTCGCTATGAGTCAGGTCTGACTTGACGGCATACAACAACAACAACAATCTAGAGGCATGAGGAAGCCAAAATGGTCAGATGGCATTCTTAACTTCCAGTTTAATGCAATCAGTATTGTGTCTCCAGGTGGGAGTATTCCTCCCTTTGGGATTAAGATCTCCAAACCTGTAGATCATGGGGCCTAGGGACAGGAAACAAAAATTTTGGGAGTGAATCACTAGACGTAATAGTGCATGGTACCACTTCTGTTTCCACCCCTTGGTTCCTGGACTCATGAATCCTGGCTATTGGGGAAACAGCACCATATACGGGATGCTGGTTTAGAGCATATACAGCCTCTTGGAGAACATTGCACCAACACTTCCAGGGATCGTCACCTAGCAGACACTGTAATTTTGTTTTTAGAAAGCCATTCCATTGTTCTATCAAGCCAGGTGCTTCAGGATAATGAGGAATATGGAAAGACTAGTGAATTCCATGAGCATAGGCCCATTGCTACACTTCATTTGCTATGAAGTGAATCCCTTGATCCGATGCTGTGTGGGATAACATGAAGGTGGATAAGACATTCTTAAGTCCACAGATGGAAGTTTTGGCAGAAGCATTGGGTACAGGGAAGGCAAATCCATATCCAGAGTAAGTACCTATTCCAGTCAGAACAAAACATTACTGGAAGTAGTCCAATATAATCAACTTGCCACCAGGTTGCTGGCTGATCACCCCCAGAAATGGTTCCATATCACAAACTCTGTGTTGGTCTCTGCTGTTGGCAGATTGGGCACTCAGCAGTGGCTATAGGCAGGTCACCCTTGATAAGTGGAAGTCCATGTTGCTGAGCCCATGCATAACCTCCATCCCTGCCACCATGTCTACTTTATTCATGAGCAATGACAGGAATAAACCAAAGAAAAACCTAAACTCACTGCCATTGAGTCGTTTCTGACTCATAGCAACCCCTCCTTGGGTTTCCAAGGTGGTATTTCTATGGAAGTAGATTGCCCACCCTTGCTTCTGAGGAGTGGCTTGTGGGTTTGAACCACCAGCCATTTTACTGGTTAGCAGTAAAATGCCTTAGGCACTATGGCACCAGTGATCTCACCTGAGGAAAAAGAATGATGGATTTCCACAGAATGCATTATCCTATCCACTTGACTATTAAAGCCCTCTTCTGCCAAGGTCACATGAGACACAAATATCTTTACTCCTTCAGCCCCTTCAAATAGATCTCATATCTCTTCCTCATACCTTCTTGTCACCAATTTTCCAGTCATGATCCTTCCAAGTCCCAGACCATCCAGCAAAACCATTAGCCACAGCCCATGAATACTATCATAATCTGGCCATTTCTCCTTCCATGCAAAATGAACAACCACATGCATGGCTTGAAGTTCTGCCCATTGAGTGGATTTACCTTCATCACTGTCTTTCAAGGAAGTCCACTGCTGTCCACTTTTGAGTTGTGCCTGCATATCAAGCAGAACCTTCTGTAAGTCAGGGACAAGTTTTCTCTTTCTCAGTCAAATGATCATAAGGAATTCCCCATGAGGCCATAAGTGCAGACTGGGAGAGGGAAGGTAATGTGACTGGAGTGGAGACTATAGGCAATTGGGTGACTTCTTCATGCAATTTACTTGTGCCTTTAGGTCCTGCTCAAGCCCAATCTCTTATATACCACTTTCATTTAATGATGGAGTGCTGCTGTGCACATCCAACTTTATGAATCTGTGGGTCAAACAACACCCAGTTCAGGATAAGCAACTCAGGCCTCATCATGACTTGGTGGCCTATGCTTAGGCATTCAGTTTCTACTAAGGCTCATTAACAAATCAAAAGCTGTTTCTCAAAAAGAGAGTAGTTATCTACAGAGGATGGCAGGGGTTTGCTCCAAAACTCCAAGGGTCTGCTCTGCAATTCACCTATAGAGATCTGCCAAAGACTCCAAACAGCATCTCTCTCTCTCTCTGCCACTGACACTTCAAGTACCATTCGATCAGCTAGATCATATGGCCTGGTTGTAGAACTGCTTACATGGCAGCCTGAACCTGTTGCAGAGCCTTCTGTTGTTTTTGGCCCCACTCAAAACTAGCAGCTTTCTGAGTCATTTATAAATAGGCTGAAGCAACACACCCAAATGAGGGATAAGTAGCCTCCAAAATCCAAAGAGGTCACCAGAGGTTGTGCCTCCTTTTCAGTTGTAGGGGAAGCCAGATACAATAATGTATCCTTTGCTTCAGTAGGAATATCCCAACATGTCCCACACCATTGGACCCTTAGAAATTTCACTGAGGTAGAAGGTGCCTGAATTTTTGTTGGGTTAATTTCCCACCCTCTACCAAGCAAATGTCTCACCAATAAGTCTAGATTCATTGATACTTCTTCCTTACTAGGTCCAATCAGCATAATATCATCAATAAAATGGACCAGTGTGATGTTTTGTGGAAGGGAAAACTGATCAAGATCCCTACGGACTAAATTATGTTAAAGAGTTGATATACCGCTGGCTGGGGTAGCACTGTGGAAGTATATTGTTGCCTTGCTAGTTGAAGGCAAACTGCTTCTGACGATCTTTCAAAATTGGTATCAAGAAAAAGGCATTGGCCAGATCAATAGCTGCATACCAAGTACCAGGAGATGTATTAATTTGCTCAAGCAATGAAACCACATCAAGAACAGCAGCTGCAATTGGAGTTACCACCTGATTAAGTTTACCATAATCTACTGTCATTCTCCAAGATCCATCTGTTTTTTCCACAGGCCAAATAGGCAAGTTAAATGAGGTGGTGGGAATCACCACCCCTTCATCCTTCAAGTCCTTGATGGTGGAACTAATCTCTGCAGTCCCTCCAGGGATGTGGTATTGCTTTTGGTTTACCATTTTCCTAAGTAGAGGCTGTTCTAATGGATTCTACTTGGCTTTTTCTACCATAATAGCCCTTACTCTACATATCAGGGACCCAATGTGGGAGTTCTGTCAATTGCTAAGTACATCTATTCCAATTATGTATTCTGGAACTAGGGAAATCACTACAGGATGGGTTCAGGGCCCCACTGGACCCACTGTGAGATGGACAAGCTAAGACTCCATCACTTAACTTTCATATTTCCCTACTCTGACCGGTGGGCTACAGTGATGTTTTGGGTCTCCTAGAATTAGTGTCAATTCAGAGCCAGTATCCACAAATCCCCAAAAGTCTGATTATTTCCTTTTCCCCAATGAACAGTCACTCTCATTAAAGGCCTCAGTTCCCTTTGGTGAAGGCTGGAAGAAAAATCAGCGGGAAAAACTTTTGACAATGTGGTGGGGTCCTTCCTCAAGGGGACCCAATCCCCTTCAATCCAGGGGCTGTGGATCTGTAAAGTGAGCTGCTGCTACTTGGCCCCTACCACCATGGGTCAATCAGCCCCACTGTAGTTAAGTGTCTTAATTCAATTAAGGCAGTTCCCACTGTCAAATCTGGCTTACATAAAATAGTAATCATAGCAGTCTTCAAGGATGCAGGGGCCGCCTTCACAAATTTGTCCTTCACTTTAGTAGTAAAGAGTGTGTCTTCTGGGCTCTCCATTTCTGGGTCTAAGGGTCTAATCTGATAAATCCATTCTAACCTACCAATTTCCCTAAGCTTTTGGATACCTTCTACATTATACCAAGGTAGGTCTCGTACTTCAACTTGACTTAACATAGACAATAGCATAACCCACGTTTCAGTAAACCAACCAAATAAACAATTAGATCTTTTCCTAGTCTCTGGAGCTGAAACATTGAATGAAGAATCTGTGCTTAGCAGGCCTAAATCAATAAATGCAGACCAATCCAATGTTACATTCCCTGCACCATTATCCCACACCCTTAATAGCTATTCCCACACATATTCTCCAGGTTTCTGTCTCTACATGTTCGCAAAATCAAGCAGGTCTTTTAGAGTGTAGCGTACCACTTCCTTGGTCACACTTTGTACTTCACATTTTGGGGCTCATTTGGACTTACTTAAGTGTAGTTATAACTCTAGAAGCAAAAATGGATTGTTGGGGTGGTTCCTGAGAACATTCAGCAATGCCTTGCATGGCACATGCCTCAGGCAACAACTCAGCAGGAACAGTTAGTTGGGTTAATCCCATCAAATGAAAGTGGAAGGTATATTGGTTTTATAGTAATCTCTTCAGATAGGAGGAATGGTGCTGCTGGCAGGAGGGATTCAACAGATTTTAGGGGCTCCATTTCCCCATCTTCCTGACTGCCCATATATTCCCATCCCAGGTTTCAGGATCCCATTTCTTCTCAATCAATACCTTCACTTTAACTTCAGACACAATTCTGGGTTGAGAATTCAATAGGTATCATAATTCAGCAACCTTTACAATAAGACTCTGGGTTTGTTTTTCAACAGCATAAGCTCTGTTACTAGAAGAAACAAGGCTTTCTTTCAGGGTGCAATAGGAGATTTTGAGGTCTCTTATATGGTGCCTGAGCTGTGACTCAGCAGCCCTGAGCTCCTCTAGCTCTTTCACCATTGTGTCTAGAGTAAGGAGGACCAACCAACCAGTTTCCATATACTCCTTAAGCTGACAAAATTGCAGAAAAGTATCAAACGTGGGAACACTCAGAGCCTCATTTCTCAAAAATACTTGATCTATTGGTGGTGATATTTTGTATATTAATTTTACCACCTCATGCCACAGATTAGCAGAGCCCTCCTTAATTATGGGGGCAAAGTCATCAGTGCATTATTTATGAACTAATTCAACTAGAGAACCAAAACAGAATTATCGAGAAACAATTTAGGAAACTCATCCTCATGATTTTGTTTCTCTAGAACCACTCCCAAAAGTAAATGTCTTCGGCTGGTTTCTCTAGAGAAGCAAATCCAGTAAAGCTGAGAGAAAAAGAGAGAGAGAGAGATCTTAGGAAAATGGCTTATACAGTTATAGAGGCTGGCAAGTCCCAAGTTCCTGGAGCAAACATCAAGCCGGAGGATTTTCCCAACTCTTGTGGCTGCAGGGGCTGTCAAGCTCAAGATTGGCAGGCAGTACAACAAGCTGCCTCACTATGGCAGATGATGAATCCAAGATCAGCAGGCAAAATTGACTCGCAGGACACTAGTAGGCAGCATGACATGATCTAGATCCACAGAGGGTCATCAAATTTTCTCGGGACTTCCATAAATATATATTGGAAGCAAGCCACACCCCTAAGAAAACTTCCTTTCAACTGATTGGCTGCTCAAAGCATATATATCAGAGCTCATCATGGGAACAACCACACCACAACTGCTTAAACCACTCATCCCTCTGAGGTCCTCATGGCAGTCTGACTCCTCTTTTCCCAGTAGGTGCCCAGATAGGGCCCCTGAATGGGATTGGAAGTGATCAGAGAAGGACCTGTGGTTGCGGCTGGCAGCCAAATGGACAAACAACCTTAACTATCACACTATTTATTTGTTGTAGAGACCAATTCATGAGCAAAAATACAGGCTTCTGAAAAATCTTAGGTTTGTCCAGAGAAAGACTTGAAGCCTTGGGGTGCTTGGCAAGAGATAGTAAGATACTAAACTTTGGAAAGTAAGTCATTGACAGATTTGGAGTTTCCTGTACTATTTGAATTCATTAAGACTTAGGTCTTTCAGGGGTAGATTATCTAATAAACATGATAATCATGGGCTTACTTGTGCTTACTTACTAACAGGTAATGAACAATTTCACCACATTTTTTCACCACATCAAAGATTCTGCTTCTCCGTACAGCTGGCATCTGTCTCTCTCCCAACCATTTTTGGGTTTGCTAGCCCCTGAAACCACAGGAGTCAGGAGAAGCCTCCAGCCCCACAGATTTAGGACTCAGCAGTTTCCACAATTATGTGAGCCATTCCCTTGAAATCTCTCTCTCTCTCTCTCCATATGTATATACTTCACTGTTTTTGCTCCTCCGGAGAAGCTATCCTAAGACAACTAAGTATGACAATCCTAATTAAGCATAGAATTCAGATTTGATAAATTCTAAGAAAGAGCTGCTTTACATAGGAAATTGACTCATAGGACATCAGTAGGCAGCATGGCAGGATCTAGATCCATTTTCTTTAAAAGATGAGGGAGTAAATGATAAGATTTAGAGGAAGAGAGTTAAAGGCAAAAAGAACAGCAAGGTCAGATGCCCAAAGGCAGGGACATGGAATTTGTTTTCTTTCAAAATTTCTTTTTAGGCCATTAACATAGGTTTGTAACAGCAAATTTTGTATTAAGGCAGCTTGTTTCAATTTTATTCAACAAGTATCTATTGCCTAGCAACATGGCAAAGAGAATTTCCTACTAGGAACAAGGCAACCTCAGTATAAACAAGCCTGTAAGTAGAGAGTCAGATGAAGAAGCTGAGGGTGCAAAAATAAGGCCAAAGGAGGCCTTTGCTTCAGTCAAGAAACTGCAGTCTGTTTTCTACACAAAGAAAAATGAGCCAGAAATTATGCAAAAGAAAACAAAAAATCAGATTACAGGACCATCAAATAAGAACTTTTCTGCTTCTCCATCCTTTAACTTCCAATGCTGTGGATGTGAACCTGGAGGAGCCATGCAGAAGACCTGGCAGGTGAAAGTAATGGGGTAAAAAATAATAAAGGGGTTGATCATGCCTCTCTTGCCTTGGGTGAATCTGAGTTGGAAGAGAGGTTTACCTTAAAAGGCTTTTTAAATTACATTTGATTAGATTTAATTTTTAATACTCAGAAAAATAAATTATTTTTAACCAAGTATTTGACTATTGTCAAAGAGGCTGTGGTATCTACTAAACATAGTTTCAGGGCACAGAAAGGAATGAGTCCACAGAGTAAGTCTGGAGGGCACTGGGAAAATTAAAAAAAAAAAAATATATATATATTATTTTGTATGCACCCTACCGAGCCCAGCTCATCGATTAAACCCATTTCATTTTTCTTCAACATTATCATTTGGTACAGACCATGGTGATGATCTATATAGTGTCAGATGTGTTATTAACTCCAGCTGTGACAAGGTTATGGCTGACGGACGACTGTGTAAAGGCAGCAAGTGTATTTTCACTCAATCAAACTCATTCTGCAAGAAGAGTGAAGCAAAAAACAAAAAACAAAACAAAAAACTGTGATAAAATGTAGCAATACTTTTCTCTGATAAAATCTCAAGAGGAAGCAAAGAAGATAGCAGGAAGAACAGATGTTCTATGGGAAAATACTCAGGAGAAGGAAAAAGAATGAAAAATAAGAGACAATGCACCGTGACCGCATGTGAGCCCGAGGACACCTATGCTCCGTCGGCTTTTCAGTGTCTGATTAATCAGGGGGAGAGCACCAGGCCTTTCTTCGGGAGCTTCTCTGCATAGACTCCCACTGCCGCCTTTCAGGTAGTAGTTGTGTGCTTCACAGGAATTACTATCACTGTTTCACTCTCTTTGAAAATGGAAACTATTTTTTTTTCTCCAAAGTAAACATATGCTTAAACTCAGATACTTGGTTTTGTAAACTCTTTTTTGGAAACGTGGATATTTTTGAGCTGGAGTTGAGTTGTGCAGGAGCCACAAGAATGCATAAGCTGCATTCCATACTTTCATCCATCAGGCTTTACTATCACTCTTAATTACACTTTCCTCCACAACTTTTAAGGTTTTTCCCTATAATCATGTTTTTGAATAGCTGTGAAAGTTCTCTGGTATTTGTAATTATTGTCATTTTTTTTTCCCCCAGATTCTTAAGTTACAACATGTTTTCTGTAGAAATTAAACATACAGAAATTTGATTAACTTTGGAAAGACAGCACCAATATAATTGTAGTCCAATGAAAATTCATCCTGTTGATGAAAACATCTTGTTGTCTTCTATTCCGATATAATAAACCTTAGTGTTGGATGAAATTTTACTTATGCTGTAATTTTAAAGAGTATTTTCTTATTTTGCTATCTTTAGTCTAAATGACTAATACCATTTATGTCAACCAAAACTAAACCAAACTCACTGCCTTTGAGTCAATTCCAACTCATAGCGACCTCCATTGGGTTTCCCAGGCTGTAAATCTTGATGGAAGCAGAGTACTGTCTTCTCTTCCTTCCACAGAGCAGTTGGTGGGTTTCAACCACTGACCTTTTGGTTAGCAGCCAAATGCCTTAACCACTAAACACCACCAGAGTGCCTTACCTTTTATTTAAGAACCAGCTAACAGTTGATTAGTATTGTTACAAGTTCCTGGAGTCTTTTACCAGGTGAATAATACCAGCTATTATAGCCATCCCTGAATCTTGCAGAAGTTGTCAAGAACTTCCTGCACCTGGCAAGCCAAACCACCTTTTTTATGCAAAACCTCTACAAGTATCCATTCAGTGATGATTTAGGTTGTAGATAACTGTATTAATTCCCCCTCATGTCTTCATCTTAATAGTAAGTCCTGGGCTTATATTCAGCTTCCTGGACTTTTGGAGTTTATGTCTATAAATCCCTTTCTGGTGGCTTTTACTTACTATTTGCTCATCAGACTGATTTTTGTTATTAAAGTAATTCCAAAAGGGAATTACTCTCTTCTCTGTGACCATTATACTTTTACTTTTACACTTTCTTAAATGTTTTTATGATTGTCTCATAAACAAAATGCAGTGGTTTACTTTTCTGTGAAAGAAGGTTACCCTTTTTTCATCTGGTCAGAAAAGAATAGGTTTAAATTTGCATACATGTGTATGTAGCAATAGTTTTAGTAGTCTTTTAGCACAATCTTAGTTATCTAATGCTGCTATGACAGCAATACCACAGATAAGTGACTTTAACAAACAGAAATTTAGTTTATCACAGTTCAGAAGGCTATTGTTGTTGCTGTTATATGCCATCGAGATGGACTTGACTCATAGCAACTCCTCCTTGGGTTTCCAAGGCGGTATCACTACAGAAATAGATTGCCCAACCTTCCTTCCGAGGAGTGGCTGATGGGTTTGAACCGCCAGCCTTCTGGTTAGCAGTCAAATGCCTTAGGCACTACACTACCAGAGGTTCTGTTCAGAAGGCTACAAGTTCAAATTCAGAGTGCAGGCTCTAGGGGAAACTTTTCTCTCTGACAGCTCGGGAGGAAGGTCCTTATCTCTTTAAATTTTACTTCCTGATTTCATGTATCTTACTCCATCTCTCCTCTCCTCTGCTTGCTTGTTTAATCTCTTTTATATTTCAAAAGAGATTGACTCATGTTACACCCCACAATAATCGAAAATTCTTAACTCTGTTTCCATTTTGCACAGTTCATTTTTAAGTACATCTCTTTCCTTTCACATTTTACTATAAGTGGCAAGGAGAAACCATACAGCCCATTTAAGCTCTTGCTTAGGAATTTTATCAGCCAAGCTCATCATTTATAAATTCTACCTTCCACCAAACAATTGAACATAAACCAGAACAGTTCTTTGACAGTGCATTCTCCACTGTCCAATCACATGTCCATCATTTCCTTTGAAAGCCTCACCAGAGGCACATGTAATATTCACATTTCTAGCAACATTTTGTTGCTGGTGTTACTTTATTCTTTCTCCAAGACTGCAGAGGCTTTCTCTATAGCTCTCCTCACTTCCTTCTGAGCTCTTATTAGAATTGCCTTTGATGTTCATAATTCTACCAACAATCTCTTCAAGGTAATCTAGGCTTTTACTATTTGCTGATATTAGGTGTCATTGAGTCAGCTCTGACTCATGGTGACCCTATGTACAACAGAATGAAACACTGGTCGTGTGCTATGCTCACAATCCTTTCTATGCTTGAGTTAACCATTGTAGCCACTGTGTCAATGCATCTTATTTAGAGTCTTCCCCTTTTTCGCTGACCTTCTACTTTATCAAACATGATATCCTTTTTCAGGGACCAGACCCTTCTGACAATATGCTGGAAATACTTGATATGGAGTCCGGCCATTCTCACTTCTAAGGAGCGTTCTAGCTGCACATCTTTCAGGATAGTTTTATTTGTTCTAGCAGTCCATGATTATTTTCAGTATTCTTCACCAACACCATAATTCAAATGCATCGATTCTTCTTCAGTCTTCCTTATTCATTGTCCAGCTTTCACATGTATAGGAGGCGATAGAAAATATCATGCCTCGGGAAGGCACACCTTAGCCTTCAAAGGGACATCTTTGCTCTGTTATGCTTTGAAGAGGTATTTTGCAGCAGATTTGCCCACTGCAATATGAGTCTGATTTCTAGACTGCTGCTTCCTTGGGTGTTGATTGTGCATCCAGGTGAAATAAAATCTTTTAAAAAGTTCAACTTTTTCTCCATTTGTCCAGTTGAAAGAATTTTTGTTTTCTTTATGTTGAGGTTTGATCCATACTGAAGGCTGTAGTCTTTGATCTTCATCAGTAAGTGTTTCAAGTCATCTTCACTTTCAGCAAGCAAGGCTGTATGTATCATCTGCATATCCCACACTATTAATGAACCTTCTGTTAGTCCTGATGCTGTGTCCTTCCTTCTTAATATAGTCCAGCTACTTGGATTATATGCTCAGCATACAGATTGAATAAGTGTACTGAAAGGACACAACTCTGATGCACACCTTTCCTGATTTTAAACCATGCAATATCCTCTTGTTCTGTTTGAAAGACAGCCTCCTGGTCTATGTAAAGGTTCCTCATGAGCACAATTAAGTGTTCTGGAATTCTCATTCTTCCGAATGTTATGATCCACACAGTTACACACCTTTGAACAGTCAATATAACACAAGTAAACATCTTTCTGGTATTCTTTACTTTCAGCCGAGATCCATTTGACATCAGCAATGATATCCCTTGTTCCACATTTTCTTCTGAATCCAGGTTGAATTTCTGGAGGTTCCCTGTCAATATACTCCTGTAAGTGTTTTTGAATTATCTTGAGCAAAATTTTACTTCCATGTGAAATTAATGATGTTGCTCAATAATTTCCACATTCTCTTGGATAACCTTTCTTTGAAATGGGCACAGATATCAATCTGTTCCAGTCAGTTGGCCTGGTAGCTCTCTCTTAAGTTTCTTGGCGTAAATGAATGAGCACCTCCAGTGCTGTATCTGTTTGTTGAAACATTTCAATGAGTATTTCATCCATTCCTGAAGCCTTGTTTTTCACCAATTCCTTCCATGCAGCTTGGACTTCTTCCTTTAATACCATTGGTTCCTGATCAAATGCTACCTCCTGAAATGGTTGAATGTTGAACAAATGCTTTTAGTTCCATGACTATATAATTCTTCCATCTTCTTTTGATGCTTCGGGCATCATTCAGTTTTCGTTCTTAGAATCCTTCAATATTGGAATTTGAAAGCTGAATTTTTTCTTCAGTCCTTTCAGTTTGGGAAATGTTGTGTCCTTCCCTTTAGGCTTTCTAATTCTAAGTCTTTTCATATTTCATTATAATACTGTGTTTTCTGGGTCTTCCCTTTGAAATCATCCATTCAGCTGTTTTATTTGATCATTTCTTCAGTTTTCTTTAGCTACTGTCTATTCAAGAGCACATTTCAGACTCTCCTCTGATATCCATTTTGGTCTTTTCTTCATTTCCTGTCTTTTTAATGATCTTTTGCTTTCTTCATGTATGATGATCTTGATGTCATATTACAACTTGTCTGGTTTTCAGTCATTCTTGTCCAATGAACCAAATCTATCCTTCAGATGGTCTATAAATCAGGTGGGATAAAAATCAAGGTTGTTTTTTGGCGCTTGTGGACTTCTTTTTTTTTTTTTTAATTTTATTTTGATTTGGGTGAAGATTTACAGAGTAAATTCACTTTTCATACAGCAGTTCACATAATATATTTTATCTCATGTCATTGACCAAAATTTACAATGCCACAGTTCCCCTCCCACTTCCTCCCCATAGTTACCTCTTCCCAGTGTCCATCCCTCCGTACTCTTCTGCGCCCTGAGCTGTCTCCCTGTGCATAAGCAGCCCTTCCTTCTCCCATGATTGTTCTCCCCAGGACGTGTGTCTACTTGAGGTAAATGTTTAATTCACATGCCTGTACTTTGTTTGGCTGGAAACCACAGGTGTGGCTTCAATTCTAGACCTGCAGGGCAGCTAGGGGCCATAGTCTCAGTGGTTCCACCAGGCTCTATTGGACCAGCAAACCTGGTCCTTGTGGACTTGTTTTAATGTTTTTCAGTTTCATCCTGAACTTTCATATAAACAATTGAGGGAGTTTAAATTATGGACAGATAATTAGATCTGTAAGTAGGTCTATCTACTCTTCCTGTGACCCTACCACTTTACTTATAGACTAGATGGTCTGCCTTCTTCATAATATTTCAAAAGTAAGATAAAATAATGTCTGTAAAAACATTTTTCCTACAGCAAAGGTCTACAGGAAAGTAAATTACACTTAGTAATATGGTCTTTTTGGACTAACTGGAATTTAGTTATTTTCTTTACAAAACAAAGAATCTATACTTGTTGTTCTCTAAACTTCAAGCAAGTTCTAATATGCTGTGGTTTTGGTTTTACATATGAACAGAATGAATTATGCACAATTCTGGTAAATATCCCAGAGGGATAGGATAATTTATTAGAACTCACATAATTTATCAGTGGCAAGGCTAAGATTTGACATAAAGAATAGTTCCACTACATCATATTTCTCTACCCTTGACATATTCTCACTGAGATATTTTCATTAGAAGGTGCATTATTCAAACCATTTCACTCTATATTTAATCTATGCACTTCTGATCTATGCTGAACAATAACATGTTGTTCTTTTTACACTGAAGTGAACTTTTATATACAAAAATCTGACATATCAAAATCACGCATTCTTTTACAAGTTATTGAATTTATTTGAAATAATAACAAAAGTTTTGGCTAATACTATAGTTAATGAATATTATATAATTTAATTGTTCTGAATCATATTACAACATGTTCAATCTTTGAATTAATTGTGTGTTTCCTAAAATTGGTTTTACATAGTTTTACTTAATATTGAATGATCTCTTGTCTTTTAATTTTAGGGATATGTAATTTTTATAGAGAACAGTTGATCTGCTTTGATTACTTTTGATCTCAGAATTAAAGTCATTTATTCTGAGAGTTTTATTTCTGAGATGAGGTACTTTGATTTTTAAAAACCAGAATTTATATTAAAATGCTCCCACAATTGTGTCTTTCCTACAGTTCTATACTTTATTGAGATGACTTGTTATTTTCCAGATTTCATCAAAATTGTCTTCATTAAGTGTATTTTTATAATATTTATTTAGTCATATGTCCACTCCTTATAATTTATGAAATGCACCATAACGATAGAATACAATGCACTTAGTGTAATGAAAAAATTGTATCTGAAAATATAAAGCACCATTGCCTTTGGAGAATTGAAATTTCATAAATAGAAAGATGGGAAATTTCATTGAATATTTTAAGATGTGCTCTAATAGAAACATGATTCATTTTGAGTACGTAATACCGGAAAGCATTTATTTATGTTTCAGTAAACTTGCTTAAGACTTTTAAATATTGATAACTTGATGAACTATCTGCACTAATTTGTTTGTTCTTCCGGCTTCAATAAGAAATTGTCACAACCTTATGCGCATACAAACTCAAATATCTTGAAATTTTCTGCAACTTATAATGAAAGTAGCCACCCACTACTGCCTATGTGTGTTAGACTCTATGTTGTTGTTGTTGTGATGTGCCGTTGAGTCAGATCCGATTCATAGCCACCCCATCTTGGGTTTCCGAGGTGGTATCAGAAAGGAAGTAGATTGCCCAACCTTCCTTTCGAGGAGTGGCTGGTGGGTTTGAATCACCAGCCTTCTGCTTAGCAGTCAAGTGCCTTAGGCACTACGCTACCAGAGCTCCCAGATTGATTCTACGTTAGTCTGTATAAATAATTTGATGCATATATTTTTTCTCTTTCGTCAATAAGGGGGCCGAGGTTTAGAGTAGCTTAAATTTCCCATAGCTATGGAGTGAGAAAGTTGCAGAATTAAAATTGAATTGCTTCAAATTCAATTTTGTGCTTTTTATCCACAACAAACCGCCTTGAATCAGCAATAATGTTACTTTCACTTTCAGAGGTTTGTTCATCTACAAACAAGAATTAAGGAAAAAAAAAAAAAAGACTTCTTTCTTAATAAACTATTTATTTCTATGGATTTGGCATTAGATATGCCTGAATTTAAATATCAGTTTCACAGTGATTTGTTGGGTGACCTTATTTGGCTTCTCTGAGCTTCATTTTCATATGTAAAAGGCTAATAATATATACTTTGCAGTATTGTATGGATTGAACAAAGTAATGGATGTAAAATGCTTATCACTTTACCTGACACATAGTACAAACTCAAGATATGGTAACTATGACTATCTCAGTTAACCTTTCAGGTTTTCTATTAACAATGTGGTATGTGTTTAGAATTTCTTTGTTTTCTATTAAGTAACATCATTAAGCATTTAGAAATACTGTTTCAAAATAAAAAAATAACCCTTACTGAATGAAGTTTTCTTAACTACCATTTCTAATTTCAAATTACACTAAGATAATGTGGCTTATTAATTGATTAGAATATGCCACCTCATGGGACTGGGTAGATGGATTGAATGGGATTTTTTGAAATATAAATAAAAGGCTTGCATGGTTTTACTTAGGAATTCCTCAAGGAAGTCAACAGCAGCACCTCATTCTGAGTTGCTTTTCATGCCAGGGTGTGTTGGGTATCAAATTAGATGTTACCACTCTTATCATAGTAAGCATTGTGTTTAGTATTTCCTCCCAAAATATATGTACCTTATGGAAAGAGTGAAGTAGGACCATGTACTGGTCTGCTGGCATTACAAAGGAGCACCGACCATATCAGCACCATCACTGCTAGAAATGTGAAGTGTCAGACACATTAACATTAAAATATTTAGGTTACTTTTGAGTTTATCCTAATTGGTTTGATGATGGAGAGGAAAAATACTAGATCATGTCTAGATAAATGTACCATATAAGAGCAAAAATATTTTTATAAAGTTGAATTATTATTTACAATCATCATTAGCATCCAAGAAGTGTTATAAAGGATTGGGTGCAAATGTACATGCTGACCAAATTATACATTATGCCCATTTATTACTTTTTCCTGCTCAGCATCATGATTCATTTCTATTATCTCGTAGAAACACCAAGGAACTCTGGTGTTGCAATGGTTAACCACTTACCTGCTAACCAAAAATTTGGTGTTTCAAAATCAAATGTCCCTCTGTGGGAGAAAGATGTGACAGTTTGCTTCTGTAAAGATTACAGGCTTTAGGACAGTTCTATTCTGTCCTATCAGGTAGTTATGCATCACAACAGACTTGACAGCAATAGGTTAGTGTCAATACCATTTTTCCCCCCAGTTGTGTATGGATTGGGAATGCATTCCTGCATTTTGAGCCCAGTGGTTTGTATGGGAATAGTCTCACTACCCAGAGATTAGAAAGATGTTATAGCCTGTATTATCAGTATATTAATTCCCTAAACAAAATGATTTAGCCCACAAAGTATATGTGAGTGGGACAAGTCCAATAAAACCTAATCATCAGATTTCAATTAAACTATTGGGAAAGTCAAGAAGATCTCTTTCAATTGACACTGCCAGGCTTATAAGGTCTGAGTCTGGGGAAGTCAGAAGTCAGTCAGCTGCTAGAAGTAGAGAATCTGTCCGATAATTAGCCTACCATCAGAGTCAAGAAATGGAGAGAGACTGATTCCTCTCAACATCTTTGAGCAACTGGTCAAGTCACAACTAAATTTTTTGCCATTGGATATTTAAGAAACATAAGAAAATAAATTTCATTCTTATTTTAGCAAGTTTAAGCTTAATTTCTATTACTTTCAACCCAAAGAGATACAACTAATACAAAAAGGTTATTAGAAGAAAGATATTACAAGGGAGTCATTAAGCTGATGCCTGTTTCTAAGAGACAGGCCCCAAAACCTTGATTCAAGAAGACCTATGTCTTTGGTTACCAGCCATAAATTGTCAGAACGTAAACAGATTAAAATCTCATGCCTAATAAATAAAGGCCTGAGATTACTAAACTACTGAGATTTCCCAGAACATAGTCCCTAGTTCACATTGGATTCTTTAATAATATATCCCTTCAAGAGTAATAATTTTCCAGAATGCCATGGTCAGATTCATCCATAAGGTATGATTTAAGTTAATGATCATGATATGTTTTTGATTCTTGTTTTTAATGATTGACTTTCCCTCCAATAATTACATATGGGTTGTATTGGGATTGTTAAACTTATAACTTAGCAATTGGTTGCATGATCATGAAGACCCCTGATCAAAAGTTAATAGGATTACTATAAGAATCTGGAGGAGCTCTGGTAGCATAGTGCCTAAGGCACTTGACTGCTAACTAGAAGGCTGGCGGTTCAAACCCACCAGCCACTCCTCGAAAGGAAGGTTGGGCAATCCTACTTCCGTAGTGATACTGCCTCGGAAACCCAAGGAGGGGTCGCTATGGGTCGGGGCCGACTCAATGGCACATAAAAACAACAACAACAATAAGAATCTGGAGGTGAGTTAAGTATCTGGATATGAATTTGTTTTGTCTGGTTTTGGAAGTGGCTTAAGGATGCTTTCAGCTGTAATTGTTAGTGTTGTATTTAATTAGGTAGAAGAATTATTATTATTTTTTTTAATCAAGTGTTTGAGAAGAAAGTTATCTTTGAATGTTGGAAATCCATAAACTGAACTGCAATTTATTGAATTTCCTTCCTCAATTTCCAACTTCTTCCTTCAGATAACAACATCTCAGTTTTCTTTTGAGGCCTTCCCTCTCTCACCTTATGTGATATGCATGGAACAGAGCTCCCCTTCTGTAGGGATTGTCACATGACTATTTATTTTACCCTGAATTGACTGATAGGCATGTGACTCAATACTAGGACTCTGGTTGGTTTCTATCATCTTAACCTATGAAGATATGAGTCTGGAGCTCTCAGCAGCCATCTGCTGCCATGAAAAAAATCTGACTGAAAAATAAACCAAATGAGAAGCAGAGTAACAATGTAGAGAAAGAAAGATCCTTTACATACAGCTACACTGGAAGTTATATGAATCAGCACATGCCATCTTATTTTGTTATTTTGTGTCTGACCTTATTTTCTTTTTTGGAAGTTCTGAAAGGGACTTTTCATTTAAGGAATTTTAAATAAGACCCCTGGTTTGTAAATACTGCAATAAATTTTTATTTTTCATAATGAGTTTCTAGGTCTTATGGGAACTGGTTTTTCAGAAGTCCACTACTCTTAGGACAGACTTTGAACCTCCTTAGGTTCAAAAGTTTGCTGAGCCTATGTGAGGAGTCAGTGCCTTAGTCTCAGAAAAGTTAGAATAATTTCTGCACGACAGGAAAATTGCCTCCTTGTCATTGCCTGCTGGAGTTACTGAGGTCCAGTTTGTCTGGAGTTTCCACTATGGCGTGTTCAACAAAGATACAGACAATACTTGTGGAGTGCAATTTAACTTGGCTAGATGGAGAATTGACATGTCTCAACTCAGTTTATGAAAAATCTAAGTGATAGGGACATAAAAAAGAAATTTAGCTCTGATGTAATACATCTGTAAAACTCAGTTGTAATCTTTAAATTAGACTTAGATTCTTAAAATAATATTTTTAAGGTTAAACATTTCCTATAAGCTTGCTTCGCTTGCCTATAGATTGTTTTTCAGGATTTGTAAGCTAACTATCATAGACTAGGATGAAATATAAATTCTGAATGAATGAGGGTTAAATTATTTAAAAATATATCTAAACTAAAAAAGAAAAAAGAAAAAAAAAACTCATTGTCATAGAGTTGATTCTGACTCAAAGCAACCCCCATTGGTGTATTACTTTTTGATCAGCATTTCACTTAGAAATAACCTATGCTAATACTCTGCAGAGAGCTAAGACATCCAAAGAAAGAACAAAGTATAGAGGGACTAATGAAGGGGATGACTTGGGATAGGGAAAAGTTTTCATGAGAGAAGCTCCATTAGGGAATAAAAAGCAGCCAGATATGAAACTCTAGGGAAAATGTTGTCCAACTGAGATATCACATGTGGATTTTTATAAAGTTTACTTTATGGGGCTTGATATACCTACCCTTTTTTCTGACTGTCTGATGATGTGTAAAATTTCCCTTTTACACTAATACCTGTAGAGTAGATTTATTTTGGGGATGAAGAAAAAGGCTGAGTCTTGCCCCAAGTTTGTCTTAAGACGAGAGCCAGGTCTGTCTATAAGGACCTAGTTATAACTTGGCTGTCGTCATAATGACTGGAATGGGATTAGAAAATAGAACACAGATATTCATAGTTGATCTCATAATATTTGGATCATGAGCAAAAGTCACAATGGAAGAGGAGTAATTGATAATTATTTTTGCAGAGTCTAAAGTTTTTGGAAACATTTTTCTATATACCGCTTTACCTCTTTATCACAATGCTTATAATGCAAACATCATGATCATAATTGAATATATATGAGGCAAATGAGGCCAAGATAGGTTAAATCAGTTGCTTTTGAGGTATTCATTTAGTACATGATAAAACTATCAGTTGCATTGAGTTGCCTGTGATTCATGGTGACCTCATGTGCATCAAAGGGAACTATGCCCCACAGGATTTTCAGCATCTGATTTTCTTCAGAAGTAGATTGTCAGGTCTTTCTGTTGAGGCGACTCTGGGTTGATTCACACTCCCCAACTTTTGATTAGTAGGCAATCATGTTAACCACTTACACCACCCAGGGATTTCTAGTGTCTGGTAGATTGGGAATTTGAATGTGTTTTCTTAACTCCAGAGTAAAATTCATTTTTTTAATATAGTACTCGGTAGAATAATTGGAAGACAGTTATGAATTTTGGGATGAGAAGAACATGTACAATATCATTTGTAATTTTGGATATGATTTTTAAATAATCCTAATATGCACTTCACTTTTACATTTTTGTGCTCATTCAGCCTTTTATTTTCATTCTGCATCACCACTCTCATTGTTTTCCCTGTGCCTTTAAGTGTGTACACTTGAGAACTCCCCATTCAACCACTTACCTCTTCATAATAAAGGATTCTATAAATCTAACAATCTATATTCACCATGGAAAGTCAATGGAAGAAATAGGTTTGCTTTTACCTTTTTGTAAAGAAATCAAGGCAGTTTTTTTTTTTTTTTAATGCTGCTTGAGAAACAAAGATAACTAGAAATATAACAAAAGAAAGCTTTGTAAAAAAAAAAAAGTGATGATGCATGTTTTTATTCCTTTATTGTAGAGAGGCCATCATAAAATGTCTGAGGCCAGCTACAATAGGTGATAGGCTAAGAAGTCTGTTTTGAGTATTTATATGGCATTAAGAGCTCTGGGTGGTGTAGCGCCTAAGGCATTTGACTGCTAAACAGAAGAAGGCTGGCAGTTCAAATCCACCAGCCACTCCTCGGAAGGAAGGATGGGCAATCTACTCCCATAGAGATACCACCTCAGAAATGCAAGGAGAGGTCACTATGAGTCGGATCTGACTCAACAGCAGTGAGTTTGGGCTTTTTTTTTTTTTTTTTTTTTTAAGGACTTCAAACAGAAACAAATGTTATTCAAAATTTGTCATAAAATATTCTATATCTATTATCCTCACAAGCATTGGTAGAACATAGTGCTGAAATTAATTATTTTGTTTTGAGAACAAGAGTCTGTAAGAGGAAAAGTATCTGTTAGTCATAAAGTACCCTTAACATCAGCCAACAGTGACAAATATATCTGGATGGAAGATCCCCTTATACTTCCTTTTGTGGTAGACATTGTGTAGTGAAGAGATAATAAGGAAAATGTATCAAAGATAAAGTAATGGAATGAAAAAGAGCCTTTGAAGGTATTGTTGAATAGTTGCTCCATCTAGGGGACCTATTATTCAGTAGGTAAACTGAGAATTAATGCATTCCCTCATGTCTACATGAAAGAGAACTCAGAACATATGCTGAACTAACACTGGCAAAGTGGTGCATCTGCAAATGTTAAAAGATGAAAGATATCAGAATAGATGAGGGATGGTGCTATTTTACTTTGATACTTGTCTCTCCAAAATGTATTTAATATACCCCAAAAAAATCAGCCCAAGAAGATATTTTTCACTACCCGAGTGAAAGACTTAATGTCTTTTTATGGATCTTGAGGCAGAGATATCAGCAGATGAAAGTTCAGGGTATGAAGTGGGATGATGTTCAAATATGTATGCCTTAATGGGGCACTTTTCTGGTGAGAAAAATCCCCTTAAACTTATAACATATACTGATTTATCTAAACTAAACATTATGATGGTTAAGAGCATCGGGATAACAGTCAGAGGGACTTAGGTATGAATTCCTAATTTATCTCTTACTAGCTAAATTATAAGAAGCAAGTTACCTATCTTTATAATTCCCAGTTCTTAATCTGTAAAATAAGGATCTCTGGTAGTGCAGTGGATACAGCATTTGGCTGCTAACCAGAAGGCTAGCAGTTCAAACCCTCCAGCTGCTCCATAGGAGAACTTCTGTAAAGATTTACAGCCTTGAAAACCCTATGGGGGTTGCTGTGAGTCAGAATCAATTTGATGACAGTGGTTTTTTTATTATTATTATTTAATCTATAAATAGGTACAACAATGACTAACTCATAAAGTTGCTGAATATTAAGATGAGGTAAGTAAAGCTTTTAACATGTGACTGGGCCATAAGTTTCAATAAATGGTAGACATTGTTACTACTATATATATATGTGACAAAGGCAAGAAATTCTTATAAAAATGATTTGCAGCTGTGAAACTAATAGGTGAGAAGGTGGAAATATATACAGTATTTAAGTTAAACCAATTCTTTCTTAATTCTTTGATTTTCTGAGCTTTAGATTTATCCATCTATGAATTATATTATTAATAATAAAACATTATCTGAAATTTTAATTTCACAAAAAGAAGTTTTCACAAACATGAAAAAAAAAAAAAAAATTCACTGCTGTCAAGGTGGTCCGGACTCATAGATACCTCTCCTTGAGTTTCCAAGGTAGAATCTCTATGGAAGTAGATTGCCCAATCTCCCTTCCAAGGAGTGGCTGGTGGGTTTGAACCACCAGCCTTCTGGTTACCAGTCAAAAGCCTTAGACACTATGCTACCAGAGCTCTCATAAGAGCTTCACTATCCTATGTATAAGAGTTTCTTCTTCTCCCCTTCCCCTTCCCCATCCTCCTCTTCTTCTTTTAAAAGATGATATAAACTATAAGGACAAAATTTCTCTTAGTTACATTTGAAAGAATTTTCTCCATTATAAATTCACAGTTTAGTGAGGTAAACCCATAAGTTTCACAATATTTTTATATGTAATGATCCAGATCATTTTAACATCTTTCCCTTTGATGTCAAATTCTAGCCTAAAACTCTACAAAAATGTTTTTTTGTTTGTTTGTTTGTTTTTAAGGCATAGCAAATGAATAGGTAAAAATTGAAGGAAAAGGAAATGTTTTATATGAAAGTAACCCTTTTACCTGAATCCATTCACCAGTGTGATTTTCATATAGTCTCAATTAAAAAAAAAAAAAGGATCTCTTTGATTCAGTGCTATTCAAATTGATGTTTTAACACTCATCCTTCTCTTTACTCACAAATCAAAGTCCTTCTTTTCTTTGAAAATCTAAACAATATAGGAAAGTTTTAAAATATTATAATACACAATCATGTGATCTCTGCCTGTAATTTATATATGTTACTTTAAATATTGTTCACATATATTTTACTTTAAAAAATGAAGATAAAGTTCAGTCTTATTTATTCTTTACCTCAAACCTTACTTGTTTTCTTCCCTTCACAGAATTGATCACCATCAGGTATTTGTTATGTGATCTTATGTGATTTTTGTCCATGTTTTAATATTTCATAGTTGTTGGCTTATCAACCCATATTCTGCATCATCTCTTCCCACTGCAGGGTATGGAGCCTACATTAGTTATAGGTGTGTTTTCCCAGCCTTCCTGTTGACTAGAATATAAGCAGTTTAGATCAATAAGATATTGCTATCTAGATAAGCATAGTGGCTAAGGCACTTGACTGCTAACCAGAAGGTTGGCGGTTCAAACCCACCAGCCACTCCTGGGAGGGAAGATGGGGCAACGTACTTTCATAGTGATACTGCCTCAGAAACCCTAGGAGGGGTTACTATGAGTTGGGTCCGACTCAACAGCACATAACAACAACAACATTTAAATAAGCTGGACAGCCATGGTTGGCAGGTCATCTTACTCTTTCTTTCATGATTGTTATCTAGTGAAGGAATAACTTTGAATGAAAAGGAAAATATATCAAGGATGAAAGAGCAGGATGATACAAAAATCCTGGATTTTTGATGGCATAGTTGCATAGCTGCACTAAACGTGGCAGGCAACTACTTTCTCTTGCTTGCAGCTAAATGCTCTTCTAACTCAATAGGTAAATATCTGCTTTTTTAATTGTCTAGATAATCCTTCTGATTTTGTATTTATACAAGCAATATTATACCTTAAATAACATTCTGAAGATTTTCCCATTCAAAATTGTTCTAGAGATCCAAAGATCTCTAAATATTATTGGTATGTAAAACCTATTTTGTGTACAATGTTTTATTTATTCATTCTCTATTTGATGGGCACAAATGACCAGATTCTAAAAAGACTCAAAAGCATCTGCTTGAACAAGAAATAAAACTTAGCATAGTTGTCAGAAAATTGATAAGGATAGTAATTGTTTTCACAGTGGAAAATCATCAGCTGTGTTTGGTACAGGTAAAAAAGGTATCAGAGGTAGCTGAAATTCAATTTTAACTATTGGTAGTGTTTACAAAGTTGGAGAGTCAAGAAAACAGTTCAGATAAATATACAGAACTAAAACATAATTACAGTGTATATGGATAGGGTATTGGCAAATTTGTTTGAATCAGATGGATGATGCAATAAATAAGTAGGTTATATGTGTAAGGATGATTTGGAATCAGATCCCAGAGGATTCCACATAACTCAAAAGAACTTGGATTAATATCAGGAAGGAAAATACATACGTCTTATCATGTCTTCCTCCATGTCAGAGCAGATATCACTAATGGGTCATGGCATTCCTTCCCATGAATCTGGACTCAAAATAAGAATCTTTGACACCTCAGTGATCACAGAACTGATTGAATTTGGGTTGCAAGTTAAAAGTGCTTTAGCTTACCAGCTTTAGACAAAGAGAATCATTAATGTTGATTGAATAGAGTGATGATGTGAAAAAAGTGATATTTAAAAACATATATCTACATAATGTGTACAATAAATTTTGATTAAAAGGCTTTTGATTATAGCTATTACTTACACATAATCAAACACCTTGCAAGAATAGTTTTCTGAATTTAAATGTTTAGGTCCTTACTCTCATTGGACAACTCAGTCAGTTGGCATCACAAAGTTTATGTTCTTCATTCTAGTGACGTGATTAGCATCTGGAGTCTTAAAAGCTTTTGAGTGGCCATGTAAGATACAACTATTACTGTCTACTATTTATGAACCAGAGAAAGAAGAAAACCAAAGTTTCAGAGAAGATAACTAGCCTACAGGGTTAACAGCCTACACAAGTCACAGGCTCATGTACTGTGAGACCAGAAGAATTAATGGTAGTTATATCATCTACCATTATAGACTCTTCTGATTAGCACCACAATAGATGAATCCAAATAAAATGTGAGAAAAACACAGAATAGAACTCAAATTCTTTAAAAGTCCAGACTTACTGGAGAAGTTGAGACTGGAGGACTCCTTGAGACTATCTCCTTGAGATTGTCTGTAAATCTTATCTCTTCTGGGGTCACCTTTTAGTGAAATAACATATTGGTACACAAAATAAAAGATATTACTTGTGAGATGGTGCTCCATTAAAAACAAACAAACAAACAAAAAAGAATATATATGAGACCAAAATGTCAACAATTACTTTAAAGTAAAAATGAGAAGAAAAGGAGGGGGCAGGGAAACTAGAGTACTGGAAACAAACAAACAAAAAAAAAACAGAACACAATCAATGAGAATGTTGACACATTGTGAAAAGTAACTAATGTCACTGAACAACTTGTGTAAAAATTGTCAAATGGGAACCTAATTTGCTGTGTAAACTTTCACTCAAAACAAAACAAAACAAATATATATATATATATATATATATATATATATATAATGGTTTTAACATTTTTTCTTTTACAAAA
>NW_006921685.1:8384145-8386023 GCF_000298275.1 Orycteropus afer afer | reverse complement strand
CGAGGCAGTATCACTACGGAAGTAGGATTGCCCAACCTTCCTTCCGAGGAGTGGCTGGTGGGTTTGAACCGCCAGCCTTCTGGTGAGCAGTCAGGTGAGATGAAATATGGCCATTCTCACTTCTAAGGAGCATTACTTCTGGCTGCATTCTTTCAGGACAGATTTGTTCATTCTTCTGGTAGTCCATGGTATTTTCACTATTCTTCACCCAGTGCCACAATTCAAAGGCATCAACTCTTCACCAGTCTTCCCCATTGTCCAGCATTCACATGCATATGAGTCTATTGAAAATACCATGGCTTGGGTTAGGTACAGCTTAGTCTTCAAAGTGACTGACATCTTTGCTCTTTAACACTTTAAAAAGGTCCTTTGAAAATTGTATAGACTAAGCAAAAAGTTATAAGACCCTAAACTAGGTGTTTATTTTTTAATTATTTTTTATTGTGATTTGGGTGAAAATTTACAGAGCAAATTCACTTTCCATACAGCAGTTCACATATACTTTGTCTCATGACATTGACCATAATTTATCACAATGCAACAGCTCCTCTTCCAATTCCTCCTGATAGTTACTTCTTCCCTGTGTCCATCCCTCCATGCGCTCCTGCCCTCTGAGCTGTTTCCCTGTGTATAAGCAGACTTTCTTTCTCCCATGATTGTTCTCTCCAAGAAGTGTATCTAACTCAGGTAAATGTTCAACTCCTATGCCTGTCTTTTGCTTGGCTCGAAGCCTCAAGTGTGGGTTCAATTCCAGACCTGAAGGGCAGCCAGAGGCCATAGTCTCAGTGGTTCCACCAGGCTCTATCAGACCAGGAAACCTGGTGCCCCCCCTTTTTATTTCTCCAAAGGATTTTGAGTTTTCTTCCACATTGTTCTCCATCTCTATCCAAGATCTCCTACATAGATCCCCTTCCAAGTGGTTGACAGTGGTAGCCATGTACCATCTAGTTCTTCTGGTCTCATAGTTGTATAGGCTACAGATTGGATGGTGTACCAGTTGCTAGGGATAATTGTTTCCATGAATTTTTGGTTTTCTTCATTCTTCTTTGCTCTGGATGAGGAGAGACCCATCATTGCATACAGATGGCAGCTTGCAAGCTTTTAAGATCCCAGTTGCTACTTGCCAAAGTAGGAGGTGGAACAATGTTTTGTGTAGTGTGTTATGCCAATTGAGCTTGATGTCCTCTGCGACTATGGTCCTGAGCCCACAGGTTCAACTACTCGGTCCCTCTAGGTAGCTGACTGTGACCAAGCAGTGACTACAACCTTGCCTCTTTTCAGCTCTACTATACACCTGGGAATTCAGATAATACACATAAACTTAGAGGATCATTGTCTGCCAATCCTATACATGTTCTGGGTACACTCCCCACTTCATAGACATACCTAATAGTTCAGCGTGTTCAACCATCTATCCACCCGTATACCCATGTTTGCCTTCACTGACAACGCAGTACTGTATGTGTAAAAGGGTTGATCTTTGTTATCTGTACCTCCCATGTAACTCTCTATGTCTTTCTCTTCCTCAATGCCACCATATTGGTCACCCACATTTGGTACATTGCCCTTGTATTCACCCAAATCAATACTTATCTCTATCTATCAGAGTAGGTTTTTAAAGGAAAGTAAATGAAGTAATTAATATTGGACATTGTTGTTGTTGTTATTTGCCATTGTGTTGGCCTCAACTCATAGTGACCCCTCCTTGGGTTTCTGAGGCAGTATCACTATGGAAGTAGATTGCCCAACCTTCCCTCTGTGGAGTGGCTGGTGGGTTTGAACTGCCAGCATTCTGGTTAGTAGTCAAGTGCCTTAGGTACTACACTTCCAAAAATCACCTTTATTTCACTAAGGATCATAGAAAGAAAAGTAGAAATC
>NW_006921685.1:8353024-8377460 GCF_000298275.1 Orycteropus afer afer | reverse complement strand
GCCAAAAGAACTAACAGATCTGTCCTGGAGGAAGTGCAGCTGAGATGCTCCTTGGAAGCGAGAATGGCCAGACTTCGTCTCACCTACTTTGGTCATATTGTCAGAGGGGACCATTCCCTGGAGAAGGATGTCATGCTTGGTAAGGTGGAGGGTCAACAAAAGAGAGGAAGGCCTTTGACAAGATGGATTGACATGGTGGCAACAACAATGGGCTCAAGTATAGCAAGGATCTTGTAGCTGGTGCGGGATTGTGCGGTGTTTCATTCTGCTGTGCATGGGGTCACTATGAGTTGGAAGCAACTCGTCAGCACCTAACAACATCATCACTATGGAATTAGATTACCCAAGCTTCCTTCCAAGGAGTGGCTGGTGGGTTTGAATTGCCAGCCTCTGGTTAGCAGTCAAATGCCTTAGGCACTATGCCACCAGAGCTATATACTGAACGTTGTTGTTATTATGTGCCGTCGAGTTGGACCTGACTCATACCGACCCCTCCTTGGGTTTCCAAGGTGGTATCACTATGGAAGTAGATTGCCCAACCTTCCTTCTGAGGAGTGGCTGGTGGGTTTGAACCACAAGCCTTCTGGTTAGCAGTCAAGTGCCTTAGGCACTACTCTACCAGAGCTCCCATATACTGAATAGAGTTCTATAAAGTAACATACTCATATATACTCAAAGTATATCTCATTTAGTCATACACAAACATAAAGACACATTTAAGTGAGAAAAATAATTCTTAAATATATTATTCCAGCTGATTCTCATGAGCTTTTTAGAGGTTTCATGGAACATAATAAGGTTATTTCAGGAAGTAAATTAGTACAGGTGTTTGAGAAACTGAAGAACATAAAATCCTCTAATGATTTAATGATCTAATGATCTATAAACATACTTTCTTAGTAGCATCCAAAGACTTCACTTTTATGATGATGCCAGGATGTTCCACTAATGTTTAGACCTGTAAGGGAGAATTGACCACTATTTGTCACTTAGTGTTATCGAAGCTCAAAAAGGCCACATTAATGTTTCCAGATTAATCAGATAGAATTTGATTCCAATAAAGAAGAAACTATGTGTATAACATGTCATTATAAAACAATAAAAACAGATTCACCTGTTATGCTTGTGACATCAGGTATATCACTTTAAAGGTCATGCCTCATATTATTTATTGGGATTGACTTTTCTTTGTAAAATGATATCAATCCTCATTTATTTCTATATCTCAAACTGAAAAAATGTGCCTACTTAAAGTTCAACTAAGAATCTCTACTGTAAAGACACTATTCTTTCCTTTTAATTTTCATTTCCTCACTCTCTTAGCAATCTGTCAGAGGTTAAATGGCTATATGGAAAGTTTGATTGCACAACCATACCTCTAAATAAAATGCCAAAATAGTCTGAAATTAGTATTTAAGGAAGCTCCTTTGAGAAGTCTGATCTGAAGAAAGAGCATGGGTTTTGGAATAGCTTGGAACTGAGTCCAATTCAGTTCTTTCTCAGAGACTGGCTATGCAATTTTGGCTAAGTTACATTATATCTCCAAGTCTTGCATTATTCACCCGTAAAATGAGAAGTGAACAATATTTATATGATATTTTGAGATCAAATGAATTACTATCTTTCCATAAACTTTCTGGCACATAAACTTTCTGTTGTTCTCAGGTACTGTTGAGTTGGTTCCAACTCTTAGCCACCCTATGTACAACAGAGCGAAACACTGCCTGGTCCTCTGCCATCCCTGCCATCATTACCATGCATAAGCCCAACATTATAGCCAAGGTTTCAGTCGTCTATTAGAGGATCTTCCCCTTTGTCGCTAACCCTCTATTTTACCAACCATGATAACTTTCTCCAGAGATCGATGCTTCTGACAACACGACCAAAGTACAAGAGATGAAGTCTGACCATTCTCACTTCTAAGGAGCATTCTGGCTGTACTTCTTCCAAGACAGATTTGTTAGTTCTTCTATCAGTCCATGGTACATTCGGTATTCTTCACCAACACCACAATTCAAACACATCAATTCTTCTGTGGTCTTTCTTATTCATTTTCCAGCTCTCACATGCATATGAGGCTATTGAAAAGACCATAGCTTTGGTCAGGTGTACCTTAGTCTTCCAAGTGACATATTTACTCTTTAAAAAGGTTTTTTGCAGTAGATTTGCCAAGTGAAATACGTCTTGTGATTTCTTGACTGCTGTTTTCAAGGGTATTGATTGTAATCCAAGTAATATGAAATCCTTGATAACCTCAATTTTTTCTATATTTACCATGATGTTGCTTACTGATCCAGTTGTGAGGACTTTTGTTTCCTTTATGTTGAGGTGTAATCCATACTGAACACTGTAGTCTTTCATCTTCATCAGTAAGTGCTTCAAGTCTTCTTCACTTTCAGCAAGCAAGGTTATGTCATCTGCATATTGCAGGCTGTTATTAAGTCTTCATCCAGTCCTGAATTGTGTTCTTCTTCATATAATCCAGATTCTCAGATTATTTGCTCATACAAATTGAATACGTATGGTGAAAGAATACAACCCTGATGCATGGAACTTTCCTGATTTTAAACCACACTATATTGCCTTGTTCTGTTTGAACAACTGTTTTTTTGGTCTATGTACTAGTTCCTCATGAGCACAATGAAGTGTTTTCCATTCTTCTCAATGTTATCCATAATTTTTTATGAACCACACAGCTGAAAGCCAATAGTTGCATAGTCAATAAAACACAAATAGACATCTTTCTGGTATTCTTTGCTTTCAGCAAAGATCCATCTGACATTAGTAATGATATCCCTCATTCCATGAGGCATTAGCCTGGCCATTTTACAGAAGAAGAATTGCCTCACAAAGTAAAGATTATTACCCAAGTTCACATAAAAAATAAGCAATGAAGCCACATCCTGTCCCATATCATCATTTAATGAGTGTTCATTACCAGGACTTGAAGCACTGACTTATATTCTTGATGAAGATCAAAGACTGCAGCTTTCAGTGTGGGTTACACCTCACCATAAAGAAAACAAACTGGGCGCATAAAATATATCATGATAAACAGAGAAAAAAATGATGTGGTCAAATATTTCATTTAACTTGGATTCAAACAATGCCCACGGAAGCAGGAGTCAAAAAATAAAATGATGTATTGCATTGGACAAATGTGCTGCAAAAGACCTCTTTAGAGTGTTTAAAGCAACGATATCACTTTGAGGACTAAGGTGTGCCTGACACAAGCCATGGTATTTTCAATGGCCTGCCTGCAAGCAAGAACTGGACAATGAATAAGGAAGAGCGAAGAAGAATGGATGTCTTTGAATTAGGGTGTTGGTGGAGAGTATTGACCATAACATGGGCTGCCATAAGAACAAACAAATCTATCTTGGATGTAGAACCAGAATGCTCCTTAGAAGTCAGGACGGTGGAACTTTATCTCACATACTTTGGACAGGTTATGAGGAAGGAACAGCCCCTGGAGAAGTACATTATTTTGTAAAGTAGATAGTCAGTGAGAAAGGGGAAGACCCGTAACAAGATGGATTGACACAGTGGGTGCAACAATGGGCTCAAACATAGTAATCACTATGAGGGTGGCACAGGACTGGGTAGTGTCTTGTTCTGTTGTTCATAGGGTCACTATAAGTCAGAACAGACTTGACAACATCTGACAACAAAAACAACCATGCTTACTACACAGTGATGTTATGAAGATTTGAAGCTATCCACAATTGATAGTTATTTTTCAGAGTGGCACTAGTAAGTACTTTCAGTTTAACTTCCTTAATTCAGAAAATTTAAATATTAAAATCTACTTTGTCTCATCTGAAATAATTTTGTATGGAGTAGATAATGTCTGATGAATATATTTTAAAATGAACAACTATTCCATTGTGGTAGTTAAAAAAGTAATTTTCAGATACAGATTTTAAATTTTTATAATGCATTTTCAGGAAATTGAAAGACATATTAAATTAATAAATCAAAAAATATTAAAATTATAATTCTGAAATATTCTGTATCTGAAACTTTAATCATTTATACAATACATCATGATTAGTAGTAAAAATAAATGTTGTGAGTCTTTCAGTAACATCAATATATTTGTTTGTGTGGATTATTTAATAGAAAAACAAGAATTACTATTGGGGACAAGTTTCATTTATTTTAATCCACATCACAATAACATTGCAAAACAGATTTTCCACATTGAACATGTGAGAGTAACAAGTTTAAGAGTAAAAACACTTGGTCAGACATCCAATTTAATTAAAGTCAATTACTAGTCATCAAAATATTTAGGGAAACATGCCGATCCCTAGAGATACAATGGTTCAGAAATAGATTCTCTACTTAGAAAATTCCACAGTACAAATAGGAAGGCAAATAAAAAGATATCTGTAAAGCAATGACACATAATTCTTGTGTACCTTTAATTGTCATTCCTCCTGGCTTGAGAGTTTATTTATTTCATTTTGGCTTTACTTAGTACTTATATGCTGCACACATGACAGATTCTGTAAGCAATTCACAATGTGATACAGGTGAAAGCTCCAAGTCATTACTCAATGCTAACATGTCTAGTAACAAACTCACTTTTTCTCTGAACCAATATTAAATAGTTTGATCTTACTCATCTGAATGGGTGGTATGTTGTGACATAACTGAAGACATAGTTACACACAAACTCTAAGCTTCCCTTCAAATATTTTACATAACAAAACTTACTTGGGCCTGAGGGCAAACTTGTAAATTAAAAAAAAAAAAAAAAAAAAAAACCTCACTGCTGTGGAGTTGGATCCAACTCATAGCGACCCCTCCTTGGGTTTCCGAGGAGGCAGCATCCCTGCGGTAGATTGCCCAGTCTTGAATAGCCAAATGTAAATACCCAAATCCCCACAAGTGCAGTAGCCATACAACTGTCAATTGAGCTTGCTTGTTGCTTTGATGCTGAACATGTTTCATCAAAGCTTTCAGTAACACGGACTAGGAAGAAAGGCCTGGTTATCTACGTGTAAAAATTGGTCAGTGAAAACCCTGTAGATCACAACGATGTAACTCACAAGCTATCAGGGGGATGGATATCATAGGACTGGGAGGCATTTTCCTTGCATTTCGTGTGGGGTTACTATAATTCTGGGCCCACCTGACAGCAGCTGTCAACAATAAAAACTTGAAACTTGGTATTTCTATGTGGATTGGGAGCACTAGTGGTACCTAAGGCATTTGACTGCTAACTAGCAGGCTGGTGGTTCAAACCCACCAGCTACTGCTCAGAAGCAAGACTGGTCAATCCACTTCCTACCTAGGGAAACCAAAGTAGGGGTTGCTATGAGTCGGTTTCGACTTAACAGCAGTGAATTTTTTTGGTTAATATTATCTGGGTAGAAATGACTTGTGTATCTTTCAGGTTATTCCCAGTTTAAAGACAATCTGCCTGACCTGAAGCTTCTCCTTTTCCCTTCCCACTTTCAGATATGTGGATGTGCCCATTTGTCAGTTTTGATCATGGAGTAAGAACAATCCTCTAGGAAGAAACCAAACCAAACTCACTGCCATTGAGTCAGATCTGACTCATAGTGATCTCTCATTGGGTTTCCGAGGCAGTATCACTACGGATCTGACTCGATGGCAACGAGTTTTTACAGTTATCATTATGGAAGTAGATTGCTCAATCTTTCTTCTGAGGAGCGGCTGGTGGGTTTGAATCGCCAGCCTTCTGGTTAGCAGTCAAATGCCATAGACACTATACCACCAGAACTCCCATCCTCTAAATCCGGGGTTGGCAAACTTGTCCAGATTTGACCAGAGAGTAAATATTTTAAGCTTTATGGGTCATCTCGTCTCTGTCTCAACAACTATGCTTTTCTATTGTCACACAAAATCAGTCATAGACAATATGTGAAAAAGGAGAATAGCTGTGTTCCAATAAACTTTTATTTACCAAAAAAGGTAGAAAAAAGGCAAGATTTGGCCATAGTTTGCCAAGTTTGCTCTAGTAGATAGAGGAGCAATTTGAAGGAAAGAGACTGGGTTCCTGAATAAGTTTCCCAATTAATTGGACAGCTGACTTCAAATTTTGTAAAGGAGAAATAAACATCTGTCTTATTTAAACCATGGTATTTTTTTTAACACTTTGTTATAGTAGTTTAGGCTTAACCCTCAAAACTACACATGCATTCACATACAGAGGCAAATATTGAATGCCAAAAAGTTTGAAACCTGCTTGATAATCAATGATTAATAGCCTGAATTAGGGAGTGCTTTTACAAGTCACTGAAAAAAATCAAATAATGGAAAAGTAGACAAAGAATATCAAGAGGAAATTGAGTAAAGAGGAAACACAAGTGAGTACAAATGAAGACAAATGAAGACAAGTGAATCTAATTGAATAAAGATTATTTTTTAATGTTCAGTGTCATAATATTGAAATGAAATTATATATGGAGAGATAAGATCTCTCTTATCACACTGACAAGAAAATCTAGTTTTACAGAATATGTAGTACTTGTGAGTATGTGAGGAAATGAATTCTTATACCACTAAGGGAAGTATATAATGTTAAAAAATTTCCAAGAGAAATTTGACAATATATATGAAAGCATTAGCAAATTCACCTGCATTTAGGCCAAGAAATTTAATGTATTGAACAATCTAATTTAACATTCCTAGGATTTTATAATGTAAACATAATGCATAATTTTATAACTTATAAGAAATAACATATTTCCACCCACATTGGAAAAGTTTAATAAATGGTGAAACAGAATTAGAATGAATAAATTATTTTTATTCACTTATAATTTATTTTTTTTAAAACAATTAAACAACATGGAAATATATTCTTGCTACACTAAATTGATAAAATATAAAATATATACCTTGGAATCATACTTTATTTAAAAAAATAAAAAGCACACATCCCTGCCCCAAAACAATGATGAGCATGATTATGTCTAAATGACAGGATGAGGGATGATTTCATTTTTCTTCATCTGTTTTTCTATAGTATTATTTCCATTATATTATGAACTCTCTTCATTAATATGGTTTATAATCTTAAATAAAATTATAATTAAAATAATGAACTAGCAAATATTTGCAAACAGTTAATTAATCTGTTCTACAATTATTTATTATGTGTCTATTTTGTGGGAGCTCTGGTGGCATAGTGCCTAAGGCACTTGACTGCTAACCAGAAGGTTAGCGGTTCAAACCCACCAGCCACTCCTCAGAAGGGAGATTGGGAAATCTACTTCCACAATGATACCACATTGGAAACCCAAGGAACGGTCGCTATGAGTCGGGTCTGACTCGACAGCACATAACAAAAACAACATTATGTGCCAGATACTCTTAGACACTAGAGACACATGATGACCAAAGTCCCTGCCATTTTGAAGTTTACTTCCCAGTGTTGTGTTGTTGTTAGATGCCATAGAGTCATCTCTGACTCACAGCAACCCTATGCCCGACAGAACTAAACACCGCCCAGTCCTGCATCAGCCCCGCGATTGCTGCTATATTGAGTCCATCACCGCAGCCACTATGTCAATCCATCTCATTGAGGGCTTTCCCCTCTTTTGTTGATCCTCCACCTTATCAAGCATGACATCCTTCTCCAGGGAATGGTCCCTTCTGACAACATGGTCAACGTAGGTGAGATGAAGTCTGGCCATTCTCACTTCCAGTGAGCATTTTAGCTGCACTTCCGCCAGGATTGATCTGTTAGTTCTTTTAGCAGTCCATAGTACTTTCAGCATTCCCTGCCAACATCACAACTCAAAAGCATCAATTCTTCTTCAGTCTTCCTTATTCACTGTCCAGCTCTCACATGATACGAGGCGATTGAAAATATAACTTGTGTCAGGCACACCTTAGTCCTCAAGGAGACATCTTTGCTCTTTAGCACCTGAAAGAGTTCTTTTGCAGCCGACTTGCCCAGTGCTATACGTCATTTGATATCCTGACTGCTGCTTCCATTGGCATTGACTATAGAACCAAGCAATGTGAAGTCTTTGACAACCTCAATCTTTTCTCCATTCATCATGATGCTACATGTAAGTCCAGTTGTGAGGATTTTAGTTTTTTTCATATTGAGATGTAATCCATACTGCATACTGTATTCTCAATTCTTCATCAGCAAGTGCTTCAAGTCATCTTCACTTTCATCAAGCAAAGTTGTGTTGTCAGCATATTGCAGGTTGTTAATGATTCTTCCTCCAATCCCAATACTATGTTCTTCCTCATATAGTCCAGCTTCTTGGATTATCTCTTCAGTATATAGACTGAACAAATATGGTGAAAGGACACAACCCTGATGCACTTACCTCTTGACTCTAAACCATGCAGTGTCCCTGCCAAAGGGGCAGGGAGGCCTCATCTTCTGACCTCTTCTAACTCCACAAGAGGGAGACAGAATCACCATCAGTAGCCCAAGGCCTATTCCTGCAAGGGCAGACACGCTGCCTCCCTCTAGCCCTTTCACCAACCTTTCCTCCCACAAAGCCCACCACCTTTCTGCTGCGTTCAATAATTCGTTGCAGTGGCCACGCAGAACTCACAGATTATGGGGTTTATTAGGGAAGCATCAGGCTAGAATTCAAGTTCAGGAATAACATTCAGTCTCTCTCAGCCCACTGTCTCTCAGCTCAACAGTCTCTCTCCCAGCAATGTGTGTCTCTTGGTGTCTCTCAGCAGCATTTGTCTCTAAGGAGCACATTTCTCTCAGCAGCACATTGTTCTCAGCCAGCAGTCAGAGAGACTTCTTCTGCCTCTAGAAGGGCTCCTTTTGAGCCTGGCAGAGTGACCACTAACCAATCCCAACATCAGAATTCTATACACCTGAGAGGGAGAGAACTTTCCAGAAGATTGCTTTGAGCTTGTTCAACAGAAATACCCCAGGTGGATAACTTTAGCAATCAGGATCTACTCAATTGCTCACAGCAGATTCCACCACAGGGTTTACAAAGACTTATGGCTAGAAAAGCCACACTATGTAATTTACTACACCACAGTCCCCTTGTACCATTTGAACGACAGCCTCCTCATCTATGAACAGGTTCCTCATGAGTACAATCAAGTGTTCTAGAATTCCCATTCTTCTCAATGTTGTCTAAAATTTGTTATGATCCATACAATCAAATACTTTTGCATAATCAATAAAACATAAGTACACATCTTTCTGGAATCTTTGCTTTGAGCCAAGATCCATCTGACAACAGCGATGATATCCCTTGTTCCACGTCCTCTTCTTAATCCAGCTTGCACCTCTGGAAGTTCTCTGTCAATATGCTGCTGCAACCATTTTTGAATTATCTTCAGTAAGATTTTACTTGTGTGTGATATTAATGATATTGTTCGATAATTTCCACATTCTGTGGGATCACCTTTCTTTGGAATGGGTGCAAATATGGATCTCTTCCAGTCAGTTGGCCAGGTAGCTGTCTTCCAAATCTCTTGGCATAACCAAGTGAGTGCCTCCGATGGGGCATCTGTTTGTTGAAACATCTCAATGGGTATTCCGTCAATACCTGGAGCCCTGTTCTTTGGCAATTGATTCAGTGCAGCTTCAACTTCTTCCTTCAATATCATTGGTTCTTGATCATATGCCACCTCCTGAAATGGAGGAAGATATACCAGTTCTTTTTGGTACAGTGACTCTGTGTGATCCTTCCATCTTCTTTTGATGTGTCCTGCATCACTCAATATTTTGCCCATAGAATCTTTCAATATTGCAATTCAAGGCTTAAATTTTTTCCTCAGTTCTTTGAGCTTGAGAAACGCTGAGTGTGTTCTTTCCTTTTGGTTCTAACTCCAAGCCTTTGCCCATTTCATTATAGTAATCGGCTTTGTCTAGTTGAGTTGCTCTTTGAAATCTTCTGTTCAGCTCTTTTATCTTGTCAGTTCTTCCATTTGATTTGGCTACTCTCTGCTCATTGGCAAGCTTCAGAGTCTCTTCTGTCATCCATTTTGGTATTTTTTCTTTTTCTCATCTTTTTAACAACCTCTTGCTTTCTGCTTCCTAGTAGGAGTATAGATATTACACAAGTAAGCAAATAAATTAACATAACAGCAGATGAGAATTGCTACGGAGGAAATGAACAAAGCTTATGTGAGTTTCAGCTTAATTGTAGAGGATGAGAAGAAGCCAGTGTGTGTAGAGCCTTGGGGAGATCATTTCAGGCAGAGAGCACATGGGTGCAAGACCGAGGAGCAGCTAAGAGCTTGGTGAATTAGAGAGAAAGGGTGACCAATGAGTGTATACAAATGTAAGAGGTAGTCAGGAAGCAGAAAAATAAAGATGTGTAAGTCTTAGTAAAAAAAATTTTTTCCTAATTTAAAAGGGAAATATTGATGAATTTTAAGCAGGGAAGTAGCATTTAATTTATGCTTTAAAAATGTTAATTCTACTTGCTAAGGTTGACATGTCTAAAATATACAGAGTACATATTAATGAATAAATAGTAAAAATAAAATACAATATATTGGGAAAATGACCAACAGAGAGAGAGAGGGAGAGAGAGAGAGAGAGAGAGAGAGAGAGAGCGATAAAGAAGAAACCAAATTAGTAAGAAAACAAAAACAAAACAAACAAACAAAAAACCCAAAACAAACCAGACCACTGCCATCAAGTCAATAGCAACAATATAGAACAGAGTAGAACTGTTTCATAAAGTTTTCAAGGCTGTAAATCTTTATGGAAGCAGACTGCCTCATCTTTCTACTACGGAGTGGTTGGTGGTTTCAAACTGCTGACTTTTTGGTTAGCAGCCAAGTGCTTTAAGCATTGCTCTACCGGAGCTGCTTAAATTTGTAAAAGCATAGAAAAATAACCATTTTACTAGTAATCAAAACAACAAATTTAGATGATTTTTCATGTATTAAATTAGCAAAGTTGAAGAAAATTTAATATATGTTAAGGAAACATATATTATACAAGATTATATAGACAACCACATATTTGAGATTGCACATTAATACATTTTTAGAAAACAACTTAGCAGTAAGTATCAAAAACAAAACAAAACGACCCAAACTCATTGCCGTCGAGTCAGATCTGACTCATAGGGACCCCTCCTTGGGGTTCTGAGGTGGTTTGTTGTTATGTGCCGTCGAGTAGAACCTGACTCATAGTAACCCCTCCTTGGGTTTCCAAGGCAGTATCACCCAGAAGTGGACTGCCCCATCTTCCTTCCAAGGAGTGGTTGGTGGGTTTGAACCACCAGCTTTCTGGTTAGCAGTCAAGTGCCTTAGGCACTATGCTACCAGACCATGTTGTTAGGGGCCATTAAATCAGTTCTGACTCATAGAGTTCGTATGTACAACAGAACACAATGCTGCCTAGTTCTGTGCCACCCTCACAATCATTGCCATGTTCGGGCCTATCACTGCAGCTACTGTGTCACCCATCTTATTGAGAGTATTCCCATTTTTTCTGGCCGTCTACTTTACCAAGCAAGATATCCTTCTCCAGGGACTGGTTCCTTCTGACAACATGACCTAAGTGAGAGATGGAGTCTCACCATTCTCACCTCTAAGGAGCAGCCTGGCTATATCCTCCAAGGAAGATTTGTTCATTCTTCTAGCAGTCCATGGTACGTTCAATGTTCTTCTCCAACACCATAATTCAAATGCATCAGTTCTTCTATAGTGTTCTTTATTCCTTGTCCAGCTTTCACATGCATATGAGGCAACTGAAAATGCCATGGCTTGGAGGAGACATACCTTAGTCTTTAAAGTGACATTTTCATTCTTTAACACTTTAAAAGAAGTCTTTGGCAGCATATATTCTCAATGCAATACATTATTTGATTTATTGACTGTTGCTTCCATGGGTGTTAGTTGTGGATCCAAGTAAAATGAAATCTTGGACAATTTCAATCTTTTTCCCCATTTATCATGATGTTATTTATTGGTCCAGTTCTGAGGATTTTGGGTTTGTTTATTTTGAAGTGTAATCCACACTGAAGGCTGTGTAGTCTTTGATCTTCATCAAGTAAATTCTTGACGTCCTCTTCACTTTCAGCAAGCAAGATGTGTCATATGCATACCACAGGCTATTAATGAGTCTTCCTCCAATCCTGATGCTGCATTCTTGTTCATATGGTCCAGCTTCTTGGATTATTTGCTAAGCATACAAATTGAAAGGATACAACCCTAATGCACACCTTTCCTGATTTAAACTATGCTGTATCCCTTTATTCTTTTTCAGTGACTGCTTCTTGATCTATATACAGGTTCGTGAAATATTATAATTACTACTTTGTACTGGGAACTCTGGTGGCATAGTGCCTAACACATTTGACTGCTAACCAGGAGGCTGTAGGTTCAAACCCACCAGTCACTCCTTGGAAGGAAAGTTGGGCAATCTACTTCCATAGTGAAAACACCTTGGACCTGACTCCATGGCAGTCTGTTGTGTTTTTATTACTATGTACTACTATTAAATCTCCTAAGTATAATCAAAATAGCAACAAAATAATAGTCTTTATTATGTGATAAGCCCTCTGATTTGTATTTTATAAGCATTTTTTTTTTAAATTCTCCCAACAAACCAAGAGGAAGGAACTGTTGTTATCCTCATTTTACCATTTTACCAATCAGAAAACTGATACATAGAAAAGTTATTTGTCCAAGGCACTAAGCTAGTAGCTGGCAATGATGTATCTGATTTCAGACTCCAAATTATTGGAAACTATATGATGATGTCATAGTAGTTAGTCACTCAGCTGCTAACTGAGAGGTTGGGGGTTTGAACCCAACAGCCATTCAGTGGGAGAATGATGAGGAAGTCTGCTTCCATAATGATTTATAGCTTTGGAAACTCTACAGGGCACTTCCACTGTGTCCTATAGGGTTGCTATGAGTTAGAATCTACTCAATGACAGAGTGTGGCTTGTTTTCTCTAAAGTATGAACAAGACTTTCTAGCTCCCTTTTCCTTTGTTAATCGAATTTGTAGACACATGTTCTATTTGTATATAATAGGTAGGCTAAAATCTGTATACAGAAATCTATTCATTCAGCATTGATTATAGTCATTCTAAGTTGACAGATGACCTTTTCCTATGGTATTTATCCAACGTATATTTATTAACTGCCTATTACTGTGGTCCACACCATGTTGTTGTTGTTGTTATGTGCCGTCGAGTCAGACCCGACTCATAGCAACCCCTCCTTGGGTTTCCGAGGCAGTATCACTATGGAAGTAGATTGCACCATCTTCCTTCCGAGGAGTGGCTGGTGGGTTTGAACCGCCAGCTTTCTGGTTAGCAGTCAAGAGCCTTAGCCACTACGCTACCAGAGCTCCTGTGGTCCACACCATAGGGTACCTAAAAATGAGTAAGACCTAATTCATCACACCCTTGAGGAGTTTATATTCTAGTTTCAAGGATAAGACTCAACAATAATACAAGATAGGTTGTCATAAAAGAAGTACAAAGTGCTTAGGGGAGTGATGTGAGAACCTAGCAGACTTTCTGTGAGACATGAATTTTTAATAGACTTTGGGTGAAGAACAGGCAGATGGGTGTGTGTGGGTGAAGCAGAGAAGGAATAAGAGATGAACAACTGGAACAATCTAGGCTGGTCATCTCTGTTGACTGGGTTAAGAAAACAATTTTTGTCACACATGTAACCAGGAGACAAATGCTAGACTTAGAGTGCCTGTACTTGTTTTAATCATCTGAGATCTTCTGCAAGCATTTTATGACAGATTAGAAATCAGCCCTCTACTTCAGGATGATGACTTAACCAACTATAGAAACAACTGAAAGACAAAAGACTGAAAATAGACTGTAATTCAGAATGGAGGGTTTCACAATCATTTAGGAAATGGTAATGCAGGATTGAAGGTAATAAACAGAAGGTAGATGAGAGGTAGGGGGGTGGGTTTAGTTATGATGAATTTCAAGTACAAGTAGAACATTTGTCTATGTGAATTTCCATCAGAAAATGATAACCTTTATCAAAACATCATCAATGTCTAAGTATCTCAATGGTAAATGGTATTACAGTAAATCAGAGTAAAAGAATATGAGATCAAATTCATCTTTAAATCTTAAAAAAAAAAAGTACCCTCACTGTTAATTGGAAAAAGCTCTTGCTTATTCACATATCAGATCCCGCATAGCTCAGTTCAACTCAACAATCATGTCTCAAGTGCCTCCACTGTTGAAAAGTTTTAATTTATTTATTTTTATTATTTTGTTATGCCCTTCCCACCTTCTTCACCTTGATCACATTTAGTTATCCATCCTTCAACACAGCTTGGTGTTTCTCCCCCAGGAAGGTTTTCCTGAACTGATAAACTTTAAAAAAAAAAAAAAAAAAAAAAAAACCAAAATCACTGCCATAGAGTTGAATCAGACCATAGTGACTCGTTCATGGGTTTCTGAGGCAGTATCACCATGGAAGTAGATTGCCCCACCTTCATTCTGAGGAATGGCTGGTGGGTTTCAACCACCAGCCTTCTGATTAGCAGTCAAATGCCTTAGGCACTACACCACCAGATCTCCTATCCTGGACTAAAGGTTCCTCTTTGCTTCGTTATGGTCCCTGCATACCCACATTGGAGCTCTTATCACATCAGGTTGGAAGTATCTGTTCATGTGTACATTTTCATCACTAAATTGCCTCAAAGAAAAGGCTACCATTTCTCACAGATTTAGTGTCCCCAAAGCCTAGCTCCATGCCTGGCATATCATTGTTGTTGTTATGTGCAATCGAGTCAAACCCGACTCATAGCGACCCCTCTTTTGGTTGCTGAGGCAGTATCACTACAGAAGTAGATCGCCCAACCTTCCTTCTGAGGAGTGGCTGGTGAATTTGAATCGCCAGCCTTCTGGTTAGCAGTCAAGTACCTTAGCACTATGCTACCAGAACTCCTTGCCTGGCATATAGTGAAAGCTAAATAAACATGTATTGCTAAGAACAGATTTGAACTATTAAACTTCCTGTAAGTTATGGTTATAATCAGTTTGTATGCTGAGAGATAAATGTAATAGCATATATTTCCACAAATAATAAGTTATAACACAGTTTGGAATGGGATTATAAAGAAATTTTCATGAAAAGTTGAGAGCCAAATCCTGCACTGAAAACTGGCAAAAATGAAAAAAAAAAATCTTTAAATACAAAGAAAAATAGTGTCCCTTTATTTGTTCCTGCAATTCTAACAGCAGTAAAGTCACCTGTAAGATTATTACCCACAGACTGATAAAATCTTGCTCCCAAAGTAACTCAAGTAAATTAATGGAGATGAGAAAAGCAGTAGCAAAGAATTTCATGAGATCCAATACATTTCTAAGAAAGCACAGCATATTTTCAAAGCTCAAGGAAATAAATACTTATTCTATAATTTCAAATACAAAAGTGAAGGATGAATCGATAAAATGAATTATCATGCAAAGCATAGTTCATTTATCACCATGTGGGGATAATGAGTATTTGTGTGTGTGTATGTGTTCATACACACATGTACCTACATATACACATGTGCTTAACTCATGTACAAATGGGTAAGTTGAGAAGGGTCAGGCTTTGAAAACTATTTCCGAGAAAATATATATATTCAGGCCAATTTATATACAAGTCACTGTATATATTTTACATACCAAAAGATTGGCTATGATCATTAGACCATTTTTGTTAACTTTTTTTTTCCAGACTGGACTTTCAGTATATATATATATAACAACATTGATAGAAAGAATTGAAGCATAAAGCCACAAAACACAACATTATTTCAATATATACACATAGTAGAATTGGAATAATTACACTAACTCTCTTTTAATCTCATTTCTATTAGAAGCATCTTCCAGTTCTTCCATCATTAACTCCTGTTTGGGTTTTTCAGCACTTTTCTTATAAAGCAAGTTTTCAACATGTGTGTATTGAAATGTAGGCTCCTGTGCTAGCTGATTAGATGGGTTTATGGCCATTTTGGTTTTTGCTCTTAGGGAGTAGGCTTCCTTGGGCTTTGCTCTCCTTTGGCAGAACTGGAGCTGAAAAGCATCTTGGAAACCACGGCGAAAATTCTCATTGAAGAAACCATAAATGAAGGGGTTTACACTGCTGTTGCAAAAAGCCAGCCAGTGTGCAAAGGGGTAGATGTAGATGTTGATAATATGTAGTTCATTTGTAGAAAGGTCAGCATAGTCTGACAGCATCATCAGGGTCCAAAGGGGCAGCCAGGAGAGAATGAAAAGCAAGGCCACAATCAGGAGCATCTTAATGACCTTCTGCTTCTTCTTGGACACTGTGTGCCACTGCTCTTGGTTCTGCTTGCCTATGTGGGGAACTGCAGTCTTGAAGAGTGAAATTCCAATCCTTCCATACATGATAACAATGAGGGACAGTGGGGTTAGGTAGATATTGGCAAAGAGAACAGTGGTGTAGATCTTTCTCATGTCCTGAGTTGGCCAATCTTCCCGGCACCAATAGACTGGACTGGTTTTATTCTGAGAATTGAATCTCACTTGGTAATATTTTTCTTCTTGTACATGTAACATTACTGCAGATGGAGATATAATGACGATGGCCAGGACCCAGATGATCACAATAATGACAAATGCTGTCTTGATAGTGAACTTTGGTTTAAAAGGGTAAACAACACACCGGAACCTGCAATCAAAGGCAAATATAGTGAGGCACTGCCTAATAACTTCTGATCAAGTCATGAATCAAATTCATTTAAGTAAATACGAGTCAGTAACCCACTTATAGGCCCTCTGGTAGCATAGTGCCTAAGGCACTTGGCTGCTAACCAGAAGGTTGATGGTTCAAACCCACCAGCCACTCTTTGAAAGGAAGATGGGGCAACCTACTGCTGTAGTGATACTGCCTCGGAAACCCAAGGAGGGGTTGCTATGAGTTGGGTCTGATTTGACGGCACATAACAACAACAACAACAACCCACTTATATTCCACTCAAAAAAATAGAAAATTGCCATTTATAGTAAAGAGATATATACATTGCTACTTTTCTGTATCTGATAAATGAAATGACCTTCAACTCTAAATGTAAATAAATGTACTATATCAGATACTACTACTAATAAAATTAATAATGGTGATTAGCATTTATTGAACATGAACACTTAAAACTCTGTTCCAGAATTCTAAGTGTTTTGCATGGATTTTTCTCTTTAAGATGCCCCATTTAAAAGATGGAAAAGCAAGCTTAGAAAATGTTAAAATCTTGCCCATAATTACACAGGCAATTTGGCTAAAAATCCCATATTTTTTTTTTTTTTTTTAATTTTTATTTTTGTAATGTTTCCTTCCCTCCCCTGCCACCCTTGGTAACCAACAAAGTTTCCTTCCATATATAAACCTTTCCTTGACTTTTCACAATAATGAACTAATACAATATTTGTCCTGTGATTGACTTATTCCACTCAGCAAAATGTCCTCCAAATTCATTCACTTTATATGGTGTTTTGTAGATTCTACATTATTCTTTAGTGCTGCATGGTATTCCACTGTGTGTACATACCATAGTTTAGTTATTCATTCTTCTGTTGAAAGGCACCTAGGTTGTTTCCATCTTTTTGCTGTTGTAAGTAGTGCTGCGATGAACATGGGTATGCATATATCTCTTTTTGTCTTGGCTCTTACTTCTTTAGGATCTATACCTAGTAATGGGATTGCTGGATCAAATGGTATTTCTAATTCCAACTTTTGGATTAGCCATACTGTACAAAGGTCATACTCTTAACTTGTATGGTTTGCTCACTAGACTGCTAGCTGTGTAGGACTGTATTATAGACTTAAATTGACAGTGGACAGCAGACTATTTCTTCCACATGCCCTTGTGTGATTTCTTTCCACATAATCTGTTGGCCATATGACTTTCTTCGGCCAATGGGACATTAGCAAACATGATGTAAGCTTCTATGTGCTTGTGCATTGGGGCTTGTCTTTTTGGAAAGTTTCCTCTCAGAAGCTAACTGCCAGGTTGTAAAGAAGCTTGAACTAGATGAGAGGTCATATGGAGAGAAACCCTGGAGGGTGAAAAGCCAGTCATCTTGTTCCTTTCCTGGCTTATCTCCCAGAAGAATGCTACATCATGAATGATTTCATCTATAAGACATGGAGCAGGGGAACCAAATAGATGAACCCAGAGAATCATGATTATTAGTAATTAGAAATAATTAATTATTGTTGTTTGAAGTTACTATGGTTTTTAGTGGTTTGTTTCACAGCCATTGAAATCTAGGGATTTTCATTATGAGTTCTGATTATAGGCCTTCCTAATATTCTGCCCTCTAGTGAGCATGGAAATTCATTTTTTATGTAGATAGCTATTTAGAATCTTAATGGTACTATTAATCTTCATTATGTTAATTATAAAATAATCATACCGTTATGAAACTATAAGGAGCTCTGGTGGTGTAGTGGTGGAAGTGCTTGGCTGCTAACCAAAAGTTTGGCTGTTCAAATCCATCAGCTGCTCCACAAGAGAAAGATATGCAGCCTGCTTCTGTAAAGATTTACACTCCTGGAAACCCTATTGCATTGTTATTCTCTGTCCTGTAAGGTCACTATGAATCAGAATTGACTCAACAGCAATAAAATTTAATATTTTACAGTACTGTTGACTATTTTGGTGCTCTGGTGGCATAGTGGATAAGGGACTTTACTGCTAACCAGGAGGCCAGTGGTCCAAACCTTCTCTGTGGAAGGAAGACTGGGTGATCTACTTCCATAATAGCCTCAGAAATCCAATGGGGGTCACTATGAGTGGGAAATGGCTTGATGGCAGTGAGTTTGGTTTTGGTTGACTGTTTAATATATTTTTTTTATTTTATGATAATTCTATGAAACTGAAATTGTTAGAAAAATTTTATATTTCCAAATATGCAGGTAAGTAAAACTTATAAGTGACAGAGCAGCAACTCTGACATATCTTGATAGAACAACACATAACCCTGGGATAGGACAGCTCTATTGTCATTTCTCATAACTCTTTCATCTCAGGTAGTAAAGGAAAAGTTCAAAAAGCCTTTTTTTTGGACCAAGACTATATGAATGAATTAAACTCAGGTCTTGTTGAATTAAACTGGTCTTTTGAATTGCCTGCTTGCTTGGGACTTTAGCTTTGCTTAGTTCCATTCAACAAGAGTCAACTTAAATCTCTCACAAGCTCCTGTTATCTCCAAAAAAAAAAAAACCCTAAACTCACAGCCATTGAGTCAATTCTAACTCATAGTGACCCCCACTGGGTTTCCAAGGCTGTAAATCTTTACAGGAGTAGATTGCCTTATCTTCCTTCTGCAGAGGAGCTGGTGGGTTTGAACTGCCAACTTTCTGGTTACCAGTCAAATGTCTTAGGCACCATGCCACCAGAGCTCCTGTTATCTAGCCATGTTAATTGCTGTAAACTATAAAAACTAAGAAATAATTTCTCTTTATGGTCAAGCTAGGATGTGAAAGTAATATACTCTAAGGAAGGGAATCTTAACACATCTATCTTTTGTATAAAAGAAATACTTGTTCAAGACAAAGATGTAATAAATAGAATTGTTTGAAAGGGTCTTAGAGCTGGCCTTACCCAAAGTTTCCTAGACAACTTAAAGGGCTTTTGTTTAATAAGCTGATTCTGGAAAATGAGGCCTTAGTACTGAAATGATTTTCACAAATCCCTGAGACACATAGTTAAAACTGTTTAAACATCAACCAGTAATATTTTATAATCCCACCTGAAGGATATGTAACTATGGTTGAAAACCTCTGTAATTAGCTCCTGAAATCAATCACTGTAAGCCTCTGTACTCAAGGATCCCATAGAAACCTATTCCCCACCCTAACCCATCCTCCTTGTGATCTTAACCAAAGGCTAACTAATCAAACAACTCTATTATAATTTCTTTGTTCCCTGGATTATATCTGTCTTTGTTAAACGTTCTTTATTTAGAGTCATCAGTTCTCACTTATGTGAATTGTTGTCTCACTGTATTTGAATGTAACATTTTCTTTCTTTCTGTGAGTAAATCCTCTTAACCTCATTTTAAGGATTGAGTGGGTTTTTTGTTTTGTCTTTGCTATACAACATGTACGATCTTCTGTCTTAACCCCTACATTTTCCTTAGTCTTCTAATCAATAAATTCTTCCACTCACCCACCTTTAAATTATGGTTACATGCATGTGCACCATTCTAGTATTTTATGCCTTTTCAAACTATAGTGGGTCTTCAAATATTGTGTATGTGAGGATTTCATATATGTATTTCCATATCCTCTGTGCAATGCCCAAGGAAGGTAAAAAGAACTAGACGGAAAATGGTTCCTGCAGAGAAACAGTCAATAGAAATACAGTTGATCCTGCATTTGAATTGTGCACTTTTTTTCCAAGGCATGAATCTTGGAGAAATTCAAGAGCCAACAGACACCACAGCAGAGGAATGAACAGAAAATGACTTGATGTAGATGAGTGGTTACAAACCAGTACCAGATGATGAGGAAGAAAACAAAGAAGAAGTAGAGCCAGAAAAAAAAAATGACATTAAACAATATGGCAGAATGTTCTGATTAGTCAAGACTGCTTTTGACTTATTTTATGACATGGACTTTTCTATGATATGGGCACTGAAACTAAAGAAAATGATGGAAGAAGGATTGGTACTATATAGAAACATTTCTAAAGAAAAGGAAAAGGAAAAATGTCAGACAGAAATTACAATATATTTCCATAAAATTACACCAAGTGTATCTTCCTTTTCTCCCTTCCTTTCCACCTCCTCCATTTCTGTCTCTGCCTCCCTGAAGCAGTGTAAACAGTGTTTCTTTTTCCTCCTCATACTCATCCTACTCAATGAGAAGATGATGAGGATGACGACCTTTATGGTGATACATTTCTATTTAATTAATAGTAAATCATCATCACGCCATACAGTTAATAAACTTATCTATTGTGTATATGTGTGTTTCTTTGTGTGAAAACTGAGTAACTGTACAATAGGAACTGTGTTAATTGACTATGCTATTGGTAAGGCTTCCTTTCAACTGTAGGCAATTAGTAGTTAAGTTTTTGGGGAGTCTAAAAGTATACATGGATTTTTGACTCCATGTGGGGTTAGCACTCCTAACCCCCACATTGTTCAAGGGTCAACTGTATCATGTAATAATTGATAAAACAGTGCTAAGGAGTTTAGACTTTATCCAGAGGGCAATGGGGATTCATTAGAAAGATTTTAAACTGAAAGATCAGTTATACAATTTGGATTGCTTCTTTGGGTTTCTATGAGGAGAATAAACTGGAGATTGGCTTGTATAACAATATAAGGCAGTAATGAAGCAATTTTCATCTCCCTAGGGACAAAGGATAACAGCAGAGTGCAGAAGATAATTTAGGACTAGTTAGAACCCAGAATTAACAAGACCAGAGAATGACTGGATAGAAGTTGAAGGGAGAGGAGATAAAACTTAAAGATAAAACTTAAGACTTTTACTTGAATTAGCTGAGTGATACAGCCATTCACTGGTTTGGGGAACATAAGAAAAGGAGCTGAGTTTTTTTTTGTGTGTGTGTTGAGGGTTACTGACAGTGAAGATAAGTTTGAGTTTTGTGTTGTTGGATGTGCAGGTGAAGTTATCTTGTAGGCATTCTGGATATAGGTATGAAATTTAGGAGGATGACTTTGGAGAAATTGGTTTGCAAATGTTTTTAGTTTTCCCCAAGAGCAGATCCTGAGAAAAGGATTTGAGGGCAAATAGTTTATATGGAAGGAGCTCTGATAGCACAGTGCCTAAGGCATCTCATTGCTAGCCAAGATTGATGGTTCAAACCTACCAGCCACTCTGTGGAAGGAATCTACTTCTCTAAAGATTTACCTCCTCCGAAACCCAACGGGGATTGCTATGAATTGGAATTGACTTGATGGGAGTAGATTTTTTATTTTAGTTTATATGGAGATGAAGGTGTGGTGATTCTAAAACATGTTCAAATCTTTGACACTTGTTCCATAAAAGGTGGAGTCTAATTCTCCTCCCTTAAAGATGTACTGGCCTTCACTATTCACTTCTAATGAATAAAATGCAGTGGAGTGGAGGTCATACTGCATAAGTTTACTGGCATTCTCTCTTGGGATGCATGCCTTCAGTATAATGAATGGACGTGTAAGAATCAGCTGCCTTAAGCTGCCTTGTTAGAGAGTCCATATGGTGAAAATACTTAGAATAACTGAGGAGCCCTGGCTGTTACTTACCACTAGCTCTTCAAGTCAGCCGAGCCTAGGCACTAGAAGTATGCAAGAGAAGGCTGTTTGCTTCAGCTTACAATTGCTCTACCTGATGGAAAGTGGAGCAGAGTAGAGACAAGTTGTATTTGTTCAAGCTGACCACATAGCAGTTTCATGAGCACAATCAATACTACTGTTGTTTTAAACTAAGTGGTTTTATTTTTGGAATTTTTATTTTTTATTTTTAATAAATTCACTGCTGTGGAGTTGATTCTGACTCATAGCGACCCCCTTTGGGTTTCTGAGGTGGTAAATCTTTTCAGAAGTAGATTGCCCAGTCTTCCTTCCACAGAGTGGCTAGTGGGTTTAAACTGCCAACCTTCTGGTTAGCAGTCAAATACCTTAGGAATTATGCCACCATTGATAACTAAAACTGTAGGGAGGTGATACATGGATGGGAAGGTATGAATTAAACCATCAGTCATGGTGGGTGATCAGAGTTTAGTCCTGAGAGGAACTTCTGGTAAATGGTGCCCAGCATTAACCTCAGAATTATCCAATTTGAGGGGAGAGGGATCTGGGTACTTCTACACTAATTCTCAAAAGTTTTTGGTTGAGGGCTGCTCCTGGAGGTGTTAATTCTCTAGTATTTCTGGCCTGCTCTGTTCAATGACAGAGTGGCTTTCCACAATTTGGATGAGAGATTGGAGATGAAGGTACTGTCACCTGAATGTCAGACAGAACAACTAAAAGGTCCAAGAGACATGGATAGGAAATGAAGAGTATCTACTACAGGAGCCATTGGCATGTTGATGGCATTTGAAGACTGTTGAATTATAGATTTACACGTACTACACTATATTAAGATAAATATTTCCTCACAAATAATCTGCATAATATTTCAGACTAATTTAATCACATTTGTATTTTCACCATTAGAAAATTCTCATTTCTACTGTGAAAAACTCTGAAACTATTCCACCTCTAATTATTTAATATTAAAATATCAAAAAAATAATAACTTTGTTTTCTTAGTTATGAACATTTAGAAAGTATATGCTTGGCTCTTAAAGGGGTAATGAATATAGACACAATTTTGAGCAGATATACATGATTTAGTAGATTTTTGTCTGCTTAAATGGATTAGTTGCAGACATGCCCATTTTTCCAGATTCACAGTTTTGCACTGACTTACCTATCTACTGCTATTGCAACTAAAGTGAAGACTGAAGCTGCAACTGATATTCCCTGGACCAAACCACTGATCTTGCACATTGTGTTTCCAAATGGCCATCCTAAAAGGGAAATGGAATAATCAGTATGAGCAAAGATCACATTTTCTATTTCACTCAAAATATGAACAGAAAGATGTGAAAATAATACTGATTCAACTTTTTTTTCTAACTGATAGAGAGCAATCTATGTTTTCCACCAATTTCACTTATATTATCAGACTTCTGTTTTTCAGTACACTAATCTAATTTGACTACTACAACTATGAGTCGGATCAGACTCCATGGCAGTGAGTTTGGTTTGGTTTATCACTAATACTAATGCCAATGTTTATATAATAGGTACTATATGTTAGTGTAGTGCCTAAGGCACTCGACTGCTAACCAGAAGGCTGGCAGTTCAAACCCACCAGCCACTCCTCAGAAGAAAGATGGGGCAATCTACTTCCGTAGTGATACTACCTCGGAAACCCAAGGAGGGGTCTCTATGAGTCGGGTCCGACTCGACAGTATATAACAACAACAACAACAATATGTTAAGGAGCTCTGGTATCGTAGTGCCTAAGGCACTTGACTGCTATCCAGAAGGCTGGTGGTTCAAACCACCAACCACTCCTTGGAAGGAAGGTTGGGTAATCTACTTCCATAGTGATACTGTCTCAGAAGCCCAAGGAGGGGTAGCTATGAGTCAAGTCCGACTCGATGGCACGTAACAACAACAACAACTACATGTTAGGCACTGTAATAAGTACTTTATATCTTATCTTAGGAATTAGATATTCCTACAACTAGTTTTTAAATAGATTCTATTATTCTTTTCATGATGCAGAAAAGGTAGCAAAGGCACAGATACTATGTATTTTGCCACACAGCCAGCTAGCAGCATCTAATGATCTGAACCCAGAAAGTATGGCTTCAGAGTCCAAACCATTAACACATATGCAATAATGCTATTTAAATGAATAAGGCAGGCATATATTAGTTTTCATTATGAGAAATCATAAGTTACATACATAATAAACTA
>NW_006921685.1:8335524-8350524 GCF_000298275.1 Orycteropus afer afer | reverse complement strand
AACAACTCGACAGCACCTAACAACAACATGTGTACATATGTGCACATATATGCACTCACATGTGTGCATATATGGATACATATATGTATATAGATCTATGCACATACATGTACATATGTGTGCATATACTTATGCATGTATGTAGATATGTTAGCATATATGTGCATGCATGTAGATACATTCATGCACATGCACATACATACATGTATACATGTACATGAATATATGCATACATATATGGCACATTGCCTAATGATTTGTAGAAGAAAAATAAAATAAAATACAAATCAAGAATAAAAGAAGCAAGAATAAAATGGCATCAGATTTTTCAACAATAACACCTGATTTCTCAGCAGTAACAATAGAGTAACACTTCAAAAGTTCTGTGGGAAGAGATTTCGAACCTAGAATTTTATATTAAAAAAAAAGTTACTGTCAAGTCAGTTCCAACTCATGGTGACTCCATGTGTGTCAGAGTAGAACTGTGTACCATGGAGTTTTCGATGCATGATTTTTTAAATGTAGATTGCCAGGCCTTTCTTCCAAGGTGCTTCTGAGTGAACTTGAATCTCCAACCTCTTGCTTAGCAGCTAATCACATTAACTAATTACAATCAAATGTGAATATAGAACAAAGATTTGTAGCTTATAACATTACAAACATTCTTAGTGTACTCTTTCTCAAGAAGCTAATATAGGGGTAAACCAAGATAGAGGAAGACATGGCATCCAAAAAGGTGGGATTAAGCACTAAGAAGTGAAGGGAAATGTTAGGTTATCAGTGAAAGGGACATTCCAGAACAACAGCTGAGCTTCAGACCTAGAGAGCAATGTCTTCAAATAGGAAGAAGAAAACAGAAAACTCCCTTGGAATTTTAATTGGAAGGGTAGCTCCAAGGAAAAGATATAATTCACCAGTTACCTGATGTGTTTGAAGGTGTTGACAAGAGATTAAAACTCCTAGAAGAGAATTTGGCAATAGGTTAGTGATATATACACTCCCAAAACTAAGAAAATCAAAATATGAGGCCCTTATTAAATCCAGAGAGGGGTATGTTATAAGAGAGAAATTGGTATCATAGTACTCTACATGAATTAGCAGAGGTTAAGATACATATAATCATAAGAATGTATATTCTTGGTATGGATTTAACAAAAAACTAGATTGTATTACAAAAATGAGAGGAAGTCAAATTGTGAATACATATTTGTGTATAAATCCTGGGCAAGGATTATGAGATCTAAATTTACATCTTGTTTTTGAGATGAAACATAATACTGAAAATATGATATTTGGAAATATGAAATTATCAAAAGGAAAGGAAAAAAAAAAACAAGAATTGAAAGTGACGGTCTCCTGGGAATGGAAATCAGGAGTAAGGAGAAGTAATGTACATGTAGAAATAATATTTGTAATGATTTAATTAAATGTATTTATTTGGGAAAAAGATTGATTTTTTTTTTTTTTTTTTCCAACTAATAATTTTTTTTGGGGAAAAAATTGTTGTTTTTTTTTTTTTTTTGCCAAGTAAGTCTCTTGAGAGCAACAATTATTTACATTAATTCTTTCACACTTCTTGTGTCTAGCACAGTGTCTTGAGAATGTACATCCTTGATAAATATTTTTTTGAATGATAAGTATCACAAAACCAAAGAATCAAATGGATTCTATGCAGCACATGGCTGATAGAACAGGCACTTTGAACTCTCTGGCTCCTCTGGCAGAGAAGGCAAAGAAACAGACGCCACCTCCAGAGAGAAACTTCTTTTCTTTTTCTTTAGTAAACTGACTTTGAATTCTGTAAAAAGAATCCATGCGATGGTTCATTATACTGCTCTAGATATTTTCAGTATGCTGCTAATGTTTCATTTTCCTTAGATAAAACTGAGACATTGATGCATTGAGTCTATTCATTAACTAATTTGTAATTTTATTAACTAATACAGCAAATATTCATTACATGCACACTATTTACTAAAACAGAGCTTCTAGTTGGAGACAGCTGTTCCTGCACTTCTATGGTATATAATGTAGTGCTAGGTAGTAAGGAGGCACTCCTGGGAGGCATGTTTGGCTAAGCACTGAAGTGCTTAACTATTAACCGAAAGTTTGGCCGTTTGAACTTACCCAGAGGCACCTCGGAAGACAGGCCTGATGATTGTCTTCCGAAATGTCACAGTCTTGAAAACCCGGTGGAACAGTTCTACTCTGTATACATGAGGTTGCCATGGGTTGGAATAACTCTATATCAACTAACAAGAAAAGGTAATAAGGGACCAGGGGGATTCTAGAGTGGTGTCCTGTATTATGACATGAAGTTACTTATTTTATACATGTAAATTACCACTGATGAAACTGTTGTTGCTGTTAGGTGCTATCAAGTCATCTCCGACTCACAGTGATCCTATGCACAGCAGAACGAAACACCACCTGGTCCTGAGCCAGATCCATGATTCTTGCTATACTTGAGTCCATCGCTGCTGCCACCATGTCAGTCCACCTCATTGAGGGCCCTCCCCTCTTTTGTTAACCCCCCACCTTACCAAGCATGACATCCTTCTCCAGGGAAAGGTCTCTTCTGACAACATGACCAAAGTATGTGAGATGAAGTCTGGCCTCCAAGGAGCATTCTGGCTGCACTTCCTCCAGGACAGACTTGTTAGTTCTTTTAGCAGTCTATGGTACTTTCAGCATTCTTCACCAATACCACAGCTCAAAAGCATCAACTCTTCATCGGTCCTCCTTATTCATTGTCCATCTCTACGTGCATATGAGGCAATTGAAAATACTATGGCTTGTGTCAGGCACACATTAGTCCTCAAGGAGACATCCTTGCTTCTCAGCACTTGAAAGAGGTCCTTTGCAGTTAATTTGCTCAGTGCTATACGTTGTGTGATGTCTTGACTGCTGCTTCCATTGGCGTTGATTGTAGAATCAAGCAATGTGAAGTCTTTAACAATTTCAATCTTTTCACCATTTATCATAATGCTGCTTATAGGTCCAGTTATGAGGATTTTTGTTGTCTTTGTATTGAGATGTAATCCATACTGCAGACTGTGTATTCTTTAATCTTCATCAGTAAGTACTTCAAGTCATCCTCACTTTCAGCAAGCAAAGTTGTGTTGTCAGCAACACTGAAGGTTGTTAATGATTCTTCCTCCAATCCTGATGCCACATTCTTCTTCATATAGTCCAGCTTCTTGGATAATTTGCTCAGCATACAGATTGAATAAGTATGGTGAAAGGATACAACCCTGACATACTGCCTTCTTGATTTAAATCATGCAGTGTTCCCTTTTTCTGTTTGAACAACAGCCTCCTGGTCTATGTACAGGTTCCTCATGAGTACAATTAAGTGTTCTGGAATTCCCATTCTTCTCAATGTTATCCACAATTTGTTATGATCCACACAATCAAATGCTTTTGCATTGTCAATAAAACACAAGTAAACATCTTCCTGGTATTCTTTGCTTGAGCCAAGATCCATCTGACATCAGCAATGTTATCCTTCATTCCACATCGTCTTCTGAAACCAGCTTGTATTTCTGGAAGTTCTTTGATGAAACTACCACTTTTTAAAAAATCATCAGGACTGTTACCCCATCATTTCTCAAAAAAATCATTGGAAAGACATCCTACCCCCCTACACACACACAACCAAAACCTATTGCCATTAAGTAGATTCTGACTCACTTGTTGTTGTTGTTGTTGTTGTTGTTATGTGCCGTCGAGTCGGCCCCGACTCATAGCGACCCCTCCTTGGGTTTCCGAGGCAGTATCACTACAGAAGTAGGATTGCCCAACCTTCCTTCCGAGGAGTGGCTGGTGGGTTTGAACCGCCAGCCTTCTGGTTAGCAGTCAAGTGACTTAGCCACTATGCTACCAGAGCTCCTAACACTTGTTGTTAGCCACCATCAAGTCATCTCCAACTCATAGCTACCCTATGGACAGCTGAACAAAACACTGTTGTAACTCCACAATCCCTGCTATATCTGAGCCCATCATTGCAACCACTAAGTCAATCCATCTCATTGAGGGCCTTCCCCTTTTTTGTTTTCCCTCCACTCCACCAAGCATAATATCCTCCTTCAAGGAATAGTCCTTTCTGACAACATGACCAAAGTAAGTGAGATCAAGTCTGGTCATTTTCACTTCCAAGGAACATTCCATCTGCACTTCTTCTAAGATTGATTTGTTACTTCTTTTAGCAGTCATGGCACTTTCCGCATTCTTCAACAGCATTACAACTCATAAGTGCCCACTCTTCTTCAGTCTTCCTTATTCATTGTCCTGCTCTCACATGCATATGAAGTGATTGAAAATACCATGGCTTGTGCCAGGTACACCTAAGTCTTCAAGGAGAGATCTTTGCTCTTCAGCACCTGAAAGAGGTTCTTCACAGCTGATTTGCCCAATGCTATACATTGTCTGATATCTTGATTGTGGCTTCCATTGATGTTGATTTGTAGAACCACACAATATGAAGTTCTTGACAGCTTCAATCTCCTCTCCATTTATTGTGATGCTGATTATTGGTCCAGTTATGAGGATCTTTGTTTCTTTATATTGAGGTGTAATCCATACTGCAGACTGTAGTCTTCAATCTTCATCAGCAAGTGCTTCCAGTCATCCTCATTTTCAGCAAGGAAAGTTGTATCATCAGCCTATCTCAGGTTGTTAATGAGTCTCCTCCAATCCTGATGCTGCATTCTTCTTCATATAGTCCAGTTATTTGGATTATTTGCTCAGCATACAGATTGAATAAGTATGGTGAAAGGATACAATCCTGATGCACTCCTCTCTGCTTGATGCCACGTTCTTCTTCATATAGTCCAGCTTCTCAGATTATTTGGTCAGCATATAGTACAGTGAAAGTATACAACCTTAACACACTCCTTTCTTGATTTTAAATCATGCAGTATTCCCTTGTTCTGTTTGAACAACAGCCTCCTGGTCTTTGTATAGGCTCCTCATGAGTACAATTAAGTGTGCTGGAATTCCTATTCTTCTCAATGTTATCCATAATTTGTTATGATATACACAATTGAATGCTTTTGCATTGTCAATAAAACACAAGTAAATATCTTCCTGTTATTCTTTGCTTTGAGCCAAGATCCATCTGATATCAGCTACAGTATCCCTAATTGCACATCCTCTTCTGAATCCAGCTTGAATTTCTGAAAGTTCACTGTCAACATACTGCTGCAACCTTTTTTGAATTATCTTCAGTAAGATTTTACTTACATGCAATATTAATGATATTGTGGCAGTTAAGTTTGTGTGTCAACATGGCTGGGCCTGGTTGAGTGGCTGGGCAACTGGGTATAGTATTCCCCATGATGAGACTGGTAATCAGCTCTATTATGGAATCAACTATGAGCAGCTGAGTAGTTTCTTTAGGGATGTGGTCTGCTTCCTGTATATAAGGAGAAGCCTTGAGGAATGGTCAGTAGCTTATGGTAGGCTTGGACCCTGCCATGTAGATGTGTGGTTGTTCAGCAGCCAGCCATGCTCTGCTGACCTTGGGACTTACAACGGACTTGAATTAATGGCCTACCATGTGGTTTGGTAACGTCGGAACTGTGCTATTTTGTTTGTCAACCTTGGGCTTGTTAGCCTCAGCAGCCAGTAGCTGACTGAGTGAAAAGATGCCTCTAGCTTCAGTGGGCTGGGAGCAAGAGGCAGAGCTGCAGCCCAAGGTTTAGGGGCTTTTACACAGCCCCTAGAGCCTTGCACTTGGAACTCGGACTTCTAGGCTCCTGAACTGTAAGAGAATAAACTCCTGTTTGTTCAAGCTATCCTATTTGTGGTATATTCTTGTCAGAGCAGCACTAGGTAACCAGAACAGATATTATTCGATAATTATTTCCACATTCTGTGGGATCACCTTTCTTTGGAATGGGTACAAGTATAGATCTCTTCCAGTCAGTTGGCCAGGTTGTTGTCTTCCAAATCTCCAAATCTCTTGGCAAAGCTGAGTGAGTGCCTCCAGTAAAACATCCATTTGTTGAAACATCTCAGTGAGTATTCTGTCAGTTCCTGGAGTCTTGTTTTTTTTTTTTTTTTTTTTTTCCATTTCCCTCAGTGTAGCTTACATTTCTTCCTTCAATATCACTGGTTCTTGATCATATATCACCTTCTGAAATGGATGAACATCAACCAATTCTTTTTGGTACAGTGACTCTGTGTATTCCTTCCATCTTCTTTTGATGTTTCCTGCATCATTCAATATTTTGCCCATATAACCTTTCAGTATTGCAACTCGAGGCTTGAATTTTTTCTTCAGTTCTTTCAGCTTGAGGAATAGTGACCCTATAAGTCAGAGTAGAATGGCCATGAAGGATTTCCAAAGCTGTAAATCCTTGCAGAAGCAGACTGCCACATCTTTCGTCCATGGAGCAGCTGGTGGATTTAAACTGACTTTTTGCTTAGTAGTTGAATACTTTAACCATTGCTTCACCAGGGCTCCTTCCAGCTAACCACAGGACAGCCTCAATTAATATGCATGTTAGAGTGAAGACATGCATCAATGTAAACCTGATTTACCAGTTCTTTGGCCATTATACTCCATAATATGTTTGATGATATTTCTTCTATATTATACCTTGCTTGAACTGTACTGAGAATATTCAAGGCTTGGATAAGAAGTACTAGAGCTCATTCTCTGATGACTTCCAATGAAAGTCTAATCATATTTTTGTTTATTTGTGCATTGTCTATCCTCCCCTATTATAATGTAAACCTTATAGGACAAGCATTGGAGCTACGTTTGGAACTCTATAAATATCTACTACATGAATGAATGAATGCCCCTGCTATGAATTCAGAGAAATAGGACCACCATTTTATCATATCACCTTTGCATTGCACACCAGTCAACATACCTGCTATTATATTGTCCAGTAGTGTTATGGGCATACAGAATATGCCAACTAGTAAATCACTTATTGCGAGGTTCAAGATGAAGAGATTAGTGACTGTATGCATGTGTTTGTTCCTCATTACAATGAAGCAAACCACTGTGTTTCCCACCATGCACAAGAAGAAGATCAGAAAGTAGGAAATAATGAAGACCGCTGCCACTTGAGGCTGGTGGAGATAATAATTCACATAGGTGATATTAATTTCTGAATACAGAGCATGTTTTGTGTCATTGACACTCCAGATGTGAGTCCAGTTTTCAGAAGAGCTGGAGTCCCATATCTCACTCATAATGGACCTTAACGAAAGAGAGGCAGAGAAAAAATGTAATTAGAAATCTTCAGAAAATAAGTTCAATGCCTGAGTTTAAGAAATATACTTATAAAATGGCATGAAATTTTGATAAACATATAATAATCCATGATATTTTCATGGAACTGAGTTACCAATAAAGAATTCAGTTTACTAGGATTTTAGCCAAGACCATTTGAATATTCCATTTTATGATATAAGTAACAATTACTATCATATTTTGATACCTTAGTATACCATATACTTCACATCTTTTGTCATATTCTTTCTATCCGTTTGGAAAATTTCCTTCACCTTCCAAAACTTTCCTTTGCTCTGCCTCCTAATATCTTATTTGTTTTTGTCTGTTGTTAAATTATTATTATTTGCCCTTTTTATTATTATTCTCTATTCTTCCCTTCTCAGGTTTTAGCTTTCAGCTTTTTCTCTCTTCCCTGTTCCTGGTTTCTAGTTTTTTCTTTCTTGTGGTTAACCCCATTCTTTGTTTTGCCTTTTGCATTTTTCCCATTCTTTTCCTCATTATTCTCCTACTCTACCTCATTCTCTTATTGCCCCCTCCCCAGATATTGCAGGTTTTTTTTCTTTGTTCTTCTTTTTTTTGTTTTGGTGATTGTTTCTGTGTGTTTCTGTGGTGTTTTTTATCTGCTTGCTTTTACTTTTTTGATAGTTTTTCAATTGTTTTTGTTTAACTGAGCAGGAGTGCCCATATGACACAACCACACCTGCACCTCTTGCAGCTCCACTTACTGAGTGAGAGCCACCACTTCCATCTCTACCAACTGGCCAACGATAAATGACAACCAAGGAAAGCCTGACTCACCCTTAGCTGCTCTTCACAAACAGTTAACAGAGATCTAAATACACTAATGTCACAAAGTCTTGGAGACAATAGACCATCATAGTCCACACAAAGAAACAAGATAAAGCTGTAGAGACAATGGGGCAGGATATAGACCCAGAACACATCCCTGAGGAAGAAGCAGTATTAGAACTCCCTGATAAGGAATTCAAAAGAATTATACTTAGATATCTTCAAAGGATTGAGAGACAGATCAAGGAAAACACTGACAAAATTAAGGAAAACACAGATAAAACCCTAGAAAATTTTTGGAAGAAAATACAAGAACAAAATGACAAAATAAATGAAAAATTAGAAATGATACAAAATCTACAGATCAATACTAAATTTTCAGAAATAGATAACATATTGAAATGACAAAGGAGTGGAATCAAATCAATGGAAGACAGAATTAATAAGAATGAAGACAAATGCCTGAATATTTATTTGGAAAGGGATCAATTAGAAAAAAACATCAAAACAGAATGAAGAAAGCCTAAGGTTCATATGGGATACCATCAAAAGAAGAACCCACATGTAATCAGAGTTCCAAAAGAGGAAGAGAAAAAGAAAACCACTGAGAAAATTGTCCAAGATTTGTTGGAGGAAAACTTCCCTGATATGATTAAAGATGAGAATATGTTCATTCAGGAAGTTCAAAGAACCCCCAACAGTATAGACCCCAAAAGAAAATCACCAAGACATATATCATCATCATACTCATCAAAACCAAAGACAAAGAAAGACTCCTGAAAGCAACACGGGAAAAATGAAAAGTTACCTACAAAGGATAACCAATAAGAATAAGCTCTGATTTCTCAGCAGAAACCATGCAAGTGAGAACATAATGGGATTGTGTACATAAAACTCTGAAAGAAAAAAAAATTCCAACCAAGAATTATATAACTAGCAAAACTGTCCCTAAAGTATGATGGTGAAATTAGGAGATTTGCGGATAAACAGAAATTAAGGGAATTAGTTAAAACCAGACCAACATTATAAGAGATACTAATGGGAGTCCTTTGAACAACCAACCAATAATAGCAAACAACAAACAACCATCAATATACAAGATGACATAACCCAGAAACCAACATAGCTGTGGAAGTACCCAAAGTAAAATAAGCTCACAACATTGTAAATAGGAACCAGAGACATCAATTGGCAAATGAGGACAACTATCAACCAAAAAAAGGGAAAAAATAGTGTAGTTACAGAACTTCTGAATGGTGAGGAAGTTGAGAGAATTGCAAGGTAGAACAGACTGTTCTAAATTTGTTGTTGTTGTTAGTTGCCATTGAATTATCTCCAACTCATACAGATCCTATGCACAGCAGAACAAAACACTTCCTGGTCTTCTCCCAGCCTCATGATCCTTGCTATACCTGAGTCCATTATTGCAGCCACAGTGCCAATCTATCTCACTGAGCGCCTTCCCCTTCTTCATTGACCCTCCACTTTACCAAGCATGATATCCTTCTCCAGAGAATGGTTCCTTCTGACAACATGACCGAAGTAGATGAGATAAAGTCTGCCCATTCTCACTTCTAAGGAGCACTCTGGCTGCACTTCTCCTGGGACAGATTTGTTAATTCTTCTGGCAGTCCATGGTACTTTCAGTATTCTTCACCAACAGCACAACTCAAAAGCATCAGCTCTTCTTCAGTCTTCCTTATTCATTGTCCAGTTCTCACATGCATAAGACGTGATTGAAAATACCATAGCTTGGGTTAGGCATACCTTAGTTTTCAAGGAGACATCTTTGCTCTTTAGCACTTGAAAGAGGTCTTTTGCAGCAGATTTGCCCAGTGCAATATGTCACCTGATGTCTTGACTGTTGCTTCCATTGGTGTTGATCGTGGAACCAAATAATATGAAATCCTTGACAACTTCAATCTTTTCTCCATTTATTGTGAAGCCATTTACTGGACCAGTTCTGAAGATTTTTGTTTTCTTTATATTGAGGTGTAATCCATACGGCAGACTGTAGTTTTTAATCTTCATCAGTAAGTGCTTCAAGTCATCCTCACTTTCAGCAAGCAAAGTTGTGTCATCTGCATATCAAAGATTCCTCCAATCCTGATGCCACATTCTTCTTCAGGTAATACAGCTTCTTGGATGATTTGCTCAGCATACAAATTTAATAAGTATGGTGAAAGAAAACAACCTTAACACATTCCCTCTTTGATTTTGAACCATGCAGTTTCCCTTTGTTCTGTTTGAATAGCCTCCTGATCTATGCACAGTTTCCTCATGAGTCCAGGCAAGTGTTCCAGAATTCCCATTCTTCTCAATATTATCCATAATTTGTTATGATCCACACAATCAAATTCTTTTGCATAGTAAATAAAACATAAGTAAACAACTTTCTGGTATCCTTTGCTTTCAGCTAAGCCCCATCTGACATCAGAAAAGATATCCCTCATTCTACATCCTCTTCTGAATCCAGCTTGTATTTCTGGGAGTTCTCTGTCAATACACTGCTGTAACCATTTTTGAATTATCTTCAGTAATATTTTACTTGCATGTGATATTAATGATATTATTTGATAATTTCCACATTCTGTGGGATCACCTTTCTTTGCAATGGGTAAAAATATGGATCTTTTCCAGTCAGTTGGCTAAATAGCTGTTTTCTAAATCTCTTGGCATAGCAGAGTGAATGCCTCCAGTGGGACATCCATTTGTTGAAACATCTCAGTGGGTATTCCATCAATCCCTAGTGCCTTGTTCTTCACCAATTCCTTCAGTGCAGCTTTGACTTCTTCCTTCAATACCATTGGTTCTTGATCATATGCCACCTTCTGAAATGGATGAACATTGAACAATTCTTTTTGGTACAGTGGGGCTGTGCATTACTTCCATCTTTTTCTGCTGTTTCCTGTATTATTCAATATTTTCTCCATAGAATCTTTCAATATTGCAACTCAAGGCTTAAATTTTCCTCAGTTGTTTCAGCTTGAGAAATGCCAAATATATTCTTCACTTTTGGTTTTCTAACTCCAGGTCTTTGAACATTTCATTATAGTAATTGGCTTTGTCTGCTTGAGCTTTTCTTTGAAATCTTCTGTTCAGCTCTTTTATCTTGTCATTTCATCCATTTGCTTAAGCTACTCTCTGCTCAAGGGCTAGTTCCAGAGTCTCTTCTGATATACACTTTGGTCTTTTCTTCCTGTCTTGTCTTTTTAATGACCTTTTGCTTTCTTCATGGATGATGTTCTTGATGCCATCCTACAATTCCTCTGGTTTTAGGTCATTGGTGTTCAATGCATCAAATCTCTTCTTTAAAGAGTCTCTAAATCCAGAAGGGATATTATTAAGATCATATTGTGGCTCTTTTGAACTTGTTTTAATTGTCTTCAACATTAATTTGAACGTGTATATGAGCAGTTGATGGTCGTTCCATAATCAGCTCCTGGCCTTGTTTTTGCTGAAGATATTGAACTTCTCCATAACCTCTTGCCACAGATGTAGTCATTCTGATTCTTCTGTATTTGACCTGATGAAGTCCATGTGTACAGCCTTCACTTATGTTGCAAGGAATAAGTCATTGGTATTGCAAAATTCTATCAAGTGATCTCCAGCATTATTTCTATCACCAAGACCATATTTTCCAACTACCGGTAACTCTTCTTTATTTCAAACTTTTGCATTCCAGTCACCAGTAATAATCAACACATCTTGATTGCATGTTTGGTTAATTTCAGACTGCAGAAGTTGATAAAAATCTTCAGTTTCCCCTTCTTTGGCTTCGGTGATTGGTGCATAGATTTGAATAATAGTAGTATTAACTGGTTTTCCTTGTGGGCATATGGATATTATCCTATCACTGACAGGGCTGTACTTCAGGATAGATTTTGAAACAGTCTTTGTGACAATGAATACCACACCATTCCTCTTCAGTTGGTCATTCCTGTCATAGTAGTATATCATATGGTTATCTGACTCAAAATGGCCAAAACTAGTCCATTTCTGCTCACTAATGCCTAGGATATCGACCTTCATGCTTTGGAAGAAAATTCTAAATCACAGGGTAAACTCAAATAAAGCTGATAAATCTTTACATCAAAACAAAAATGAGGACAAGCACAAATATTTAGCAAATAGTAAAACAATAGCAATGAAGAAAATGATAACACAATTCATAAACAAAATGTGCTAAGCAGAGAAAATTATAAGGAACAAAGATTTCAGCAACACCATGAAAAAACTCATAACTAAATGAAAGCAACAAATTCATATTTGTTGATAATTATATTGAATATAAATGGATTAAATGCATACTCAAGTAAGGGAAAGTCACAGATTGGATAAGAAAACATAACCCATCAATATGCTGTCTACAAGAGACACACTTCAGAGATAAAGACAAAAACAAACTAAAAAATGAAGGTTGGAAAAAGATATATGAATCAAAAGGCAAACAAAAAAGTGCAGGATAGCAATATTAATTTTTGATAAAATTGGCATTAAGACAAAAACCACCATAAGAGACAAGGAAGGACATTATATAATGATTTAAGGATTAATTGAACAAGAGGACATAGCCATAATAAATATCTATGGACCCAGTGAAAAAGTCCCAAAATTAGACTTTAATGGAATTGAAAAGACAAATATATGACTCCATAGTAGTAGGAGGAGACTTTAATACACCACTTTCAATGAAAGATAGAACAATTTTGTAGTAGTTAAATTTTTATGTCAACTTGGCTGGGCCTGGTTGAGTGGCTGGAAAGCTGGTGGTAGTTAATCCCATGATGAGACTGGCAATTAACTCCATGGTGGGATCTACCATAAGCAGCTGAGTAGCTGCCTTTGGGATATGGTCTGCTTCCTGTATATAAGGAGAAGCTGCGGAGATAGTCTCTAGCTTATGGCATGCTTAGACCCTGCATATAGCTATGTCATTGTTCAGCAGCCTCCCAGGCTCTGCTGACCTGGGGATTTACAATGGACTTAAATTAATGGCCTGCCATGTGGTTTGGTAACATTGGGACTCTGCCTGTTTACTTGTCAACCTTGGGCTTCTCAGCCTCAGTAGCCAGTAGCTGTCTGAGTGAAGAAATGCCTCTAGCTCCAGTGGGCCACAAACAGGAGGCAGAGCTGGACTCCAAGGTTGAAGGGCTTTCATCCAGTCCTTACAGCCTGGCCCTCTTAACTCAGACTTCTAGCCTCCTGAACTGTAAGAGAATAAATTCCTGTTTGTTAAAGCCTTTCCATTTGTGCTGTATTCTTATCAGAGTGGCACTAAGTAACCAGAACAAACTGGAAAGTAACTCAATAAAGACATAGAAGAACTAAACAATAAAATCCACCAACTTGACCTTATAGATATCTCAAAAACACTTCACCCAACAACAGCACAATATATATTCTTTTCCAGTGCACATGACACATTCTTAAGCATAGACCATATGTTAGACCACAAAGCAAGCCTCAGTAGATTTTAAAACATTAAATTACTGCAAAGCATCTTCTCAAATCACAATGCTATAAAACTAGAAATCAACAATAGGAAGATCAATGGAAAAAGAGCAAACACATGGCAACTGAACAACACAATCCTTAAGAACAAGTAGGCAGGGTTCTGGTAAGATGGAGGACTAGGCAGAAAGACTGCACAGACCCTCTTCAACAAAGAAAAGGGGAACCAATAAACACAGATACAGAAGATAATCCCTGAGCCTTGAAAGGAAGGATAGAGAAGTGGACTAAACCCCACTAGTTGTAGCGGAAGAATTTGCATGAAAATACCAAAAAAGGAGACATATGGATCTGTGGTCTGGTGGTGATCCTAAGCAATCCTGATGGCATGGCACAGACAGCTTAGAGAGTGCCAAGTCTGGTAGGACCTAAGAATTGACCTAAAAATCAGCTCTGCTAGCCAGGGACTGCATAGAGGACTGCTCTGGTGGCTGATGAATAAAAGGAGAAGCAGCAAAGAGGAGGGTGGGCTGAGCTGTGGACTTTGGCCTGTCCAGAGGGTGCAGCCATTTTGAATGTCTACAAGCAGCTTGACCATTTTGTATATTTAAAGAGACAGCACTCTCCCAGATTCCAGGGGCTTAAGAACAGATTTCGCTTGCCAGTAATCCCAAGGACACTCTGGACCTGGACGACTGAAAAGGTGCAACATTCCACTTGTTACTCTTATACTCCACACCCGCTTGGTGAATGGAGTTGCAGCCATCCCCCACTTCCACCCACCTTCTGGGCCCACAGGAACTCCATCCCAGTCTGTATGCTCTGACGGAGCCTGGGTGCCCTGCCCTGCCCTTCCCTGACTTTTTCTTTTTTTTCTTCTTCTCTTTCTTTTTTCTGGTTATTAGTTTGCTTGTTTTTGTCTATTTTAAAACTATTATTAATACTTTTGTCCTTTTTACTATTATTCTTTATTCTTCCCTTCCCAGGTCCTAGTTTTCAGCTTTTCTTCTTTTCCCTGTTCCTCATTGCAAAATTTATTTTTTCTTTTCTTCTCATGCTTAACCCCTTTCCTTGTTTTTCATTTTGCATTTTTCCCATTTTGTTCATCATTAGTCTACTTCTCTACCTTTTGTCTCTTGGTATCCCCAGATATTGCAGGTTTTCTTGTTTTTTTTTCTTCTTCTTTTTCCTTTTTTTCTTTTTTTGGTTCCTGTTCCTGTGTGATTACATGGTGTATTTTTTGTCCAGGTGCTTTTAGTTTTTTGATGGTTATTTGATTATAATTTTTGTCTAACTGAGTGGGAGACAGCAACAGTCCCCATAAGACACAACTACACCCACACCTCCTGCAAATTCACTTACTGAGCAAGAGCCACCACCTCCTTCTATAACAATAGCCCAATGATAAAAAAAAAAAAAACACAAAGAAAAGCCTGAATCACCCTTGGCTGCTCTTCACAAAGAGTTAACAGAGCACCAGAGCTCCTATACACACACATAAA
>NW_006921685.1:8332840-8333408 GCF_000298275.1 Orycteropus afer afer | reverse complement strand
AAATAATCAAGATTTGAGCAGAAATCAATGAAACAGAAAATAGAAGGGCAACAGAAAACATCAACGAGACCAGAAGTTGATTTTTTTTAAAAGATCCATATAATTGACAAACCACTGGCAAATTTAACAAAGGAAAAGAGGGAGAGGATACAATCAACACAAATAAGAAACAAAATGGGTGACATCACAACAGAACCAAATAAAATAAGAACCAAACCAAATAAAAAGGGTAATATCAGATACTATGAAGAACTGTACTCCAACAAATTTGAAAATCTGGAAGAAATGGACATATTTCTAGAAACACACCACTTACCTAGACTAACACAGATTGATGTGGAAAAGTTGAACAGGCCATCTCAAAAGATGAAATTGAACAGGTCATCCAAAAATTACCAACTAAAAAAGTCCTGGCCCAGACCGTTTCACCGGAGAGTTCTACAAAACAAGAGAAGAATTGATACCAATCCTATTAAAACTGTTCCAAAACATAGAGAAGAATGGAATCCTCCCTAACCATTTTATGAAGCAAGCATAACCTTGATACCAAAACCAGGCAAAGACATCA
>NW_006921685.1:8309302-8332400 GCF_000298275.1 Orycteropus afer afer | reverse complement strand
GCAAGAAAGGGAAATCAAAGGCATCCAAATTGGTAAGGAAGAAGTCAAACTATCCCTATTTGCTGATGATATGATCCTATACCTAAAAAAACCCAAGAGACTCAGTCAAAAATCTACTGGAACTAATTGAGAGATTTAGCATCTTGGCAGGCTATAAGATCAACATCCAAAAATCAGTTGGATTCCTCTACACCAGGAAAGAGATTGCTGAAAAAGAAATAAGGAAATCAAGGTCATTTATAATAGCTACCAAAAAAATAAAATAGTTGGCAATTAATCTCACCAGCAACATAAAAGACCTGTACAAAGAAAACTATAAAACACTACTTTAAGAAATCATAAGAGACCTACATAAATGGAAGAACATACCATACTGGTGGATAGGAAGATTGAACATCGTGAAAATATACTACCCAAAGCAATCTATACATTCAATGAGATCCCAATCCAAATCCTATCAACATTCTCTAAGGATATAGAAAGGCTAATCATTAATTTTATATGGAAAGGAAAGAGACCTCAGATAAGCAAAGCACTGTCGAAGAAAAAGAACAAAGAAGGAGGTTTCACTCTCTCAGATCTCAAAATCTACTATACAACCACAGAAGTAAAAACTGCCTGGTATTGGTATAATGATGGACACATAGACCAATGGTATAGAATTGAGAATCCAGAAATAGATCCATTGACCTACAAAAACCAAAAACCAAAATCACTGTCGTTGAGTCAATTTCAACTCATAGGAACTCCTGCTTGAGTTTCTGAGCCAGTATTACTATGGAAATAGATTGCCCAACCTTCCTTCTGAGTAGTTGCTGGTGGTTTTGAATCACCAGCCTTCTGGTTAGCAGTCAAAAGCCTTAGGCACTACACCACCAGAGCACCTATTGACCTACGGTCAGCTGACACTTCACCAATGAGGATATTCACGTGGCCAACAAACACTTGAAGAAATGTTTATGATCATTAGCCATTGTTGTTGTTAGGTACTGTCAAGTTGTCTCCAACTCATAGCACCCTTGTGTACAACAGAACAAAACACTACCCATTCCTGTGCCACCCTCACGAACCCTGCTATACCTGAGCCCACTGTTGCAGCCATTGTATCAATCCATTTCATGGAGGGCCTTCCTCGTTTTCACTGACTCTCCACTTTATCAAGTGTGATATCCTTCTCCAGAGATTGGTCCCTTCTGACAACATGATCAAAGTAGCTGAGAAATAAAATCTGGCCATTCTTGCTTCTAAGTAGCATTCCAGGTGCACATCTCCCATGACAGATTTGTTAGTTCTTTTAGCAGTCTATGGTACTTTCTGTGTTCTTCACCATCACCATAACTCAAAAGCATCAACTCTTCTTTGGTCTTCCTTATTCATTGTCCAGGTCTGACATGCACAGGAAAAAACAAAAACCAAATGTGCTGTTGTGGAGTCGGATCCAACTCATAGCAACCCCCCTTGGGTTTCCGAGGTGAGATCACTATGAAAGTAGACTTCCTTCTGAGGAGTGGCTGGTGAGTTTGAACCGCCAGCCATCTGGTTAGCAGTCAAATGCCTTAGGCACTACGCTACCAGAGCACCTACATGCACATGAGGCAATTGAAAATACTATGGCTTGAGTTGAGTGCATCTTATCCTTCAAGGAGACATCCATCCTCTTCAGCACTTGAAAGAGGTCTTTTGCAGCAGGATTGCCCAGTGTAATACGTCTTGTGATGTCTTGACTGCTGCTTCCATTGGTATTGATTGTGGAACCATGTAATATGAAATCCTTGATAACATAACATCAATCTTTTATCCATTTATTGTGATGCTGTTTATTGGTCCAGTTGTGAGGATTTTTGTTTTCTTTATACTGAAGTGCAATCCACACTGCAGACTGTAGTTTTCAATCTTCATCAGTAAGTGTTTCAAGTTATCCTTACTTTCAGCAAGCAAACTTGTGTCATCTGCCTATCACAGGTTGTTAATGAGCCTTCCTCCAATCCTGATGCCACATTCTTTATATAGTCCAGTTTTTTGGATTATTTGCTCAGAATACAGATTTAATAAGTATGGTGCAATGATGCAACTCTGATGTGCTCTCTTCCTGATTTTAAACCATACAGTATCCTCTTGTTCTGTTTGAATAACAGTCTCTTGATTGATGTACAGGTTCCTCATGAGTACAATTAAGTGTTCTGGAATTCCCATTCTTCTCAATCTTATCCATAATTTGTTACGATCCACAAAATGGAATGCTTTTGCGTAGTCAGTAAAACACAACTAATCATATTCCTGGTATTCTTTGCTTTCAGCCAAGATTCATCTGGCATCAGCTATGCTGTCCCTCATTCCACGTCCTCTTCTGAATCCATCTTGCATTTCTGGAAGTTCTCTGTCAGTATACTGCTGCAACAATTTTTGAATTTTCTTCAGTAAGATTTTACTTGAATATGATATTAATGATATTGATTAATAATTTCCACATCCTGTATGATCACCTTTCTTTGAAATGGGTAAAAATATGGATATCTTCCAGTCAATTGGCCAGGTAGCTGTCTTCCAAATCTCTCCAGTGCAGCATCCATTTGTTGAAACATCTCAATGGGTATTCTGTCAGTTCCTGGAGCCTTGTTTTTCACCAATTCCTTCAGTGCAGCTTTGATGACTTTCATCAGTACCATCGGTTCTTGATCATATGCCACCTCCTGAAATGGATGAACATTGACCAGTACTTTTTGGTACAGTGACTCTGTGTATTCCTTCTATCTTCTTTTTGGTGTTTCCTGCATCATTCAATATATTGGTCATAGAATCTTTTAATATTGCAACTGGAGGCTTAATTTTTTTCTTCAGTTCTTTCAGCTTGAGAAATGTTGAACATGTTCTTCCCTTTTAGTATTCTAACTCTAGGTCTTTACAAATTTCATTATAATAATTGACTTTGTCTTCTAGAGATACACTTTGAAATCTTCTGTTCAGCTCTTTATCTTGCCATTTCTTCCATTTGCTTTAGCTACTCTCTGTTCAAGAGCAACGTTTGAGTCTCTTCTGACATCCATTTTGGTCTTTTCTTCCATTTCTGTCTTTTTAACCTTGTGCTTTCTTCACAAGGTGATGTTCTTGATGTTATACCACAATTCCTCTGGTTTTTGGTCACTGGTGTTTAATGCATCAAATCTATTCTTTAGATGGTCTCTAAGTTCAGGAAGGATATAATCAAGGTCATACTTTGGCTCTTATAGACTTGTTTTAATTGTCTTCAGCTTCAACTTCAACTTCAACTTGCATATGAGCAGTTGATGGTCTGTTCCACAATCAGCTCCTGGCCTTGTTTTGGCTGAAGATAGTGAGCTTCTCCATCACCTCTTGCCACAGATGTATTCCACCTAGTGAACTCCACATGTATAGCTGCCATTTGTGTTATTATAAAAAGGTATTTTCAATGAATAAGTTGTTGGTCTTGCAAAATTCTATCATGTGTTCTCCAGTGTTATTTCTATCACCACGGCCATATTTTCCAGCTATCTGTGTTACTTCTTTGTTTCCAACTTTTGCATTCCAATCTTCTGTGATAATTTACACATCTCGGTTGCATGCTTGGTAAATTTCAGCCTGCAGTACTTGGTAAAAATGTTCAATTTCCTCATCTTTGTTTTCGATGCTTGCTGAGTAAATTGGAATATTAGTAATATTAACTGGTGTTCCTTGTAGGCGTAAGGATATTATCCTATCACTGACAGCATAGTACTTCAGGATAGATCCTGATACATTCTTTGTGATGATGAGCGCAGTGCCATTCCTCTTCAATTTATCATTCCTGGCATAGTAGAAAATATTGTTTGATCCAAATTGGCCAAAAATCAGTCCATTTCAGCTCACTTATGCCTATGATATCGATCTTTACACATTCCATTTCATTTTTGACAAGTTCCAATTTTCCTAGATTCATACTTCATACATTCCATGTTCTGATTATTAATGGATGTTTGCAGCTGTTTCTTCCAATCTTGAGACATGCCACACCAACAAATGGATGCCCTGAAATCTTTACTCTATCCACATCATTAAGTTTCACTCTGCTGTGATGAGGCATCTCTTCCCCAGTCATATTTTGAATGCCTTCTGATCTGATGGGTTCATCTTCTGGCACTATATTGGACAATGTTTCAGGGCTATTTATCAAGTTTTCCAGTTACATAACAAATAGTGTTTCACTGCTATTCATAAGTTTTCACTGGCCAATTCTTTGAGAAGTGGATGGCCCCTTCCTTCTTCAAAGTCTGTCTTAGTCTGTATGATCCTTTGAAACCTGTCCACCATGGGTAATCCTGGTGGCATTTGAAACACCAGTGGCTTAGCCTCCAGTGTCACAGCAACTCTTAGGCCACCACAGTCTGACAAGCTGACACACAAGTTTGTCTCCCTTAGTTGTTCCAAACTGCTCCACTCACTTCCTGGTCTCCCATGCCTTGGGCACTCCAAACACCCTCCTTCTGTTGTGCCTGGCTCACTTGGCTTTCTTACATTAGCCATTGCTGTTGTTGTTGTTGTGTGCCATCAAGTCAGACTCGACTCATAGCGACCCCTCCTCGGGTTGTTGAGGCAGTATCACTAAGGAAGTAGATCACCCAACCTTTCTTCCGAGGAGTGGCTGGTGGGTTTGAATTGCCAGCCTTCTGGTTAGCAGTCAAGTGCCTTAGGCACTATGCTACCAGAGCTCCTACATTAGCTTAGAGAGATGCATATCAAAAGAATAATGAGATACCTTCTTGCCCCAGAACTAGTACCAAAGTTCAACAAGACAGAAAATAACAAATGCTGGCAAGAATGTGGAGAGATCGTGACTCTCATACACTGTTGGTGGGACTGTCAAATGATACAACCACTGTGGAAATCAGTATGGTGATTCCTTATGAAGTTGGAATTAGAAATAGCTTTGATCCAGCAATCCCATTACTAGGTATATATCCTGAAGAAGTGAGAGCCAGAACAAGAACACATATATGCACACCCAAGTTCATCACAGCACTATTTACAATAGCAAAAAGATGGAAACAACCTGAGTGCCCATTAACAGAAGAATGGATATCCAAACTATGGTACATATACACAATGGAAGTAAATAATAATGTAAATAATAAATAAATAAATAAAGTAAATAATAATGTAGAATCTGCAAAATACCACCTGATATGGATTATCTTGGAGGATATTATGCTGAGTCAAATAAGTCAATCAAAGCAGGACAAATATTGTATTAGTTCATTATTGTAAAAAGTCAAGGAAAGGTTTATATATGGAACAAACTTTTCTTTGTTGGTTAACAGGGGTGGGAGGGGAGAGGAGGGAACAGTGGAAGAGAAAAAAAGCTAAAAGTCCGTAGAAGGATTTAAAAAATAAAAAGAAACAAGATATCATATCTCACTGGGAAATCTTTTTAAATTGTTAAGAAGCAATGATGTCACCTTGAAGACTAAGGTGCACCTAACCCAGGCCATGGTATTTTCAATCACCTCATATGCAAGAGAAAGCTGGACAATGGATAACGAAGATAGAAGAAGGTTGGTCTTTTGAATTGTGGTGTTGCCAAAGAATACTGAAAACACCATGGACTGCCACAGAAATGAACAAATCTGTCCTGGAAGAAGTGCGGCTAGAATATTCTTCAGAAGTGAGAATTGTCAGACTTTATGTCACCTACTTTGGTCATATTGTCAGAAAGGACCATTTCCTAGAGAAGGATAGCATGTTTGGTAAACGAGATGGACTGACACAGAGTCTGCAACAATGGACTCAAGCACAGCAAGGATTATGAAGATGGCACAAGACTGGTCAGTGTTTTGTTCTGTTGTACACAGAATGACTATGAGTTGGAGCTGACTCAACAGCACCTAACAACAACAATAGTGAGATGAATGGCATTTTTCTTGGGGGCTTAACATTTCTCTTAATTGGGATTCAATGTTAACGTTTCTATCATCAAATTTATTCCGAATGTTTATCTGTAAAAACAGTCTTAGCTCACAAGCCTTACAAAAATAGGCGGTGTCTTTGCTAAGGCCTAGTCTGCTTTATCAAACTTTACCCCTACTACATTTTGAGATCTGGGGCCTGTTGTGAGTCCGATTCATCTTTGAATTCCCGGGCTTCACACTTCCGGAACATTGTAGGTGTTCAGTAATTTTTCTTTTTAATTTTGTAAATAAATGTATAACAAAACATATTCTATTTAAATAATTTTAACATGTATAATTCAATGACATTAATTATATTAATCATGTTCTGCAACTATCACCATAATCTGTTGCTAAATTTTTCCATCACCTTCAAAAAAGTGTCCCTTAAGCAACATAAGCACTGATCACCTAACTACCAGTAGAAAATGTAGTATTTGTAATTGTGGCATGTAGTGACATAAAAGTGACTTTAGTTATAACAGGTGAATTGAATGGGATGAAGTACCTATTGAAGTTAAGATTTAGAAAGAGCAAGCAGCTGCTTTGTAAACTGTGTTAATTATTAAGATAAGAGTAATGATTACAAGGACTGCAGTAAATTGGCTTCAGATCTCTTTATAAAGATTATCCCTAAATAATGACAAGCTTGGAGCTTTATATTTTCAGTTCAGAGTGCGAACAGAGAAGACAGGGTCTGCTATTACTGCCCTAAGAAATTTCATCTCTTAAGACTACAAAGGGAGCTCTTGTGGTATAGTGCCTAAGGCATTTGACTGCTAACCAGAAGGCTGGCGGTTCAAAGCCATCAGCCACTCCTTGGAAGGAAGACAGGGCCATCTACTTCCATAGAGAGACCGCCTCGGAAACCCAAAGAGGGGTCGCTATGAGTTGAAATCGACTCAATGGCAGTGAGTTAATTTTTTTGTTAAGGCCACAAAGCCAATAATATACATTTAAAAAATCAGACTCAAAGCTTGATCCTGTGAGCCTTGGATTCATGACCCAAATTGAGTTCTCCACTTCATCATTGTATATAGAATTTAATTGGGAAGGAATAGAATTGTGAAAATTTGGATGGATTCAAAAGACTCTAAATGCTGGAACCCTATAACACAAAGACTCTTTTGACAGCCCAAGCAGCCTTTCCCACCCATCTGAGGAAATTGTTACTCCTTGCTTGAAAAAACAGCTAAGTGGGATAGCTTCCTTCCAAGTGCTTGCAAATTCTCCTCAACTCCAACTCTACCAGACCTCATCTCCCCTGGACTAAAACCTAATCAGGCACCAGCAGATTACCAAGTGGAAGAACACAAAGCTTGATCCAGATGTACACGAAAAAAGTGAACCTAAAGAAAGACCTGGATAATTTGACAATTTATCTCATTGTAAATCTGAGAAATATGTGCAGAACTATATTCTGAGAATATTATACCAGATAAGGAGTAGCAATCGAGTAGCCAAAACACCAAACCAGTGGCCGTTGAGTCAATTCTGACTCATGGTGACCCCATGTGTTCCAGAGTAAAACTGAATTCCATAGGATTTTCAATTTCAGTCTCTCTCTTGAGGAGCCTTTTGATGGATTCAAAGGGACAAATTTTTGGTTAGTAGCCAAACCCTTAATCTTTGAACTCCTTAAAATGGAATGGAATGTATTTATATCTATGGATATAATTTTAATAGATTCTGGATTCAATGTATTAATCTGTGCAGCTAGAAATAAATATAACCATTTGTTTGGTAAATTACATTTTATGGTGGGCTACATTAAATGAAGTTAGTTTCCATAACACTCTTGCTATACCAAGGAAGGAATTTACCTCATCATTGTGTTCTTAGAATATTCAGAAGACTTTTCATTTAGCAAAGAATTGAGGCATAATAAAATAGTCAAGGAAGTACAAGCATCCTTGAAAAGCTCTGTTGTGTAGATATACTCTAAAAGCAGAGGATGCTATGACGGCAGTAGATAGTATAATTGAAATAGGCTATCTGATTACAATAGACACCAATGGACAAAACTTGACTGAAACAAAAAAAAGTGGGGTATTTACCCTAAGCAAGTCCAGTAAGGTAGTAAGAATTGTTGGCACAGATATTCTAGCATAATTGTTGTTGACCCTAGAACAGAAGCAAATGAACCTGCTACTAAAGTCATACTTTAGAAATGAAGATTGGACGCCTACCTCAAATCACTATCACAGAAAGCCAAAATCTTTCATGCAAATTTCATACTAGGCCCAGTACAGTGTACATACTAAAAATCTCTTGAATAAAGTAGAAGTTGGATCCACATCACACATTAATATCAAAAATATTTACATGATACTTCTCTGGGGAAAGAAAATAACCAGATATTCTGGGATTTCTTGTCATTGGCCCTGAGTAAATGCTACCAGGTGGGTTCCCAAAATGTCACTGTTGTTGTTGTTGCTGTTATGTGCGGTCGAGTCGGACCCAACTCATAGCGACCCCTTCTTGGGTTTCCGAGGTGATATCACTACAGAAGTAGATTGCCCAACCTTCTTCTGAGGAGTGGCTGGTGGGTTTGAACCACCAGCCTTCTGGTTAGCAGTCAAGTGTCTTAGGCACTACAAACCACCAATCATAAAGGAGGCTCACATAATTAGAAGTCAGGTGACAAATAGAGTTTTAGCCTGATCTATGTCAAAATGGCCCCAGAGTATCTTCAAACCAACCATGGCTTCCTCCCACCCACTTACTAAATATAAGGTTTAATAGCCATACTCGGCAATGAGAAGATTTGCCACTTTGACTCCTTCATCCAGCCCTTAAAATGCTCCCCACCCCTGTTAGCAGGATTGTAAACCAAAAGCAGTATCAGATATCTGGGAGCATTGAAGAAATAATGCCACCATCAAAGACACTGAGTTGTCAGTTCCTGTTACATCCTCATTTAATTACTTCTTTATCAGGTGATAATAAAATCAGTGTACAATAAAGTTGACTAATTTATATTCCTCTTAAATTAAAAAAAAAAAAGATTAGTCTCTTTGCCATGACTGATCAAAATGTTTCCTTATATATAATTATTTTTAAAAATAGGGCTATAACTTCACAGCATGTCAAGAAGACAGGTCTTGAAAACGACAGGATCTTATTGTAAACTTAAATTGGGTAGTGATTCCATTGACCCTACTATTTTACTGGGGCAAATTAGCAGAGTGCTGGAACTTCTGTAGTATTTGTGGAATCCTGAGCAAGTTGCCTTACAAAATTTATTCCTCTTCAATTTTTATGTAGGGTGTTAATGTATCCATTGCTCTTTGACATCAATTTGATTTAATTTTCTTACATACTGAAGTGACCTATTTGAAACCATATTGAGTTAATATCTGTATTCAGGTAATTTTTTTTTTTTTTAGTTCAACACTAATACCACCCATCAAGACAATATTGACCATGAAAATAAAAAAATTTAATGAGAGATCTACATTAGTCTATAATTTCCCTCCATTGTGATAATCTTTTAATTTCCTGAATTCCATTTAAGATAATAAGTATATTTTGCATTTCTATTTTCTAGCATTCATTTTTGGGAAACTTAAACATTTTTTTTCCTCTTATAATAGGATATTTCTTGCCTATACTAGAAAAAACCAATACACAGCATGTTGTTGTTGTTGTTATGTGCCATCAAGTCGGATCCGACTCATAGCGACCTCTCCTTGGGTTTCTGAGGCAATTTCACTACAGAAGTAGATTGCCCAACCTTCCTTCCAAGGAGTGGCTGGTGGGTTTGAACCGCCAGCCTTCTTGTTAGCAGTCAAGTGCCTTAGGCACTACACTACCAGAGCTCTTAATACACAGTATACTTAATGCCAAATATTTATAATCAAATACAGTACATTTCAGTCTAGATACCAGGACTGTAAGTTACAAAAAAAAAAAAAAAAGAAGTACTAATGTGATATGAAGTTATATTGGTTTACTTTGAAGTCCAGGTATTATCCTATAACTCTGCTTCTCTCCTCCAACTTAAAGCATTGTTTTAATAAAAATCAAAAGTTCTTTGGAATATATCCACTTTACAAGACTGAGACCCATATAAAAAGGACTAGAGAAAGATCACTGTTTTTTTATGTTGATAACCTATGGCAAGTATCTGATTGTCATCTGATGACTTCTGAATCTTCTTACCCATCTGACTCTTATGTTTTATATTTTTTATCTCATATGAGCAAAGGAGATAGAATCATTCAGGCTAAGATATATTAGTTTGTTCTAATTAAAAAAAAAAAATAGGACTATCATTTCACAGCATGTTAAGCTTGTAATATGTTATTGTTGTTGCTATGTGCCATCGAGTCAGACCCGACTCACAGTGACCCCTCCTTGGGTTTCCGAGGCAGTATCACTACAGAAGTAGATTGCCCAACCTTTCTTCCAAGGAGTGGCTGGTAGGTTTGAACTGGTAGACTTCTGGTTAGCAGTCAAATGCCTTAGGTACTATGCTACCAGAGCTACTAAGCTTATAATATAGGGAAAACTTTAACCAGTCATGGCAAAGAGACTAATCCCTTGATTCCTTTGCTAAACTTAAAAATGCATTTTTATCTGCTTCCAAGGAAGTGGATATAATTATTGTCTTGGGGTTGTGTATTATTTATTTATTTATTTTAAGAATTGAAGACTATCCTTTCAAGAAAATGAACTCAATTATGGGTTTAAAAAATTTTAATGATATCATTCCTACATTTTACTTAGTCAGTGACAGAAGGAACTGTTTCATTAATCAATTATTACAATGATGGTTACTAAACAGTGACTTTTTTTTTCAATTCCTTTGTTTCTTCTATTCTTATTTGTTGGCAATAAAAAGAAAATAAATCAGTCCATTTTAGTGTACAGCAACTTTATCATCACCTGAAAAATGCAGTAGAAATTAGAAGATAAATAATAGTTTTCAAAAAATTTCACAGTTTGATTTAGCTTTTGGCAGCATATATATATAGACTGGAAAATATACCTTCTAATCTACAGTATGTGAGGGCTACACCAAACAGGAAACCCAGGTGATGAGCTTATAAAGTTATCTGGTTCTGTCCCAGGCAGAACTGACTTACAGTTCAGGCAACCAGAAATAATAGCACACAAATTGTCATGACCATATTAGTTCTTTTAATCTTGTTGTATGAAGATTATGCCATCCTTCCCAGAAAATTCCATTCAACTCTTTCCCTAACCTTAATCTTGTCCAGGATGTATCTGTGAAAATTATTAGTCAGTTCATAACAGGATACCAAATATTTTAACAGCTCAAAATATGACTTGGAAAGATCTGTCTCCTCAAGGTAGAGTTGACCTTAATGATATTTTTAAGAGCTTCATTTGCTGATGAAGCCTGACTCAGAATGAGAAGAAAGAGCTGCAAACATTCATTAATAATAGGAATGTGGAATGTAAGAAGTATGAATCTAGGAAAATTGGAAGTTGTCAAAAATGAAATGGATGCATAAAGATCAATATCCTAGGCATTAGTGAGCTGACATGGATCGGTATTGGCCATTCTGAATTGGACAATCATGTGGTCTACTATGCTAGGAATGACAAATTGAAGAGAAATGGCATCACATTCATTGGCAAAAAGAACATCTCAAGATCTGTCCTCAAGTACAATGCTGCCATTGATAGGATTATGTCCATACATCTACAAGGAAGACCAGTCATAGTGATATTATTCTAATTTACACAACAAGCTCTGAAGCTAAAGATGAAGAAATTGAGCAATTGTACCAACTTCTGCAGTCTGAAATTGACCAAACATGCAATCAAGATGTATCAATAATGACTGGTGTTTGGGGTGTGAAATTTGGAGACAAACTGAAAGTATACCTAGCTCCATAAAAATGAATGTATAAATTCCATAAAATAAAGATATACAGCTACAATACAATCAAAATCAGGAAATTAATATTCATACAACACTATTACCAACTGCGCTGTAATAAATTACCTGGAATGGCTTTTCCAGCCATAAGTCTTTGTAAACTCCATGGTAGAATTTGCTGTGAGCAACTGAGGAGCTCCTGATTGTAAAAGTTATCCATCTGGGGGTATTTCTGTTGGGCATGGCACAAAGCAATGTTCTGGGAACTTCACTCTCTCTAAGGTGCTTAGAATTCTGATGTTATGATTGGCTAGTTTGGCCATTGTGCCAGGCTCAAAAGGAAGCCTCCTAAAGGCAGAAGTTTCTCTGACTGCTGGCTGAGAAGGACATGATGCTGAGAAGAAATGTGCTCCTGAGAGACACGTGCTCCTGAGAGAAATGTGCTCCTGAGAGACTTGTGCTCCTGAGAGACATGCGCTACTGAGAAAGAGATGCAAGAGACATGCATTGCTGAGAGAGACACCAAGGGACATGCACTGCTGGGAGAGAGACTGTGAGAGACTGTTGGGTGAGAGACAGCAGGCTGAGAGAGACTGAGCGTGTTTCCTGGACTTGAATTGTAACCCGGTACTTCCCTAATAAACCCCATAATCTGTGAGTTCTGTATGATAATTCACTGCAGTGAATTATCGAACCCAGCAGAAAGGTGGTGAGTGCTGCAGGAGGAACAGTTGGTGTCAGGGTTGGTGAAAAGGCTGGAGGAAGGCAGCATGTCTGGCCTTCCAAGAATGGGCCTTGGGCTACTGATGGTGATTCTGTCTTCCTCTTGTGCAGTTAGAGGAGGTCAGAATATGTGGCCTCCTCCCTGCCTGTTTAGCACCAACCCAGAGTTTTTACTCATATATCATCAGCCACCAACAATGCCCGTCAGAGCTAAAGACATTTTTCTTTCTAGGCCATTTTTTCTCCAATCATATCTTTCCACCTGCCCTCCCCCTCTTTCATCACCTTGACATTTCTGTAAATATTCCTCCACCTAACTTTCTATAAATGTTACTCCATGTATGTTTGTCTAATGTTTCCTTGGGATTACTTTTACTGGTTTTGGAAGAAATATCACAGAAGGGATACTGTATTCTTAATGCATCACACAAGAGATACACAATATACATTTGTACAATTGCACATGATGTTCAGCTTTACTCACCAACTTCTCCATGGTGAGGTTTCTATTCTTCCCTTTTCACTTATTAAGTACACTATGGGGAAATATGCTGAGATAACGCATCTTGTTTCTCACCAAACCTTCTCCCACAATTTTAACCTTCATCAACTGGAGTCAATTATTACAATGATGGTTACCAAACAGTGACTTTTTTTTTTTTTTTCCAATTCCGTTGTTTCTTCTGTTCTTATCAGTTGGCAATCTACTATATGAAAGTGGTTTCAGTTATCTATCTGTCTATCATCTATTTATTTATCTAATCCATCTATTTAACTACCTACATACCTACCTATCTCTGAATAGTCTATCTATCATTTATGTACCAATTTGTTTACATATGGACTCATAGATATCTCTACCAGTCAATTAGTTATAATGTGTTTCTATCATTTTTGCAGTTTTATTTAGGTATAATTCACAAACAATAAAAATTCCAATTTTAAGAACAAAGTTTGAAGAGTTTGGGCAACTGAGTTTAGTCATGTAAGAATTACCACTATAAAGATATAGAACATTTTTTGTCACTCCAAAAACATCTCTAGTGTTTCTTTGCAGTAAATCTCATTTCCCAAACCCAAGTTCCAGGAAACTACTAATAAGGTATCTGCCACTAGAGTTTTGTCTTTCAAGAATTTTATACAAATAAAATTATACAGTATGTAGTTTTTAAAGTTTGGTTTCTTTCACTTATGACATTTTTGAAATTCATTTCTGTTATTGCATATATCAGCATTCTTGTTTATTAATGAATACCATTCCCAAGAATGGATAGGACCAATTAAAAAAAATTAAGTTGATTAATTAACTAGCTGATAGGCATTTGAATTGTTTCAGTTTGGTTGATAATGAGTGACGTGATTGTGAATATTTGTAATCAAGTCTTTGTGTGGTCATATATCTCTCTTGCACAAATACTTAGCAATAAGAATGCCAGTCATTTTACAAGACAATACCAAACTTTTCCAAGTGACCAGATCATCTCTATTTATGAGAGTTCTAGTTTCTATATATCTTCATCAATACTTAGTGTGATTAATCTTTCTAATTTGAGTTATTTAAATGTTTGTGTAGAGCAGGATTTCTCAGTTGTTTTTGTTCTATTACTCCTTTCCCCTCTACTGAGGAAACTTTTAAAACACATTTTTCTTCAATCACATCTCATGAACTTTTAATACCATCTATGTATACACTGTAAGAACACTGGTGGCACAGTGATTAAAGCACTTGAATCCTAACAAAAAAGTCAGGGGTTCAAACCCACCAGTTGCTCTGGGGGAGAAGGATGCAGTCTTTTTCCATAAAGTTTTACAGCTTTGCAAACCCCATGGAGCAGTTCCACTCCTTCTTCCTATAGCATGGATATTAAGAACTGGAAGTCACTCAACAGCAGTGGGTTTGGTTTTGGTTTGGGTATGTGCTGTACATCTGTGTTTTATACTTACATATATGTACTGTAGGTATGTCTGTGATTTACACATAAAAAGAGAAATATGTTTTCAGCTTCCTCTAAAACAGACTTTTGTCTCCTCGGGGGTAATATTGCCCCCATTGAGAATCCATGGTGTAGAAGTACCTCACTGTTTATTAGGTTTTTGTAATCATGAAGATTCAATTTGCTGAGCATAATTTTACACTGATTATCCATTCATATACCTTCTTTTCTGAAGTGTTTGTTCAAATCCTTTCCTGATCTACTTTTTTAAATTGTTTTTTTTTTTGAGTTATAAAAATCATTTATACATTCTAGGTACAAACGATTTGCCAAATACATATTTTGCAAATATTTTGTCAAGAGTCTAAGGCTTGCTTTTTTTTTTTTTCTTAACTGCTTTTTAAAGAGTAAAAGCTTTTTTGATAAATTTTGTCTTGTCAATTTATTTGTTTTATGGCTTATGCTTTTTTTTAATATTCAAGAAATCTATACAAGGTTGCAAAGTCTTTCTCTTATCTATCTATCTATCTATTTTAAATGTAAACTTTATAGTTTTATCTTATATGTTTAGGTCTATGTTCTATGAGAGCCCCCAATCAGGAAGCAACAGCCAGGGCTGACAGCCAACAGGTAAGAGGGAGAGCCCCCAGACAAGAAGGGAGAGCAATCAGGTAGGAAGTAGCAGCCAGGGCCTATGTTCAGAACAGGTGATAGGCAGAAAGCTAAGGGACACAAACTTGTCTGTCAGTTTGTTGTACTGTGGTGGCTTGCATGTTGCTGTGAGGCTGGAGTCTGTGCCACCAGTGTTTCAAAGGCCAAAGGTTTTCCCATGGTGAATGGGCCAAAATATGACCTTGAATATATCCCTCCTGAATTTTGAGACCATCTAAAGAATAGATTTGATGCACTGAACATCAATGACTGAAAACCAGAGGAATTATGAGATGACATCAAGAACATCATCCATGAAGAAAGCATAATGTCATTAAAAAGACAGGAAAGGAAGAAAAGACCAAAATGGATGTCAGAAGAAACTCCAAAACTTGTCCTTGAATGAGGAGTGGCTAAAGCAAATGGAAATGACAAGATAAAAGAGCTGAACAGAAGATTTCAAAGAGCAGATTGAGAAGATAAAATCAATTATTGTAATGAAACGTGCAAAGACATGGAGTTGGAAAGCCAAAAGAGAAGAACATGCTCAGCATTTTTCAAGCTGAAAGAACTGAAGAAAAAATTGAAGTCTTGAGTTGCAATATTGAAAGGGTCTATGAGCATTATACTGAATGATGCAGGAAACATCAAAAGAAGATGGAAGGAATACACAGAGTCACAGTACCAAATAGAATTGGTCAATGTTCATCCATTTTAGGAGGTGGCATATGATCAAGAACCAAGGTTTTGAAGGAAGAAGTCAAAGTTGCACTGAGGGAGGTGGTGAGAAACAACACTCCAGGAATTGATGGACCACTCATTGAGATGTTTCAATAAACAGATGTCATGCTGGAGGCACTCACTTGGCTATGCCAAGAGAGTTGGAAGACAGCTACCTGGCCAACTGACTGGAAGAGATCCATATTTGTACCCATTCCAAATAAAGATGATCCCACAGAATGTGGAAATTATCGAACAATATTAATATCACATGCAAGTAAAACCTTACTGAAGATAATTCAAAAATGGTTGCAGCAGTATATTGACAGAGAACTTCCAGAGGTGTATTGACATGGAAGCAGCGGCGATGGACTCAATATAGCAAGAATCATGGAATTGGCTCAGGACCAGGTGGTGTTTCGTTCTGCTGTTCATAGGGTAGCTATGAGTTGGAGATGACTTGATGGCCTAATGTCAATAACAACATGTTCTATCTTGATCTAATTTTTGTGTATGATATGAGGTAAAAGTCAAAGTTATTTTTTAAAGGTTTGCATAATTTAAAATAAACACCAAAATAAATTATTGAAATTTATTGGCAGTCTGTTTTCTATGACTTCAGCTAAAAGATATACCACTTCCTGAAATGGATGAAGATTGACCAGTTCTTTTGGTACAGTGACTCTGTGTATTCATTCCCTCTTCTTTTGATGCCTCCTACATCATTCAATACTTCGTGCATGTTGTTGTTGTTATGTGCCATCGAGTCGGACCCGACTCCTAGCGACCCCTCCTTGGGTTGCCGAGGCAGTATCATTATGGAAGTAGATTGTCCAACCTTCCTTCCGAGGAGTGGCTAGTGGGTTTGAACCGCCAGCCTTCTGGGTAGCAGTCAAATGCCATAGGCACTATGCTACCAGAGGTAATTTCCTAGGTCCTTTTACCCAATTTCCCCAAATAACTACCCTCAAAAAATTATATTGCATAATAATTTCAGCAAACTAAAGTAGAAGTCTATCCTAATTCCATTTGTTAAAAATATTATACTTTCCCAATTGAATTACTTTGGAACATTCATCAGAATAAATTTATCATATAAGTGTATTCTCCTATTTTATTTTTTTATTATTTATTTATTTTTTCTTCTATTTTATTATCTATTGTGTTTGCTGATCTATATTTTTATGCATATACTAATACCACACTATCTTGATTACTGTAACTTTATAATAAATCTTGTAACGTAAGCCCTCCAAATTTATTCTTAAAAAGAAGTTCAGCTCTTCTGGGTCCTTTGTTTTTCCATATGTGTGTTCAGCTGGTCATTTTCTTCAAAACGCCTGCTGTGACTTTGTTAAGATTTCATTAAATGTACAGGTAATTTGAAGAGAATAAAAATGTTAGTAATATTGAGTTTTCAAATCTGTATATAAATACATAAATTTATATAAATATATAAATACAGTATTGAACTTTTATGGAAAAAAAAAGAACAAAGAAAATTTCTCTACTTGATACAAAAGGGCCAAATCGATCTATAACAGCATACTTAGTGGTGAAAGGAGTAAGTAGTCAGCCCTTAGATCAGGAGTAAGGCAAAGATACCTGCACTCAGTCTTTTAATTTGACACTGCACTGGAAGTATAAACAGTGCAGTAGACGAAACAAATAAATATAAGGAATACAGATCAGAAAGGAATAACTTACACTATCCTTGTTTACATAAGTCATGATTGTGTACAAAGAAAATACAGAAGAATAAACATGAAAACTACTCCCCAAAATTTACTGATATCTTAGAATAAAATGTCAATTTATAAATATCATTTATAGTTCTGTAAACTGGCAATGAACACCTGGAAAATAACATTTTAAAAACTCTGATTTAGAATTAAATCAATCATGGAAATCCTAAGAATACGTTTAACAAAAGATGTGCAAGACTCATACACTCAGAAGTATACAACTTTGTTGATGTTTATTTTAAGATTCCTGTAGATTTATTAGAATTATTTTTCAGTAGTTTTGTTCCTAATGTGAATTTTCATTCTGGGGATAATTTTAGTATAATCTTAGGCTCTCTGTTCTTTTCTCTTCCAGCTGTTTTTATCCTTCAGATCCACTTTGCTTTCCACAAAGGATCAGGTCAAAAGCAAAGCAAAACAAAACAAAACAAAAAACCACTCAGAGAGTTGATTCCAACTCACAGCAACCCAATAGGACAGATTAGAGCTGCCCAATAAAGTTTCTAAGGCTAGAATCTTTATAGATTGCAACATTTTTCTCTGAGTTTTGAACCTCTGACCTGTCTACTAGCAACGGTATGCTTAACCATTGCACCACCAGGGCTCCCTATCACTAATCTAATAATAATGACTTGTGCTTTCTGAAGCTTCTGCATTCACACTAGGTCAGCTTTATCAACAAAGTTTTCCTTCTTTATATTACCATTAACAGTTTTCTTTGCTATGCATAAAGAATATCTTGTACAGGGAGCCAAAGAAAACTGGCTTTGGCAGTCGTTTCCCAGCTAAGTGGCAGTAATATAAGATCAATTACAATTACATGTCTATAAAATAATTTTTCTCATTACAAATGGAACAAAATTGTAAAGGACTTGTTTTCCCCAACTTCTTGGTATTCTATTTACATTTAGGTAAAGCCTACTAAGAAATGTATGAATATAGTGATTATTTTAAATTGTGCTTGGATCTACATGACCTGAAAACACAGCAATTTCTCTTGGTTTAATGTAAAATATGAAGCATGCAACACTGATATTTAGAATTATTGATATAAATATGAATTTATAATATCTAAGTAAATATTGTTTGTAGACCACATCTTTATAATGTGTATCTCTTAGCTTGTCAAATCATAACAGGTCTACAATTACAGCAGATTTTTAAAATTCTTCCTCCATACATCTCTCGATTGTTTAAAATAAATACCAAACAAAAATTCTTCAGATTTATGGCAATCTGTTTTTTATAACTTTAGCTAAATTTTATAATAGAATTCCCTTGGTCTCTTACCCAGTTTCAGCAAAATAACTATCCTCAAAAATATATATTGAATGATAATATTGGCAAACCAAAGTAAAATTCTATTTTTACTGAATGCATTGAAATGCATGTATATTTTTATGAGGGCATTAAGTTGAAAACTCCAGTATTGGTCTAACAAAAGAAACAACCCAGTCATGAAATAAGTGTTATATGATTCTATTTGAAAATGTACATTAGCCCGTTTCCAAATAATATTTCTGAGAGGACATGTTCTCTATCCAAACAGTTCTATTTTTTTTTTTTTTAAGTTTTGTCCTTGATACTCACTTATGTAGAAAACAATTCAGTTATACTGTGCAAAAGAACACTAAAACTATCAAACACAAGGTTAAAAGGTATACTTTTGAGATATTTGAACATAATCACTAAGTACTTTCAACACGTCCTAGAAAGAATAGGTCAGTTGCTTTAGTGGGACTAATTATAATGCTTTCTTCATAAAGTTTTTGATGAAATGATAACTTTCTTCCTTTTCTTTATTAGAACATGTATTGCTATTGAACCAGTTACCATCGAGTCAATTCCAACTCATGGTAACACTGTGTGTGTCAGAGTAGAATGTGTTCCATAGGGTTTCAGTGGCTGATTTTTTGAAAAGTAGATTGCCAATCTTTCTTTTCAGGTGGATCTGGGTGAACTTGAACCTCCATTCTGTCAATTAGCAACCCAGTTAACTATTTGCACCACTGCAGGTTTCTTACTGTTATTAACTTCCTTGCATTTCTTTCTTCAAAGTTGTAGATGATCACATTCTGAAGGTGAAAATACATCAAGTTAGAGGACAAGAAACTTGATCACTCTTCTTGGTTCTCCTAAACCATATGATTTAATATTATCCCTAGATGGTGCAAAGAGTTACGTGCTCAACTACTAGGCAAAAGGTTGGCACCACCCAAAGATGCCTCAGAAGACAGGTCTGGTTATCTGTTTCTGAAAGGCCACAGCATTGAACACCTATGGAGCAGTACTACTACACATATAAGAGGTCATTGGAATCCACTAATCAGCAACTAATACTTTTTTTTTTTAATAACCTGTAAATTAGAAAGATTTCTGAATTGTGCTTAGTGTTCTTTTTTGCCTGAAAATTCACAATAACTTCAATGAATGCACATTTACTGGATGCTGGTGCAACTATATAGGAAAACAAGAGATGAAGGAAGAAATTAATTTTCTCAATTTTGGTCACATCACAAGAGTATTGTAAAGAAATTCTCATTACGCATATACTGGGAAAAATCACTCCGTTTAAAACATTGCTTTCTGACATAAGTTGCTAATAGTTAATATGGATATTTTTCTTCTATATATTCTTAAACAGTTTGTTCATTTCCTCCACCAGCAGCTTCTTTCATTCACTTCACATGAGATTTACAATTGACAAGGACATAAATATCTTGCTAAATGGCTCAACTAACTCCTGAGAAAATAAGTAACTGAAAAATTACTGTTGCAACTTATGGTTTAAGAACAGTTTTCTGATTAAAAGAGTGCATGCTCATGAGAAAATATAAATAATAAACAGAAAACATGAATTACCACTACCTGGAGATATCTTATTTCCTACCCCAGATGTTTCCACATGGAGAAAGCTTCCCTTCAGTAAAACTCAGAGAATATGGTGAATTTAGGAGAAGAAACTGAACTTTAGTATTTATGGAAACAGATAATCTTTTGAGGAAGGATGGCCCTCTATGACTGAGGAGTTGAGTAGGAAAATCTGTGTGATTTAGGAATAAATTTATAGTAAATCCCGTTGCCCACAGCTCTCAGCCACATTTTCAAATAGCATTTTCATCAGTAATGAAGCTAACATTTTGATCCCTCTATATTGGTTTCCTGTACATGTCTCTCAATGTTTTAAAACTCAGGTGAGTAGAAGGGAAACTTTATTAACTAACTTGGTAAAACCTAAATATTATTAACATGTCAACATATTTCCCTGTGAGTTTACCCAATCATTCACCCATTTATTCATTCCTTCAACATCTTTTATGAACAAAACACAATAGTCAAGCTTACCAGCATACATAAAGCTAATAACACAGCAAAGAAGACAGATATTAAGCAAATAATATCAAAGAGGATGAATTGTATGGTTGAGGCATATGTTCACTAGGGAAAAATATATCAGGAAGATCTAATCTAGAATGGGCAGGTCTCATATGGAAAAAAGTTAAATCAAAACTTATAGGATGAGTTGTATTTGGATGGATGGGTACATGAAGAGCTGTGATCAGTAAGAATCTAAAGGATCAGCATGTGCCAAGAAACATAGGAAAAACAGAGAACCTTGCAGAAGGCCATTGTGGGGAACACTACAGAGGAAAAGGTTGTGTGGCACAAGGGAGGCTACAAAGTAGGTGTGGACCATATCAAAGAGTACTTTTTAGTTCATAAAAAGAGTTTGGATTGTACCATAAGGTCCATGGATATATACTGCTATAACCAAATGTTACTGTTTATGGAAATATTTTTAATCATTGTATTTATAATTAACTAGCAAAGACATAAATGTATTAATGTATATTGAAAGTATGGAGGTTCCAGCAATATGGCAGACTAGGCAGAAAGACTGCACAGACCCTCTTCAATAAAGAAAAGGGAAACCAATTAACACAGGCACAGAAGATAATCCTGGACCCCTGAGCCTTAGAGGGAAGGATATAGAAGTGGACTAAACCCCAACTAGCAGAAGAATTTGCATGAAAATACCGAAAAAGGAGACATGTGGAGCTGTGGTCTGGCAGCAATCCTGATGATACAGACAGCTTAGAGATTCCCAAGTGCTGGTAGGACCTAAGAATTAAGCTAAAAATCACCCTGCTAGCCAGGGACTGCACAGAGGACTGTGCATGGTGGCTGGGGACCAAACAAAGAAGATGAAGAGAAAGGTGGGCTGAACTGTGGACTTTTGCCAGTCCAGAGGATGCTGCCATTTTGAAGGTTTAAAAAGTGGCTTGACTATTTTGGATATTTAAAGAGACTGTGCTCTCACAGATTCCTGGGGTTTAAGAACACATTCTGCTTCCCAGAAAACCCAAAGACACTCGGGACCTCCAAGACTGAAAAGGTACTACATTCTTCATGTTACTCTTATAACTTACACCTGCTTGGTGAAAGGAGGTGTGGCCATCCTCACTCCCACCTATCTTCTGGGCCTACAGGAACACCATCACAGTCTTTGTGCTCAGACGGGGCCTGGGTACCCTGCCCTGTCCTCCACCAATTTTTTTTTCTGTTTTCTCTTTTTTTTATTTTTATTTTTTTTCTTTTTCACTTTCTTTTTTTCTGGTGATTAGTTTGCTTGTATTTGTCTGTTTTAAAACAACTAATATTATTAATACTTTTGTCCTTTTTATTATTATTCTTAATCTTCCCCTACCAGGTCCTAGTTTTCAGCATTTTTTCTTTTCCCTGTGCTTGGCTGAAATTTCTTTTTTCCCAAATTTAAGGTTTTTTTCTTTTCCTTTTCCCCTTTTTTTCTCATGACTAAGCCCATTCCTTGTTTTTCTTTTTGCATTTTTCCCATTCTTTTCTTCATTTATTATTCTCCTTCTCTACTTTTTTTTTTTCCTAGTACCCTATCCCCAGATATTGCAGGTTTGCTTGTTTTTCCTTCTTTTTTTTCCATTTTGGGTTACTGTTCCTGCATGATTACATGGGGTGTTTTTAGTCCATGGGCTTTTAGTTTTTTTGATGGTTATTCAATTGTAATTTGTGTCTAATTGAGTTGGAGACAACAATAGTCCCCATAAGACACAACTACACCCACACCTCCTACAACTTCACTTACTGAGCAAGAGCCACTTCCTTCTTCTCCACCAATGGGCCAACAATAAAAAACCACCAAGAAGAGCCTGAGTCATCCTTGGCTGCTCTTCACAAACAATTAACAGAGATCTAAATACAACAACGCCATGATGCCTCAGAAACAACAGACCATCATGCTCCACACAAAGAAGCAGAATAAAGTGGTAGAAACAAAGGAGCAGGATACAGACACAGAACACATCCCTGAGGAAGAAGAAGCATTGGAACTCTCTGATAAGGAATTCAAAGAATTATCTTTAGGTATCTTCAAAGGATTGAGACACAAACCAAAGAAAACACAGAAAAAGCCTTAGAAGAATTTTGGAAGAAAATACAAGAAAAAAATGATAAATTAAATGAAAAATTAGAAATGATTCTAAATCTACAGATAGAAAT
>NW_006921685.1:8302108-8306072 GCF_000298275.1 Orycteropus afer afer | reverse complement strand
ATATGTGAACTGCTGTATGGAAAGTGAATTTGCTCTGTAAATCTTCACCCAAATCACACACACACACACATACACACAAAGAACAAAAACAAAAATTGCCAATTAAAAAAAAAATTATGTATAATTTTTTTCCAAATGACTTAATGGTACTTTATTTATCTCTATACCATAACTTGCTTAAATATTTACCTATAGAGAGGTGATTAGATTATTTTCAAAATCATCCTTTTATATTTAAGCTTAATGAACAATGGAATAAGCTAAAATGTTTATCATAGAAATTATATATGTACAAGTCTCATTATTTCCATGTGATAAATTAGTAGATGTAACTAAATTAGACATCATAAATATTTTTAAGACTCAATATACATGCCCAAATTACCTTGTAGACATTATCTACAGATTCATGATACCCTAACAATATATGCAGTGCCTGTTTCACTAACATTAAATATTATCACTTAAAAAAAATTATTATGAGTGAAGAAAATCAAAGATGCATGGAAACATTAGTCCGAAGGAGTAATGGACCAGGAGAACCCAGCCCATATGATCCTGAGACCAGAAGAAATAAATGGTGCCCAGATACCAATGCCAAGTACTCAGAAAGGAATCAAAATTGGAGAGCCTGAATAGAGTGGAAGAAAACTGTGGAACAAAATTCAAAATCATTACAAAAACCAGCTTACTAGTCTAATGGGAGCTCTAGTGGCATAGTGACTAAGGCATTTGACTGCTAACCAGAAGGCTGGCAGTTCAAACCCACCAGCCACAGTTAAAACTGTGTGGTATATTACTGGAAAACTTCTCCAAGGAAGATTGGGCACTCTACTTCTGTAATGATACACCTCAGAAACCCAAGGATGGGTCCCTATGAGACAGATCCGACTAGACAGCAGTGAGTTTTTTGGTTTTTTCAGACTGGTGTAATAGAGATTTGTGAAACTCCCGAAGCTATGGCCCCTAGTTATCCTTCAGGCCTGAAATTTTAAACTCACTCCTGTGGTTTAGCATTCAGCTAAACGATAGTTAGGCATACAAGGTGAAGAATTATACCATGTAGGTGTACGTCTTTGAAAGATCAGCCATAGGAAATCAGAAGGGCAGCCTTCGCACAGGGAGAAAATTTAGAGGGCAGAACTGCATAGGAAAGAAGGATGCAGGGAAAAGGTAACCACAAGGAGGAAGTGAGAAGAAAACTGTTGCATGTGGAAATTGCAGTCAATGTCAAGAAACAAAATATATATGAACTGTTGATGGAAAACTAAATTGCTCTGTAAACATTCACCCAAATCACAGTAAAAATTTTAAAACAAACAAGCAAAACATTTGGACCTATGATAAGCCAACAAAATATTATATTGTTTCTCAAAAAATATTTCCTTATTATTGATGAAAGTACATAATCTTTATATAGATTATAAGCCTTATTTCCTCTTTTGACAATTATAATTTCATGAAATCTGTCTACTAAAATATGAGACCTTTGGGGTTTGCTTATTAATTTAAATGAGATCTTTATTAAATAAGACTTGAATCCCTTTTAATATTTTCTACAACATTTCCCACAGTTGTCATATGACTTATCATTTATTTCAGATTTAAATTTTTAGTTAATTTTTAAATTTAAGAAAATTTTAATTATAAAATTATTATATTATGGGAAAGACTTAATAATTTTCTTATTTGTTCCAAGACTTTTATTTTTATGAATTAAATATTATATGACAGTTAAAAATACAGCCTCCCAATGCTTGCTCTCTTTGCCTTCAGTCATTTATGTTATACTTGTTGTTAGGTGCTGTCAAGTCAGTTTTGATTCATAATGATGCCACATACAACAGAATGAAAGAATGCCCAGTCCTGAGCCATCCTCACAATTATTGCCATGCTTGAGCTCATAGTTATAAACACTATGTCAATCCATCTCATGAAGGGTCTTCTCCTTATATGTTGACCATCTACTTTATCCAGATTGATATCCTTCTCCAGAGACTGATCTCTTCTGACTTGTATGAGAGACAAAGTCTGGCCATTCTCACTACTAAGGAGGATTGTGGCTGTACTTTCTCCAAGACAGATTTGTCCATTCTTCTGGCAGTCCATGTTATTTTCAGTATTCTCTGCCAACACCAAAACTCAAATGCATCAATTCTTCCATGATCTTCCTTATTCATTTGTGTTCCTTATTTATTATCTAGGAGCTCTGGTAGCACAGTGCCTAAGGCACTTGACTGCTAACCAGAAGGCTGGTGGTTCAAACCCACCAGCCACTCCTCGGAAGGAAGGTTGGGCAATCCTACTTCTGTAGTGATACTGCCTCTGAAACCCAAGGAGGGGCCGCTATGAGTCAGGGCCGACTCAACGGCACATAACAACAAAAACAACATTTATTATCAAGCTCTCACATGCTCATGAGGCTATTGAAAATACCATGACTTGGAACAGGTGCATCTTACTCTTCAAAGTGACATCTTTGTTCTTAAACACTTTAAAGAGCTTTTCTGCAGGAGATTTACTCAGAGCACTACATCATTTGATTTCTTCACTATTGCTTCTAAGGGTGTTGATTGTGGATTCAAGTAAACAAAAATCCTTAATAAGTTCATTCTTTCTCCATTTATTGTGATGTTGCTTATTGGTCCACTTGTGAGGATTTTCGTTTTCTTTATGTTCAAGTGTAATCCATACTGAAGGCTGTAGTCTTTGATTTTCATCAATAAGTGCTTCAAGTCATCTTCATTTTCCGCAAGCAAAGTTGCATTATCTGTATACCGCAGGTTGTTAATGAGTATTCTTCCAATCCTGATGCTGCGTTCTTCTCAGATAGTTCACCTTTTTGAATTATTTGCTCAGCATACAGACTAAATAGGTATGGTCATAGGATACAACCTTGATATACACATTTCCTGATTTTAAATTATGAAGTATCTTCTTCTGTTCAAATGATTGCCTCTCAGTCTATGATGTCCTCATGATGACAATTAAGCGAGAAGGCAATGGGATGGTATATATAAAACCCTGAAGAGAAAAATTGAGGGAATTCCCATTCTCCTCAATGTTATCCATAATTTGTTATGATCTACATTTTTGAGTGACTTTGCATAGTCAAGAAAATACAGGTAAACATCTTTCTGGTATTCTTTGTTTTCAGCCAAGATACATCAAACATCAGCAATGATATCCTTACTATCACTTTGTCCTAACTTTTTCTAACTGATGATGCTTAACTTTTCCATCCTCTCTTGCTACAGATGTAGTTGATTTGATTCCTGTATATTCCAACTGGTAAGGCATACATGTATAGTCACCATTTATGTTGTTGAAAAAAGGTATTTGCAATGAATAAATAGTTGATCATGAAAACCTCTATTATGTGATCTCCAGCATCATTTCTATCAACAAGACAATATTTTCAAACTACAAATGCTTCTTTGTTTCCAATGTTTGCATTACAACTACCAGTAGTTATCAATACCTCATGATTGCATATTTGGTTCATTTCAGACTGCAGAAGTTGGTAAAACTCTCCAATTTCCTCATTTTCAACTTTATTGGATGGTGTATAAATTGGAATAACAGGCCTTTTAACTGTTATTCCTTTTTGTCGTTGCTGTTAGGTGCCAACTATTCAGCTCTGACTTATAGTGACATTTTGTACAACAGAACAAAGCACTACATAGTCCTGTGCCATTCTCAGAATTCTTGGTATGCTTGAGCCCATCTTTGCAGTCACTGTGTCAATCCATCTCATTGAGAGACTTCCCTTTTTTCATTGACCCTCTACTATAGCAAGCATGATAAACTTCTCCAGTGACAGGTCCCTTCTGAAAATATGATCAGAGTTCCGGCAAGATGGTGGACTAGGCAGAAAGACTACACAGACCCTCTTCAACAAAGAAAAGGGAAACCAATTAACACAGACACAGAAGATAATCCTAGACCCCTGAGCCTTGAAAGG
>NW_006921685.1:8286465-8298598 GCF_000298275.1 Orycteropus afer afer | reverse complement strand
GGACACTGGGAAGAGGTAACTATGGGGAGGAAGTGGGAGGGAAGCTGTTGCATTGTGGTAAACTGTGGTCAATGTCATGAGACAAAGTATATGTAAACTGCTATATGGAAAGTGAATTTGCTCTGTAAATCTTCACCCAAGTCACAATAATAAAAGAAAGAAAAAAGAAAAAAAATAGAAAAAAAGAAAATATGATCAAAGTTGGTGAGACAAAGTCTGGCCATTCTCCCTTTCAAGGAGCATTCTGGCTGCACTTCATCCAGGATAGAGTTGTTCGTTCTTCTGGCAGTCCATGGTATTTTCAATATTCCTCGACACCACCACCATTCAAATGCATCAACTTTTCTTCAGTCTTCCTTATTTATTGTCCAGCCTTCATATGCACATAAGGTGATTGAACATACAACGGCTTGAGTTCCACCACTAATCTGTCAGTTTGTCATACTGTGGTGGCTTGCATGTTGCTGTAATATGCCACCAGTATATCATATACCAGCAGGGACATCCATGGTGGCCAGGTTTCAGTGGAGCTTCCAGGCTAAGACAGACTGGGAAGAAGGGTGGGGCCATCCACTGCTCAAAGAATTGGCCAGGGAAAACTTTATAAATAGTAGTTAAAACTGTCTGATATATTACTGGAAAACTTTATGAATAGGCCTGAAACATTGTCTGATATAGTGTCAGAAAATGAGCCCCTCAGGTCTGAAAACACAAAATATGACTGCAGAGCTGCTTCCTCAAAGTAGAGTTGACTTTAATGACATGGATGGGGTAAATCTTTTGGGTCTTCTATATGCTGATGGGGCACAACTCAAAATGGGAAGAAACAGCTGCAAACATTTATTAATAATCAGAACATGGAATGTATGAAGTATGAATGTAAAAAAAACTAGAAGTTGTCAAAAATGAAATGGAATGCATAAAGATCTGTATATTAGGCATTAGAGAGCTGAAATGGACTGCTTTTTGCCATTTTGAATCAGCCAGTCACATGGATCTACTGTGCTAGGGATGACAAATTGAAGAGGAATGATATGGTATTTGCAGTCTTAAATAAATAAATAAATATAAAAAACTCATAAATATAAAAAAGTCAATTCAACTCAGCATCCCATCCTTGAGTTTTCAAGGTGGTATCTCTACAGAAGTAGATTGCTTAATCTTCCTTCCAAGGAGTGGCTGGTGAGTTTGAACCACCAGCTCTCTAGTTAGCAGTCAAATGCCTTAGGCACTATGCCACCAATGTTTCAAAATCTTTCCTGAAGTACAATGCTGACAGTGATAGGATAAAATCCATATGCTTACAAGGAAGACTAGGAAATACTACTATTACTCAAATTTATGCACAACCACTAAAGTCAAAGACTAGGAAATGAAAGACTTTACCAACTTCTGCAGTCTGAAATTGACCAAACATGCAATCAAGATGTATTGAATATTACTGGTGATTGGTATGCAAAAATTGGAAACGAAGAATCACCAGTAGTTAGAAAATATAGCACTGGTGATAGAAATGACGCCAGGGATCACATGATAGATATTTGCATGACCAATGACTTATTTATCACAAACACCTTTTTCAACAACTTAAAACAGTGACTATACACTTGGACCTGGCCAGATGGAATACACAGGAATCAGACTGACTACATTTGTGGAAAGAGGCAATGGAGTTCAGTATCTTCAACTAAAACAAGGCCGGGAACTAAGTGGGAAACAGACCATCAATTGCTGATATGCAAGTTCAAGTTAAAGCTGAAGAAAATAAAACTAGTCCAGAAAGCTGAGATATGACCTTGATTATATTTCACCTGAAATTAGAGACCATCTGAAGAATAGATTTGACACACTGAACATTAGTGACTGAAAATCAGGCAAATTGTGGGATGACATCAAGAACATCATCCATGAAGAAAGCAAAAGATCATTAAAAAGACAGGAAATGAAGATAATACCAAAGTGGATGTTAGAAGAGACTCTGAAACTTGTTCTTGATTGGTGATTAGCTAAAGTATATGAAAGATATGACAATATAAAGCACCTGAACAGAAGATTTCAAAGAGCAACTGAGAAGACAAAGTCAATTATTACAATGAAATGTGCAGAAACCTGGAATTAGAAAGCCAAAGGGAAGAACATGCTTGGCATTTCTCAAACTGAAAGAACTGATACACAGAGTCATTGCTCCAAAAAGATTGGTCATTGTTCATCTATTTCAGGAGATGGCATATGATCAAGAAGCAATGGTATTGAAGGAAGAAGTCCAAGCTGCACTGAAGAAATTGGAAAATAACAAGGCTGCAGGAATAGATAGACTATCCAGTGACATGTTTCAGCAAATGCTGCTGGCACTTTTTGCCTATGTCAAGAAATTTAGAAGACGGCTATCTGGCCAATTTACTGGAAGAGATCCACATTTGTATCCATTCCAAAGAAAGATGATCCTACAGAATGTGGAAATTATTGAACAATGTCCTTAATATCACACACAAGTAAAATCTTGCTGAAAATAATTCAGAAATGGTTGCAGCAGTATTTTGACAGGGAACATCTAGAAATCCAACCTGGATTCAGAAGACGATGTGGAATGAGGAATATCATAGCTGATGTCAAATGGATCTTAGCTGAAAGCAAAGAATACCAGAAAGATGTCTACCTGTGTTTTATTGACTATGCAAAAACATTTGACTGTGAGGACTATAACAAATTATGGATAACATTTCAAAAATTGAGAATAGAACATTTAATTGTGTTCATGGGGAACTGTACATAGACCAAGAGGATCCTGTTCAAACAGAACAAGGGGATACGGCATTGTTTACAATCAGGAAAGGTGCATGTCAAGGTTGTATCCTTTCACCATACTTACTCAAGTTGTAGGCTGAACAAATAATCCAAACAACATGACTATATGAAGAAGAACGTGGCATCAGAATTGGAAGACTAGTCAACCTGCAAAATGTAAGTGACACAATGTTTCTTGCTGAAAGTGAACATGACTTGAAGCATTTACTGATGAAGATCAAAGATTACATTCTTCAGTATATATTACACCTCAACATAAAGAAAATGAAAATCCTCACAAATGGGCCAATAAGCAACATCATGATAAATGGAGAAAAAATTGAAGAGTTGTCAGGGATTTTGTTTTATCATCATCATCCATGGAAGCAGCAGTAAGGAAATCAGATGTCACATTGTACTGGGAATATTTGCTGCAAAAGACCTCTTTAAAGTGTTAAAGAAGCAAAGATGTCACTTTAAAGACTAAGGTGTGCCCGACCCAAGCCATAGTATTTTCGTATGCATGTGAAAGCTGGGCAATGTATAAGGAAGAATGACAAAGAGTTGATGCCTTTGAATTGTGACGTTGGCAAAGAATACTGAAAACACCAGAAGAATGAGCAAACCTGTCCTGAAATAAGTGCAGCTGGAATGCTCTTGGAATCTAGAATGGCCAGACTTCATCTCACCTACTTTGGTCATGTTGTCAGAAGGGACCACTTCCTGGAGAAAGATATCATGTTTGGTAAAGTGGAGGGTCAGCAAAAAAGGGGAAGGCCCTCAATGAGATGGATTGACACAGTGGCTGCAATGAAAGGCTCAAGCATAACAACAACTGTGAGGATGGTACAGGTAGTGTTTCATTCCACAGAGAGCCAAATTGGAGTGAAGAATTGAGCCGAATCGACTTGGAGCCAAATGGAGCCGAATCAATGTCACCTAACAACATTTAGGTACTTCTTTCTCATTTGGCTTGGAAAATGTGAATATTTTCTAACTTTTGTGGAAAGTAAACAGAGCCGAAATATTCTCATAGGCTTGGGGGAGCCTCTGAAGTTTTGAAAATATGAGTAAACTGTGCCTTTTGTGAGGGACCAAAAAAGGCACATCAGTTATAGTGGAAGATGCTTTAGGCGGCAATTGCCACAAATGGAACTTAGACTTTCACCAGATAACTATATGAGATCTTCAAGCTACAACTGAACAGCCAAGAAGAAAATAAAATAAACATGCTTGCATTATTGGGGAGCTCTGGTAGCATTAGTGCCTAAGGCATTTGACTGCTAACCAGAAGACTGGTGGTTCAAACTCACCAGCCACTCCTCCGAAGACAGATTGGACAATTTACTTCCATAGTGATACTGCCTCGGAAACCCAATGAGGGGTCACTATGAATCGGATCCAACTCGATGGCAGTGATTTGTTGTTGCTGTTGTTGTTGTTTGTTTAGTTTGCATTATTTGGCAACCCTAACTTTTCATGGGAGCTCTGGTAGCATAGTGCCTAAGGCACTTGACTGCTAACCAGAAGGCTGGCAGTTCAAACCCACCAGCCACTCCTCGGAAGGAAGGTTGGGCAATCCTACTTCTGTAGTGATACTGCCTCGGAAACCCAAGGAGGGGTCGCTATGAGTCAGGGCCGACTCGACGGCACATAACAACACAACAACAACTTTTCATGGCAACAAAGTTAAGGAAAAACCAATTATTTGGTATTTCAGGGGCTATTTTGATTGGTTCTAGCTCTTTATTTTTGTTGTTTCTTAAAATTGCTGGTATGGTATGATTTGTATTTTGTTATAATCTATCAAGTATGCTTTGCCTTAATACAGATTTGAACATACTTTGAGACAGGAACTAGAGTAGGACATGTTTTCTCCATCTTGTGTAGCATTAAAATCAATTTAATTTTGATGTTTTCCTGAATCATTATTTTTTGGGTGGTTGGGGAAAAGTTATCAAAGAGTCATTGAAGGTCTGATTCTCTCAAATCCTTCACTCCTGTTGTTGCATGCTACAGAAGCTAAGGTATGAGCTGAAATATTTAGCACCTCAGATGCAGAAAAGATACTTCTGTGCCTTGTTCTTCTCCTCCCTTGAAGGGAATAGAAATAACTTCAGATTTGTCAGAGACAGGGGGAAAAAAACATTACTAAGCTTCTCCTACGTGCTAGATATTGCAACCAGCACAGTCATATACAGCATCCAATTAATTCCCTCTAATAGCCCATTTTACAGAGGAAGCAGTGGTATCACAGAAGTTCAGAATCTTGCCTAAGGATGTTGTTAGCTGAAATCATGTCAATTTCCAATTCATGGCAACCCATGCACAACCCAGCAAAATGAACTGATGTGATCCATAGATTTTAATTGCTTGATTTTCACAAATAAAATGCCAGGTCTTTCTTCCTTGTCAGTCTGGAAGGAAGCTCTGCTAAAACCTGTTCAACAACAAAGCAACATGCATGCCTCCACTGTCAGACAGATTGAGGCTACCCATGAAGTTCATTGGCCTAGAATGCCACCACTGAACCACCAGCACCTCACTGCCTAAGGATAGCAGCTTTCAAGTGGCCAAGCAAGGACATCTAAGCCTCCTGACTTTTGAGCCTCTGGCTGCTACCACAGAAACAGGGATATTTAGAGAGGTGAAAGCATTTCAGAAATCATTTTCTAACTCAACCTTTTACATTTGAGAAATCATACACAGAGAGAATTTAAGTGACATGCCTAAGGGCACAGAGCCAGTTAGAAGCTGACTGAGAACAGAAGCTGAACTCTTCCCTTTTATAAGTCTTGTACCTCAAAACTCCAACACACACACAAAGACATGAAACACATCACACACAGCTTTCTGCTACAGAGTACTCCTGTGACTCATGAATGGGGCAGTATATACCAATCTCCCTTTTCACTTAATAGTGTGAGGTACTCTCTTGTTCCTGAATGGTCAGTTACAATACAATTGGACCACTCATTTAAGAACCAATTTAACCCACAAGGGTAGAGCATTAAAGCCAAAGAAATAGAAAGAATAGAAAAATCAAATGGCAACACCAGATAAGCATAAAATTTACATATTTATGAAAACAATATTTGTAACATTATTAAAAGACAATATAGATATGCTTCAGGAATGTGATATTACATTTATCTTATTTTCTTTGAATATATATTTAAATTTTAACCTAAAGTCAATTCCCCTTCTCCAAAATATGGAGGATAACATTTTACAAAAATGATAATTTTTAAGTAAATGAAGTTTTGGGGAGCTCTGGTAGTGTAGTGCCAAAGGCATCTGACTGCTAACCAGAAGGCTGGCAGTTCAAACCCACCAGCCACTCCTCAGAAGGAAGACGGGGCATTCTACTTCTGTAGTGATACTGCCTCGGAAACCCAAGGAGGGGTCGCTATGAGTTGGATCTGATTCTATGGCAGTAGTTTGCTTTTGGTTTTTATGGAGTTTTGCAGAATTAAGTTCTTATTTTGTGTCTCTCATTACATCTGGAAATCCATTTTAATGCAATGCAGAAAAACATTTATGACTATTAATCACAAAGAATGTATTAGCATGAAAATCTCATCAAAATTCACACACTTGAAAAAAGATCAAGAATAATAACAACCACAATAAATAAGTTTCCAGGAGCAAGTCATTCACTAGATAATGATGATTTGACATATACAGGCCTTAGCAAATGTAAAAGAGAATATGAGTGAACAATGTGATTAATAGGAGCTATGTAATAAAATAATAATAAAAGTGAAAATAATACAATCAGTTTCTAATATGTACTTTAAAATACTTTGTAATGCATTTACAAAACACATCAAGAATAAAAATATCAGATCAAATAAACATCCTCATTCAGATAGAGATATGAAAGAAAGGTAAATTTGAACTTCAAACATTCCCAAAGATACCTAAAGATATCAAGAAAAAAATGAAAGATCTTATTGGATTGTATGGATTTTTAAAAAACAATACATTCATTTATAAAAAGAACAAGATATTGACACATGAGTAACTCGTGTGTTATCAAGCATTACTGAAAGCACATTTATGTTATTATTATATCCATTTTTTAATATTAAGTGTGCTTTTAAAGATAATGCAGTAAGAAATTAAGTAGCTGTTTTCTTAAAGGATCAATCTATAACAGTTTTTAATAGGTGAAAGACTGTGATTGAACTCTGTACACAATTGCAATGCAAATTTTTGTTGATGGTAATATCTTGGAGCATTTTACAGCACTTTTTCAAACTCAACTGTAATTTAAAATATCATTTTTAAGATAATTTTACCCAAGCTATTTTGGTTTAATTTGCATTCCAACTGAAACAGAAATATTTCCTTCACAATTTAAAAATCACTAATTTGCCTATTCTTCCTTTTATCAGTTGTTATCAATTAAAAATGATTTAGATATGCAATAGAAAGAGAAATTTAGATACATGGTACAAAGAAGTTTGAATATTTTGAACACAAAAGAAAGCTAGTATCTTCTTACAACCTATATCATCTTATATTGAAGATTGCTTAAAATAAATCTGTCTTTACAATGAAAGTTCCTGAGTGGCACAAACAGTTTGCTGTTGGTTACTAACCCAAAGGATGGCATTGGAACCCACCCAGCAGTGCTGTAGAAGAAACTCTTGGTGGCCCACTTCCTAAAGATCACGGGGGGGGGGGGGAACTATGGAGCTCAGTTCTTATTCTATGAGTCAGATTCAACTGGATTACAACATCTGTGTTTTTGTTTTTGTAAAAGACCTTTGAATATCTACAGGCCAGTTGACGGGAAATGGGAGATCAAACATTTGTTTTTATTAGTTTCTTAGTCTGTGTCTTTAACAAAATAAAATGACAGCATGGAGACAGTGGTTAACATCACCCAGTGTGGGTAGGGGAATGAGTGCTGGTCCTGGGGACTCAGAACTACAGTCGTTGAGGATATCAAGTTCAATTGATACCACATAGACCACAAAGACAATGTTCCACATCCTACTCTGGTCACAGATCTTAAAAACTCGAGTGGCCATCTAAAGGGCAACTATTAGTCTCTCCCCATCCAGAGAAGAGCGAAAAAAAATTAAAGATAGGAGGCAATAATTAGTTCAAAGAACTAATGGGCCACGTGAATTCCAACCTCCATGATGCTGAGAACTAGATGGTGCCTGGCAACCATTGCTGACCACTCTGTAAAGGATCATAATAGGGGGTCCTAAGATAGAGTGAGAGTAAAATATGGAACTAAACTCAAAATTATATATATAAATAAGACCAGGCTTACTGGCGGTGTAGGGACTGGTGGAAACCCTGAGACTATGGTCCTTAGACACACTTCAGGACTGGAACTGAACTCACCCTCATGGTTCAACTTCCAGCCAAACAATAGACCTATAAGGTGAACAATAACACCAGAGAGGTATGCACTTCTTAGAACAATCAACCATATGAGTTCAAAAGGGCAGCATTTGCCCAGGGATAAAGATCAGAAGGCAGTAAGGGATGGGAAAGAAGAGCAAATAGAAATGGCAAATACAAGGAAGAAGTGCGAAGAATGCTGTTGCATTGTTGGGATTGCAATCCATGTCAAAAACAAAATGTGTATGAATTGCTGAATGGAAAACCAATTTGCTATGTAAACTTTCAGCTCAATCACAATTCAAAAAAAAAAAAAATTCTTTGCTAAAAAAAAAAAATCACAACATAGGCTTGAAGCTGGAGTAGAGAAATCAAGTGATATAAAGCATCATTGTAATTGGGTAATAATAACAGCTCTAACCAGAGTGTGTTAGACAGTTCACAAAGTAAATCAGCATAGTATTTTAGCCTTGCAGGTAAATTGTTACATGTAAGGTGAGCTTATGAAAAATGTTTCAGCTGTTATAACTGCAGAGAGATATTTTTAATAAAAAATAATAAATTTCTGTTAGAACACTGTATAAAAATCTTATAGACAGCCATTTTGATATCACCCTTTCTAACAGGGTCACATGGTGTGTGGTCCACACCTCTGCACTCCTGTAGTGATGCCACTGTACCAAGCAGATAATTTTCCTCTCCTCAGACACCAGACCCTGCCCCTAACTTTGACCTAGGGCTACATGGTGTTGGAAAAAAACTGGTGGTTTGACTGGCCCAAGCTGATATCCTCTGGAAACCGCACCTCACTCCCAGAAAAAGCTAATGGACATCTTGAGTGCCTTTACGGAGGGCTCTGTGATGTCCTGACCCGGGCAAGCACGCAGTTTCACCACTCAGGGAAGTGGAAGCACACAAACTGCAGCCTGCAGGCACTCAAAGATCATCAGCTCAGAATCATCACGGATGAAGATAACAGTTTAGTTAACTCTCGATAACATCAAACACGCTTTCCTAGGAGATTCAGCAAAGTTATAACAACACGGTTTGGGACAGAATTTCAGAAGTTTAAGGTGAAGAAAGCGCCCACTAGTCCCTGCTTCCCGCCCTAGGTTTCAAAGCCAGGGATAACAGGCATCTCAGATGCCTAGAGGCTGGGCGGGGAAGACCCCCCAACGTCGGGCTGGTGACTAAACGGCCGCTTTCTTGGACTGTGAATCCACAGAGGATGCTTGCGAAACTGGAAAAAAGATTTGGGAAAGGTAAGGTAGAAAGAATGAAATCGTCAAATACAAGATAACAGCCCCAATCGCTGACACGTATCATCAAAACCAGCGGCGGGCTCAGGGGAAGGGTGCCCGCCCCAAGCCGGAGCTCCTATACCAGCCTGACCTTACCTGCTCCGGATGACAGGGAAGAGCCCTGAAGGAGGCGAGAACCAGAAGCGACCAAGCTGGGCTAAGACAACAGGTACCGCCGCTGTCCCGGCCTCAGCCACCTTCCGCCGCCACGACGGCTCAGCTAGAGCTCGCTTGTTCCAATCGCTGCAGGAGCGCAGCTCGCGGCTCCCGGGCCTCAGGCGCTTTTAGCGCTCGCCTGGCCTGCGCAGCACAGCGCCTTGGGCGCTTGGTGTTCTGAGCTAGCACCAGATGTTACGTCAGTCTCCAGACCGCAGCAGCCAGCTGCTGGAGTTAGGGAGAAGCTATTCACACCCGGCTAACTTGTATCCGAATACTATTTTGTTCAGTTTAGAATCCGTGTGCAGCAAAGAAAAGGCAACATCACTATGGTTAGTTATGGCCCTGGTTGCCAGGCTATCAGCCTGTCTCCAAACCTTGGGCAAGTAGTGCCTAAGGCACTTGACTGTTAACCAGAAGGCTGGCAGTTCAAGCCCACCAGCCACTCAGCCACTCCTCGGAAGGAAGGTTGGGCAACCTACTTCCGTAGTGATGCCGCCTCGATAACCCAAGGAGGGGTCTATACCGAAAAAAGCAAAGGGGGAAAAATACATGAATGTGTATGTACAAAAGTGTTTGGCATAGTGCCTGGTAGATAATGTTGTTGTTATGTGCCGTCGAGTCAAACCCGACTCATAGCGACCCCTCCTTGGGTTTCCGAGGCAGTATCACTACGGAAGTAGGATTGCCCAACCTTCCTTCCGAGGAGTGGCTGGTGGGTAAGCACTCAATAAAATATTACCTGTCATGTGTAACCCTTCATTCTCGTGGGAAGGAGATGTTCATTCCAGGCTGCAAACTGGCATCTTTTCTTTCTGAAACACAGCAGTACTTATAAAGCACTTATAAAGTACAAGGAGTACTCTGAACTTCCAAGAAAATCTCTCCGATATTCTGAAAATGTGATTTCACATAATTAGAAGTGGAAAGAATACAGCCAAGGGGAGACACACAGTGACTCTAACTCAAGAAAATCTTCTTAGTTGGAACTTGCCAATAGACAGATTATGCCTAAAATTCAATACAATTACTGTTGCAATAATGGTTCTGACCTGTGGTGAACCTGTGTGCAACACAACGAAAGATTGCCCGGTCCTGTGCCATCCTCACAGTCGTTGCTATGTTTGAGCCCATTCTTGCAGCCACTGTGTCAATCCATCTCATAGAGGGTCGTGCTCTTTTTCTCTGACTGCTTACCAAGCTTGGTGTTTTTCTCCAAGGACTGTTCCCTACTGATATCATGTGCAAAGTATGTGAGACAACCTCTCATCATCCTTGCCTCTAAAGGAGAATTCTGGCTTTACTTCTTCCATGACAAATTTGTTTATACTTCTGGCAATTCATATTATATTTAATATTCTTCACCAACACAATAATACAATGGCATCAATTCTTTGATCTTCCTTATTCATTGTCCAGCTGTTTCATGCATATGAAGTGGTTGAAAATACCGAAGCTCGGATCAGGCACACCTTAGGCTTCAAAGTTTGCTTTATAACACTTTAAGAGGTATTTTGCAGCAAATTTGCCAAGTGCAATACGCCATTTGATTTGTTGACTGCTGCTTCTATGGGTATTGACTGACTGTGGATCCAAGTCAAATGTGACAACTTGAAACTTCTCTCCATTTACAATTGTGTTGCTTGTTGCTCCAGTTGTAAGGATTTCTGTTTTCTTGATATCAAGATGTAATCCATACTGAAAGCTATAGTCTTTGATCCTTATCAGTAAGTACTTCAAGTCATCTTCACTTTCACTAAGCAAGATAGTGTCATCTGCATATCAAAGGTCAACGAGTCTTCCTCTAATCCTAATGCTGCATTCTTCTTCATATAGTCCTGTCCTTGAAGTGTTTGCAAAGCACACAGATTGAATAAGTATGATAAAAGTATCCAACCTTGAAACACATCTTTCCTGATTTTAACTCATAGAATATAATATCCTCTTGCTCTGTTTGAGTGATTGCCTATTGATCTATGTACAGGTTCTGCATAAGCAAAATTAAGTATTCTGAAAATTCTCATTAATTGCAATGTTATTCATAATTTGATACAATCCACACAGTAGAAAGCCTTTGCATAGTCAGTAAAACACAGGCAAACATTTTTTCTGGAATTCTCTGCTTTCAGCCAAGATCTGCCTTATATTAGCAATGATATCCTTACTTCCACATCCTCTTCTGGCTTGAATTTCTGTCGGTACCCAATCCACATACTGGTACAATCATTTTTTAATTATCTTCAGTAAAATTTTGCCTGCATGTGATATTAATAATAGTGTTTGATAATTTCAACGTTCTGTTGCATCACTTCTGTTTGGAACAGGCATGAATATAGATAGATCTCTTCCTTTTTATTAGCCAGGTAACTTCCCCTTGCCCCCTCCCTTCTACTCCAGGTGACCATTAATAATCTTTGGTATATATATGTTTTAGGAGCTCTGGTAACATAGTGCCTAAGGCACTTGACTGCTAACCAGAAGGCTGGCGGTTCAAACCCACCAGCCACTCCTCGGAAGGAAGGTTG